>NC_058133.1:117954463-118065975 GCF_016433145.1 Gracilinanus agilis
CCTGTGGCCATCACCGCTTTCCTGGATCACTGCAGCACCCACCAGGGGGCAGTAGCACCCACTTTGGGAAGCACTGATCTAATCCAAAGCCTTCATTTTATAGATCAGGAAACTGAGGTTCAGGGAATTTGTATGCCTTGCTCAAGGTGATACAAGAAGTGAGTTATCAGAGACAAGGTTTGAACCCAGGTCTTACTCTAGAGTCCAGCTCCTTACAGCAGGCTTTGCTATCTGATGACCCTTTTCATGCTCCTACTTCAGATCATTCAGCTCAGCAGTGCAGTTAACAATATATATTTATATAAATACATTTTATATATTCATTATATTAATGTATTATATATATAATGTTATTATATTATATATTTATTATATTATATAATTAATGTATTATATATGTAATATATTAATAATATATTAATGTATAATTAATGTATAAAATATATTTATGTTTGTTTAGCACTTTTTACCTTCTGCAATGTGTTTTCACTTATGTGATCTTATTCTAGACTCATAACACCCTATGGAATAGGAAGGATAGATCTATGCTAAGATCTGCTATTCCCGAAATTATAGAAGTTTTGGTTCCAGTTGAAGACATAGGGTCACCCCATAACTTCTACTTATGTAAACCACAAGTTAGCATCTTCCTCCTTACCCAAAAGCATCTATGTATTCTTGAGGAACCTCTACACTTCTTTAGTCTCTTTATCCTCTCCAAGGCCCACAAACCACATGGCCTAAGGCCCAATGGATGCATGATCAACTAGTCAAAAGGCAGGCAGACAATTAATTAATTAATTAAAAATTTCCAGATTAAAACAAAAACAAAAACAAAAAACAAAGGGCAGGAAGGTGAGTTGAATCCCACCCTCCCTGATAGCTAACAACAGGGCTCTTCCTTCAGCCTCTTCTGCCATTACTCTGGTCTTTTCCAGTCCCATAATGGCCTTCTGACTCCCTCAGATCATCCCAGTCAACCCCATCCTGAGGCCAACTCAATAACTGCTGAGTCCCTCCCTCAGAAGGCTCTGGTCCCTTGATCACTCTTTACTGCCTGGTCCCGGGCCAGCTTTCTATACTTCAACATCAGCTGCCCAGCACACACAGCACTCACCTTTCCTCTTCCTCCTCCTTTCTGGCTCCCCTTTATACTTTGTCTTTCTCTATTTGAAGGTATGTTCCTTAAATGTAGAGATCATCTCATTTTCTTGCTTTTTAAAATTTCTAGTAGCTGACACAATGCCTGGCACAGAGTAAGATTCTTTTTCTCTCTGGCCTCCAACAGAACCATCCCTGCCCTTTACTCAGTATAACCTAATATTCTCCCTCTCCATCCTCTCCCACTTTGAGTCCTCTCCCACAAGGCAGTTGTACCGTAAGCCCAATTCCAGAGGTATTTTCAACACATCTTCACTCTACTCTCCAGGAAAAAAAATCTTTTTAACCACTACATTGCTCAATAATAATCATAATAAAATTAGTGATCATCACTATATAGGATTTGGAAATATTGCTAACTCCTTAACTTGACATTTTAGACTGTCTACAACTTTGTTCTACCTCCCTTTTCAGTTTTATTTTAGATTCATCTCTTTCATAGTAAGAGTGAAGCCGTTTTGTGCAGTGGAGGCTAAAGAACCAGTCTTGGAGGCAGAAAGACTTTGGTTTAAGTCCCACTTCTACCATAGATTGGCCAGGTGACCCTGGATTAATTGGTTAAGTGCTCCGTGCTTTGGGCTAGCGGTGTCAAACTCAAATAGAAACAGGGGGCCACTCAACCATGCCTAAAAATCCCTGTGGCCACATATTGACTTAGAAAACCACCCATGTTTATATATTTAATTTTGTTTATTAATACATCAACACATTAAAATCAGATAGAAACCTCATTTTAATTTAGACTGGCTCACACTCAGGGCCGTTGTGGGCTGCCTGCACCTGGAATGTTTGACAGCTCTGTTCAAGACACTCTCTGATGATAAATTTTAGAAATAGAAGCCATACCATTGCTGGGTCTGTACCCCAAAGAGATCATAGATAAACAGACTTGCACAAAAATATTTATAGCCGTGCTCTTTGTGGTGGCAAAAAACTGGAAAACGAGGGTATGCCCTTCAATTAGGGAATGGCTGAACAAATTGTGGTATATGCTGGTGATGGAATACTATTGTGCTCAAAGGAATAATAAACTGGAGGAATTCCATGTGAACTGGAAAGACCTCCAGGAACTGATGTAGAGTGAAAGGAGCAGAGCCAGAAGAACATTGTACACAGAGGCCAATACACTGTGGTAAAAGAGAATGTAATGGACTTCTGTACCAGCAGCAATGCAATGATACATAACAGTTCTGAGGGATTTATGGAAAAGAACACTACTCATATTCAGAGGAAGAAATACAGGAGAGGAAACACAGAAGAAAAACAACTGCTTAAACACATGGGTTGATGCGGACATGATTGGGGATGTAGACTCGAAACTACCATACCAATGCAACTATCAATAATATGGAAATAAGTCTTGACTGATGACACATGTTAAAACCAGTGGAAATGCGAGTTAGCCATGGGGGGTGGGGAGTTTGAGGGGGTGAAGGGGAAAGTAAAAACATGAATCAGGTAACCATGGAAAATTTTTCTAAAAATAAAAAAATTAATTAAAAAAAAAGAAATAGAAGCGATCTCCATTGGCAGATGGAGTTTCCTCATTGAGGAGTTCTCTACATGAATGACACCATAGGTTCAGTCCCTATACCTTGTTTTCGTTCAGTCGTTTCAGTTGAGTTGACTCTTCATGACCCCATTTGGAGTTTTCTTGGCAAAGATCCTATAGTAGTTTAGTCCAGTTCATTTTACAGATGAGGAAACCGAGGCAAATGGGATTGAGCACATTTGCAGAGGCCCCCATGCTAGAATGTCCTTCCTCACCCTGCACCTTCCTTGACTTCCTTGACTTAATAAAATCCTTCTCTTCAATGCCCAACTCAAATGCAACCTCCTCTGGGAAGCCTTTCTGGATACCCCCAAGCACAAGTTCTCCTTCCTTCTTTGAGCTCTCCTAAAGCATTCCTCCTGAATCTTACCTTTGTTCCATCTCATTCCTGGCCTGCAGAGATACATCCCATTTTCTCTGTGAGTCTAAATGCTGCTTAAGGTCCCAAGGAGTGCCGTTTTTTATCATTTTCATCTTGTGCCTAGCAAAGAACAACCTGCACACACCAGAAACTTGATAACTGTTGGATTATATACTTCAATAAATCACTGTGATAAGGTATGATGTTATCTGATGCTTATTATTGTTGTTCTGTTGTATCTGATTCTTGATATCCCCATTTAGGTTTTTTTGGCAAAGATACTGGAGTGGTTTGCCATTTCCTTCTCCTGATCATTTGACAGATGAGGAAACTGAGACAAACAAGGGTAAGTGACTTGCCCTGGGGTCACACAGCTAGTCAGGGTCCAAGGCTGGATTTGAATTCAGATCTACCTGATTCCAGGTCCAGCACTCTATCCACTGAGCCACATGGCTGTCCAGCTGTTTGAGAGTGGGTCTACTGTCTGGCCCTTAGTTTGACAGGCCAGAGACTTTATTTTATCTATTCATTCAGAGATGATAAAGCTCTGGGAATCAATTCATGCCAGCCCAACTCACAAGAGACTACTTTATGAAAATAGATGAGTTTATTAATTTATAAGGAAGACATTCTAGAATGCCTTTGTCCACTAAAAGTCACTCCTTTCAAGAATCACAGTAACTAAGATGCCAAGAGAGTAAACAGCAGTTTCTTTGGTGAGCAAATGAAAGTGTAATGGTTCTGTGTTATTTCTTCTGGCGTATGGAAATCTGATAAATTTTTCTAAAAAAATCTGAAATAATTTTCCTGCTTCACATATGATGCAGGTCAAATCATCATGCCCATTTACCTAGGTAAATCCTCAAAGCTTGCAGTGTGCTTTCTTACACTACAATCCTGTGAGATAAGGGATGTAAGTCCCCATTTTACAAATGAGGAAATTGAGGCTCAGCGGTCAAGAGACTTGACCTTGGGCAAGTCATTGTCCCCTGTACTTTGTCTAAAACTCATCTTTGTCACTTTTGGTGGTCATAAATCTCCTTTGTGTCTTGAACTTTGTGTTATCTGCCAAGATTTTCTTTTTCTTCTTCTTTTTTAAAAAATAAGTTTTAAGTTTAAGAATATGTATGATGTAAAAGTCCATTATTTGATGATTTAAAACATGGAACAAAATTCTCTCCTTTTCCCACAGGGTTAGAGTTTCTTTTACCCATTAATTTCTGTATCATAAAGTGTAATAGAATATACCAACCTGCAAGAAATGAGTCCAATTGTAGACCCATGTCTTCAGATTCTGAGTTCAATGCTTTTTTACATTCTGTGGCCACAAATTTATTTTTAGCAGTGCCCTCCCTCTTCAAAAGGGTACCAGGTTGACCAAGATCTTCTGACTCCAAGTCAAATGTTTCTCCAACAATGCCAAGCAGCCTACTGCTTAATTGTGGACCAATTCATGAATCACCATTGTAGGATTGTAGGCTTGGAGTCTGGAAGGAACCTTAGAAATTATGGGTTCAATAGTATCTCCCTTACTTATCTCAAGAAAAACTTCCTATCATTATTTATCTCAAGAAAAACTTCCTATCACTTTTAATGGCCCAGAGGGGGAATGGAATTGGCCAAGATAATGGTGAGTTTATCCTCACTGGAGGTCTTCAACAAGAAGAGGAAGGACTTCAGCTATGCTACAGTGGAGATCTATTCCTGGTATGGGTTGGACTAGATGGCCTCTGAGCTACTATCTACTTCTGCAAAGAATGTAATCCAGATGAATAAAAACTCTTTGGGGAGATATCAATAATTTTTAAGACTAACACCAAAAAGTTTGAGAAGCACTGTTTGATACCATGCTATCTCTCCTTTGTGTAATTGCCAGTTTTGGTAGGAATTTACTTGACTTCTGCCTTGCCACTGGACTTCTATGACACTGTAAGAAAGAATGAGGTTAATGACTTGATGTATCTCTGTCTCATTTAAATAGAATTCAGGGCTAAGTCAAGAAATCATCCTGTGATCTTGATTAATGATACATGTAAAACCCATTGAAATTGTGCGTTGGCTACAGTGAGGGGGTGGTTTGGGGGAGGAGAGAAAGACCATGAACCATGGAAATTTTTTCTATAAAGTTAAAAAAAATTTTTTAAAGAAATTAATTTAAAAAAAGAAATTGCCCTATGATATCACTAGACATCTTCGAAATGAAGGGCAAATAATGAGGGGTCTACCCTGAACAGTGTGAGATCAGTGGATAGATGGATGGATGGATGGATGGATGGATGGATAGATGGATGGAGCACCTATTACTTGAAATGGACCAAACACTATGCTAAATACTAAGGATATAAAAATAAACAAGCAAGACAGTGCCTACCCTTAAAAAGCTTATATTTTAATGGTGGAAGACACTACATTAAGGCAACTAGAAAGAATTGGATGTGTGTGTGTGTGCGTGTGAGGATAAGCATGATATGGGAAGTAGCCTAGAAATGGCATGGAAACTTGATTCTAAGCAAAAACCAAGCTCATGTATCAGAGTCCAGAATACAGAGAGAGGAGAAATGTTATGGAGAAAGCCAGAAATGGTGATAATCAAGATTGTGTTGATGACTTCTTTATACTCATCATAAATCTTTTCTACTAAAAAAGACCCTACACTGTAAAAAGGACCAGTTTGTTCCTTCCTGGTATCCACCTCTAGCTTCCAAAGTAAAGTAAAACCAGTTTCCTGGTTGTATTCATTCCTTCTTGCCTGGCCAAGAGCCCTTAATTATAATGAATTAGAAGTGGGAGCAGCAGTAGGAGCAGAAGCAGAACCATGATATCTGTCCCACTTATAATGCCTCAGATCCTGTGATTTATTCAGTGTGGAGAACTCCCTGATGTGAAAACTGCCTCACTTTATCCAAAAGGTGTTAAGTGATTACAGGACTCACGCAGAGTTACACAGCTGGTACCTTAGAAATAGAACTTGAACTGAAGGCTTCCTGATTCTGAGGCCAGCCACCTATCCACTCTGCCCTCACTGTCTTCCATTTATTCAGAGCACCCAAATAGTTTAGGAATGCAGTTAATTCGACCAGAAGACTAGCCTTCCTTTCTAGACTGTTAGGTAAATCTCAGATGAGTGACATAGGTTTCCCGAACTGAAAAAACATTTTTAACCATCTTGAGAGTCAAGAAATGGCCACAGAGGAGAAGGAAAAGGAGAGAGTAATAAAAAAAAATCAACATCTGAAAAGTTCTCCATTGGGAAGCAAACATGAGATGTTGGTTCTTTTGACTGTGCAAAGCTGTGTAATAGCTTTATCTGAGTGATCACTGTGCAAAGTCCTAAACCATCAGGAAATGTAGTTTTGAGTTTATGGGTTAATGGGGAAACAGGATAGACCTATCCTCTTATCACCCAACTTTTTGGTATAAAGGAAAAATGAAATAGAGGACAGTCTAGGTCCAGAGTTTTATAATCTCTGGAGCATGATCCCATTGTAAGGCATAAGAAGATGAGCAGGGCTGGAGATTTGAAGGAATAGTCAAAATTAATGAATATTTTAGTTGCATGACCCTGGGCAAGTCACTTAACCTCCATTTCCTAGCCCTTACCTCTCATCCGCTTTGGAACCAATATACAGTATTGATTCTAAGATGGGAGTTCAGGGTTATAAAAAAAATGGATATTTAAGAAAATAAATTTCTACCATAAACATATCTAATTTTGAAAATGAAAGCAAGGTTTAAGTGAAAGTCAACAAAAGTAAGGCTAATTCACAGTTTGCTCTTGGTGGTGAGGACTCCAGAGCCCTGAGCAATAAACAGATTTTCAATTGTCCCAGGCTTTCCCATTAACTCCTAAGCAGGGGGGATGCTGGAGACAGCTCCAACTGTTTGTGAGCCCTTCCTTAAATTTCTGGTGTGAGTATTTACACCTCAAAAATTGGCCAATAACACAAATCAGGGCTTACTTGTTATTGTTTTATAGCTTTTTAGACTTAAGAGTATAATGGAAAAAATGTTAATAATGTGAATTAAACTCAAAAGTGTGTCCTGCATTTTCATAGTTAAACATTTACCAGCATACCCCTGCTCCAAGGCCTGGGTATCTGGGTTTTTTTTTTCTTTTGCCTGAGTTTCTGGCCTGATGGAAAAAGGACAAGGCCTCATGGTGATTGGATGACCCCTACCAACCCCAACCAGTGGAGAGTGGGGCCAGAGTTCATGCTGATTCCTCTGGACACATTCTTTCTCCCTCTCTTGTTCTCTAATATCTCTCTCTAAAAAGGGTGTGCAAACTGACCAGGCACTTCTAAATGGTCCAGGCTGAAGTCTAGACCTTTTCACTAGGTTTATCACTTGGAGAGAGGTCGACTGGCAATTCATTCCTTTTACCTTTTACTCTCTCTGGTGCCACATAATTACCTATTTCAGTCAAGAGGCTTAAAGGCTGAGTGAAGAGGCAGCTGTCCCCTGCCTTGGCCCCCTTCCTTGGCCCCTTGCCCTTGTGATTATGCTCACACTTATGTCTCATAAGTCATGCATTTTTAGCATGACAATATTAAGTGTGAAACACACCAGTGGGGGCTTATGAGTGACAGTATTAGAAACAATTCTTCTGTATTAATTACCCTTAGAACTAGAGAATATAATAGTTAGCTAACTTCTGGGTATGCAATTTCCCTGTGAAAATGTGAATTGAAGGAAGGGCTTGGGAGGTGGGATGTATACTTACACAGTTCTAAAATGTATTGGTAATATTCAAAATTATAGTAAATTTTTTACTTTATATCAATAAGATGCAAGGTAAGAAAATTATTTGTACAGATTGATTTTATGAAGATTAGGAAGCAGAACAAGTTTTAAGGAACAAAGGGAGAATCATTACTTAAAGTTTAGAAACCATTGAGTGAATCTAAAAAGAAAGTAACTTTTAATAATGTTTTAAAAGAAAGGAAAGGATGTATGTGGTGAATGGATAAACAAGAGAAGAGCTTTCAAGGCAGAAATAACATATTCAAATCCTCTCTCTGAGAGGAGACAGCTGTGGGTCAAGAGAACAAGTTGTCTTGGCTGGAGCAGTGTCTATACTTGAGAGTAATGAGAAGTGAAAGTCACTGAATAATGGTGGGAAGCATGGGGGGGGGTGGAATTTGCTGATGAAGGACTTGGAAACCCAAGTTTTTCAGTTAGACCAATAACTTTCTTGGGGTAGCATTCAGTTCTGGAAAGAATCAACTTGATAGAGTCATTAGGCAATACTATAATATAAAAAATTTAATGTTGGGAGGCTTTTTAAATTCCCAAATCAAATAATATCATTTAAAATTTTTTTTCAAACTTGTTAGGTGGCTGCTGACCGGACAATCACCCTCATCAGGACTCTTCATGGCTGGATTGCTGGGAGTTGAGTTTGTGTAAGGTTACCTGGACTTCTTTCTACATCTTCCATGGACCCAAATTATGATAACTCTCAAAAAATATGGGAATTACTTGATCATACAAATGAATAAACTGTCATAGTATGACAAAATACAGGGATGGACAATACAGCCTGGATGTTAATAGTAGCAGGTATAGAGGGAGAGAAGGAAAAAGACATTTAATAAGTGCCTACTACGTACCAGGTACATCAGAGAAGCAAGTATTAATGATTAAATTAATTAAATTAATGATTAAAATTCTCTGGAGGATGTATAATAATTTATAACATTTATTCATTAGTAAAAGTTGAAGTTGGAAAGAGAGAAATAGTTACCTGATTGCTCCTTGCTAATCTGGGCTTGGTGCTCATGTCTCCATTTGGGAGCCAAGAGAGGCTGAGCCAGGAATGTCAAAAAGGCCTTGTCTGCTTCCTAGCCAAAGACAGAGTACCAGCTGCCTCACTAGCAAAGTCTCAAGACCAAAGAGAGAGCCGAGTCAAAAAAACTTCCTTAGCCACCCTTTCTTATAAAGTCATTGATGTCTCTTCTTCTGAGTCTCCCTGGTTGGACAGATTTGACTTCATTTTGGGTCAGAGGCCAGTTTTCAGGTTGACAGGAGTCTTGGGGGGCAAGAGGTAAGCATCTTCCAGGATGCCAGTGTGTCCTCCCATAATACCCAAAGTGGGGTTCTGTTTCAAAACTTCTTTCCAAAAAGAAAAAGGGGTACAATTTCTGTTAATTTCACACAATAGAGGTTAAAGAAGCTCACAAACCAGCTACTTAGAGAATTCAAAAATGTATAATCATGAATAGTGACAAGAAGGGGCTTAAACTCTATGTGAAATAATATGATCCCTTGTTTTGTTTTTTAAAAACCCTTACTTTCTATCCTAGAATCAATACTGTGTATTGGTTCCAAGATAGAAGAATAGTAAGGATTAGGCAAGGGGTTTAAGTGACTTGCCCAGGGACACACAGGTAGGAAGTGTCTGAGGCCAATTTGAACCCAAGATATCTCATTTCCAGGTCTGGTTCTCAATCTGCTGGGTCACCTAATCCCTCTCCTGTGATAATTAGATTAAATCTACCCTGCCCATCTTTAGATTTAATCACCAAAGCTGAAAACAACTCCACTTAACTCACAAAATGGGAGGTCTATGACCCACATGTGCTAGAGTGAGTGACGAATCAGAATTTACTGACTGCCTCCTGGGAAGTCCTAAGAAAAGCATCTGTTGTGATTAGACATGTAAACTAAGAGGAAGGCAGAGGAAGCGACGCAAAAGAAGCCCCTTTAAAAGAGAGTTCAGGGAGTTCAGCTTCTCTTCTTCTTGTTTGTGTCTTGGATCTGAAGGAGCTCTTCTTGTTCCTGACTTGGACCTGGAGGAGCACTGGACCTGAGACACTGAGACCTTGGTGAGACTGTTCTTAAATCTTTTTCTTAGAACTACACGTGATGAGTGAAGAAGGCTGACTACTTTAGCCTATGGAGGGACCCTTGATTGGGAGAAGCCCTTATGACTAAACCCCTTGTTAACTGACTTTTAGGTTCTCTAGCTGGGCCTCTGGAGCCCTACCAGAGTAAAGCCCAGACTTGAATGCAAATCTAGTTCATTGAGTTAGATCTCTTACTCTACCCTCTTCTCATCTCTCTACTTCCACTCTCTCCTATATTTTGTAAATAAATTACTAAAATCATTTTAGGAATTGGTATTTATTCAGTTTCTTGGTGACCACACCTTTAAATATTAATATCCAGTGCAACCATAACCTGTTTCCCCTTTTACACTCCTCAATTTTTCAAAGAAAAAATATTAATGTATTTTTCTTATATTTCAGAAATCTCCATATATATACTTTACTTCTGCCTCCCCCAAGTACAAATAATTCCCTTATAATAAAGAAAGAATTAAGCAAAATGAACTGATATCTAACACAGCAACTTCTTTGGATGGCATTCTGTACTCACCCCTAAAAAGAGGTACTAAAAAGAGGGAAGTGTCTTCTTAGTTTGAGACCCATGCTATCATGATAAATGAGTGATGCCTTCCTATAGCTAGCCAGCCCCCCTACTCATGATCCCCTTTACACAATGACCATTTCCTTATCTGACACCACACTGATAACAAAGGACCATGTGACATGAATGTAATGGAGATTTATAGGGAGATCTGGAATACCCCCTCTGTGACTTGGTTAGACCAGTGTTCTATATTCATGGGAGTAGAAAGACTGTGTAGTTGGACTATCACTCCCTTGTTCTCCTGCCTTCAAGAAGGGTATTGGGTTTGGGATCATAACTATCTATTACACTCAAATACTTGAATTCTCGGGATATGATTCTTTTGGTGGCTCAAGTTAAAAGCTGTTTACCGTGGTTGGCCTGAGAAGTTGTCCTGCCCTACCAAGGTCTGGAGAGTAACAACTAATCTCTCTGGTTTAACTTCTCTTCCCCTATTCCACAAAAGGTAAACCCAAATATCAAGCAAACAGATTTAACAAAGCCAGCAAGTCATACAGTAGTGAGGAAGTCACACAGATAAGTTTAGGTGCTAGAAAACACGAGTCAGGGTATTCTATGACCTATAAAATGTCTCAGCCATATGCAGCATCACAGTGCTTGACTGCTGTAAGGATAAGTGATAAAGGATAGAGATAAATTCATAGATTGTCTTTAAGAGGAAAGGAGGAGAATTTAGATACAAACCCTGGAAGAAGATTCTGGAAGGAGAGGAGGATCTTGGGAGTTTTGTAACTCCCAAGTGTTTGTAACTGTCACTCCTGATCTAGCTTTCCGTGGAACTGGAAAGAGGATTTCTGCTCTGGTATTCCCCTTGGAAGAACTAACCTTGTGGGAAGATTAGGGATTCCTGGGTTGGAGAATTGCCTTGGAATAGACTGCCTTTTCCCTGGAGTACAGAGATCAACTTGTCTGAGATCAACTGGTCAGAGATCAACTGGGCTAAGGTAATCCCAAGGATTTGGTCATCTGGGACTCTGGGTTACCTAGGAAGCCAACCCCAGGCTTGAGAGAGAATTCAGGCTAACAGTGAGTCCTGTCTCCTCTGCCTTCTTAAAGACAATTTGGGTAGTTAGATTACCAGATAGTTAGATAGCATTTGGGGTTTTATTAGATAAGAGCAGGGAGTGGATAGGCAGGACCTACAGAAGAAAGGAAGGGTGACCTCTCACAAGGTGCATAGAAGTTGGGTTGAGTCTAGATTTGTAGTGTTAGGACCTTATCTACCCTTTTCCCTCAAAATAAACTTGGTTTCTAAAAGCCCAAGTGTTTTGTGCTTTACTGGCCCTGGGGAGGTCCCTAGGTGGGCATTTCTCATCTCCCATCCATCTAGACCTTTCCCAAACAATCTCCATTTGGAGGTAGCCATCTCTTTCATAGCCAAGGTTAGAGTTATACAAACATATCCTCACCATCTCTCTTTCCAGCTCTAGAAACATGATAAAATCAATACTGCCAATACTTTTTACTAGTAACATCATGCCAGTTTGCATCTCTTTGACTCTTAAAACACTCTTTCCCAGCTACCATTTCCTTATATGTATTGTCTTCCCTACATTAAGCTGTAAACTCTTTGAGGGAAGAGTTGTTTTTATATTTGTATCCCCAAAATTTGGCACACAGTAAATGCTTCATAAATGTTCATCCATTCATTCATTATCTGTACTCTGGAATGAAGATTGCCCTTTGCTTTTAATCTAATTTATACAACCTCTTGTTAGAAGGGAAAAAAAAAAAACAAACTTCCAGAGAATAGCATGAAGACCTCCTTCTGCCGTTAAGTCTTTGCCTGGGTGCTTTTAAAATATAAATTTGAACACAGGAACTATCAGAACACAATTATAATACACTTTTCACATAAAAGTCAAATCAAAACAAAAGGAGAAACATTAATTGCTCATGAGAGGGGTGAACCAATATAATAAAAATGACAATTCTACTTAAATTAATTACTTATTGAATGTTATACCAATCAATCTACCAAAAAATTATTTTATAGAGCTAGAAAAAATAATAACGGAATTCATCTTGAAAAGCAAAAGGTTAAGAATCTCAAGAGAATCAAGAAAAAAATGTGAAGAAAGGCAGACAAGCAGTACCAAATCTCAAACTGTATTACAAAGTAGTAATCACCAACATAGTCTGGTATTGGCTAAGAAATAGTGGTGGATCAGTGGGTTAAATTAAGTATACATAAATAATAGCAAAGGACCATAATAATCTAGTGTTTGATAAACCCAAAGATCTTAGCTTTTGGGAAAGGAATTCACTATTTAACAAAATAGAGCAGAATAGAGGTATAAACCAACATCTCATACCATATACCAGGGGTCGGCAATGTATGGCTTTCGAGCCATAACTGGCTCTTTCTGCAGGAGCCATAAAGTAAATTTTTTTCAGGCGCTGTTACAGGAGCAGCACTGTGAGCACTGTACGGCTCTCACGAAATTACATTTTAAAAAATGTGGCGTTTATGGCTCTCACGGCCAAAAAGGTTGCTGACCCCTGCCATATACCAAAGTAAGGTCAAAATAGGTACATGATTTAGAAATAAAGAGTGATATTATAAGCAAATTAGGGGAGTATAGAATACTTAACCCATCTGATTTATGAATATGGCAAGAATTTATGACCAAACAAGAGACAGAGAGAATTATGGAATATAAAATGGACAATTTTGATTAGGCTAAATTAAAAAGGTTTTGAACAAACTAAAGCCATGCAGTCAAAATTAGAAAGTAGGAAACTCGGTATGTGGGGAGGAAATTTATAGTAACTTTCTTTGAAAAAGGTCTTAATTCTCAAAAATATAGAGAACTGAGTCAAATTTATAAGAATATGTCATCCCCCAAATCATAAATGGTCAAAGGATATGAACAGGCAGTTTTTAGAAGAAGAAAATCAAAATCTAGTCATAAGAAACAATGCTTTAAGTCACTATTGATTATAGAAATGCAAATTAAAACAACTCTGAGGTACCAACTCACACCTGTCAATTTGGCTAATATGACAGGAAAGGAAAAGGACAAATGTTGCAGGGGATATGGAAAAATTGGGACATTTAACATACTCTTGGTGAAGTGGANAAATTACATTTTAAAAAATGTGGCGTTTATGGCTCTCACGGCCAAAAAGGTTGCTGACCCCTGCCATATACCAAAGTAAGGTCAAAATAGGTACATGATTTAGAAATAAAGAGTGATATTATAAGCAAATTAGGGGAGTATAGAATACTTAACCTGTCTGATTTATGAATATGGCAAGAATTTATGACCAAACAAGAGACAGAGAGAATTATGGAATATAAAATGGACAATTTTGATTAGACTAAATTAAAAAGGTTTTGAACAAACTAAAGCCATGCAGTCAAAATTAGAAAGTAGGAAACTCGGTATGTGGGGAGGAAATTTATAGTAACTTTCTTTGAAAAAGGTCTTAATTCTCAAAAATATAGAGAACTGAGTCAAATTTATAAGAATATGTCATCCCCCAAATCATAAATGGTCAAAGGATATGAACAGGCAGTTTTTAGAAGAAGAAAATCAAAATCTAGTCATAAGAAACAATGCTTTAAGTCACTATTGATTATGGAAATGCAAATTAAAACAACTCTGAGGTACCAACTCACACCTGTCAATTTGGCTAATATGACAGGAAAGGAAAAGGACAAATGTTGCAGGGGATATGGAAAAATTGGGACATTTAACATACTCTTGGTGAAGTGGACTAATCTAATCATTTTGGAGAGCAACTTGAAACTATGACCAAAAGGCTAAAAAACTGTGTATACCCTTGGACCCAGCAATATTACTAATAGGTTTATATTCCAAAGAGATCAAAGAAAAAAGATCTTGGAAGATTTTTTTTTTTGGCAGTAGCAAAGAACTTGTAGTATATGAGTGTGATGGAAAACTATTGTGCTCTAAGAAATAACAAGTGGGGCATCTGATGGCTCACTGGAGATGGGAGGTATTGAGTTAAAATCTGGCCTCAGACACTTCCTAGCCATGTGACTCTAGGCAAGTCATTTAACCCCAATTGTCTAGCCTTTACTGCTCTTCTGCCTGGAAACTGTGTATCAATTTCAAGACAGAAGATAAAAGAAAAGACAAGAGAAAAGAAGAAAAGAAAAGAGAAGAGAAGAGAAGAAAAGGGAAGGGAAGGGAAAGATTGGAAGGGAAGGGAAGGGAAGAGAAGGAAAGGGAAGGGAAGGGAAGAGAAGGAAAGGAAAGGAAAGGAGAGAAGAGAAGAGGAGAGGAGAGAAAAGGAAAGAAAAGAAGAGAAGAGAAAAGAAAGGAAAGGAAAAGAAAGAAGGAAGGAAGCAAACAAAAGAACAAAGGAACAAAGAAAAAAGAAAGATGACAAGCACAATATTTTCAGAAAAATCTGAGAAGACTTTATATAAACTGATACAAAATGAACTGAGCAGAGCCAGGAGATCATTACACAGTAACAGAAATATTGTGCAATGATCAATTGTGAATGACTTAGCTATTCTTAACAATACAATGATAAGAGACAACTCTGAAGGACTTAAAATGAAAAATACTATCCACCGCCATAGAAGGGACTGATAAAGTCTGAATGCATATTGAAGTACACTTTTTAAATTTTATTTTTGTTTTTTTCTCTGTGTTCTCTTTTGCAACATGGCTAACATGGAAATATGTTTTGCATAACTGCACATGTATAATCTACATCAAAGTGTCAAAGTGCTTGCCTTATCAAAGAGAGAAGCAGGAAGGAAATAATTTAGAATTCAGAAATTATAAAAAAATGTTTAAAATTACTTTTACATGTAATTGAGAAAAATAAAACAAAAACATTCTTAAAAAATAAAAATTTAAATATATTTCCTTCTTCTAACCACTTCATCGAGTCACATTTAGGACTACCTTTACAAGGAAGTGTTCCTTGATAAATACAATCATTCATTTACTCTTTTGAGTCACCCCTCAGGGACATTTGTTAATATATAATTACTGTATTTATCTGTGTATATGTATCTGGTAATTGCATGTCTTGTCTTTCTATTAAACTATAAGCTTCTAGGCAGGGAATAAATCTAATTTTACTTTGGTACCCACCCTAAAACCTAGGACACCATCATGTTTGAAGTATTTACTTAAACATTCATTGAATATTCACAGTAAGGGAACCAAGCACCCACAGAATTATTAAAACATCCTTAGATGGTCATTCAATTCAAAATCATGGAATTCCAGAATTGGAAAAAATATCAGTATCCATCTGGTCCAACCCATGCTAAAAAAATAGAATCTTTTTTCTATAACACATATATTGTTATCTAGTTTTTGCTTTAAAATCTTCCAGGAGAGAGAATCATCTATCTGCTATGACAATCTATTTCATTTTTATAAACTCTAATTATTAGGAAGTTTTTCCTGATGAGACTAAATTTACCTCTTTGCAAATGCTATTGTTCCTAGTTCTGTCTTTTGAGGCTAAACAGAAAAAAAGTCAATTCCCTTTTCCATAAGAAAACCTTTAAATGCTCAAATACAATGATCATGATGCCCATGAGTCTTTTCTTCCCTCCCTAAGTGGTTCTTTGAATCAGTCCTGGTATCATGTAATCCATCAATCAATCCATTAACATTTATTAAGTACCTTCTCTAGTCCAGTTCCTAGATTAGGCACTAAGAATTCAGACAGAAGTGAAGCAATTCCTGCCTTCAAGGAGTTTATGTTCTGTCAGAGGAACAACATGTACAGAAAAAGATATAAACACAATAGATATAAAGTGATTTTGAGAGGGAGGCCACTAGTAGCCAGAAGGATCAGGAAAGATCTCATTTAGAAGGTAGTGTTAGGGCAGAGTCCTGAAGGAGACCAGTGATTTTAAAGCAGAGGCAAGGAAGGAATGCATTTGATTACTGATGGACTCATTAGCTGTCCAAAGGCATGAAGAAAGAAAATAGAGAACTAGGGATGAAGAACAGGAGGGCTAGTCTGAGTGATCTGTTGTTTGTCCTTTGTTTTTGAAGATGAGCAGTGATATTAGTGATGCCTTGATATGTGCATGAATTAGATTTAAGTGGACAGAATTGCACAAATTTGTCAAACTCACTTTCTCTTCTAGAGTCATTGAAGTCCACTGTCAAGATGGCTGGGTGATGGCTTGGGATGCAGTGGATGTTTTCTTTGATGTCCAATCAAGCCCTAATTGTTCCACAGCATCTGCTTCTGCTGCCTTCATAGTGGTACATTTTCCTGGAGACAATGTTCCTAGAGTCCCAGAGCTTGACTCTGTGTGGTGTTGTGCATAACTCTGTATGGTGGCCATAAGAATTCTGTTTCCCTTGTCCTGATTAAAAACTTGTAGGAGTTTCCATCATGGGAATTGCCCCATGGGAATTTCCAATGAACTGAAGAACTTTAGTGATTCTGTTTTTCCAGGTTGACAATCTCTATAGTGCTTCCTGGATTTGGTTTCTGGATTTCTTTATGTAAGTATATCTTCTTTTCTTCTCCCATAGAAAAGGCATTCCTGTAGCTGACTCTGAATGTGTATCTGTGAAAGTGTGAATATTCTTTCCTTTCACCAGTTCAGATGAGAATGAGGTTCATAGCCCTCATCTACTTCACCCTTTCTTTGTATAATCTTCTACTTGCATATCTCAATTGAGTGAAATAATCTTCCCCATCCTTCTTCCTCTCTCCCCTATTCTGTAGTGCCATCTTGGTGAACCTAAGGCACACGTGCCAGAGAGGCCACTCCCTTACCTCTCTCCATTGAGCTTGAGGACATTTCTCATCACCCAACCCTCTGCCCAGCAGCCCAATGGGAGTGCTTCCTCCTTCCCCTGTCTAGGGTAACGGGGTGGCTCACAGGTAGCATGAGGGTTGCAGTTTGGGCACTCAGTCTCTAAAAAGTTCACCATCACTGCTCTAGTGCATTCCTCTTTCCCTCCCTTTCCATTCTTCTTTTAGGGTCATCAAAACATAACCTCTGTCTAATTAGTCTCCTTCTACGACCCTGATGATAATAGAGTTCTGTTCTGAGGAAATATATGTGTCATCATCCTGTATTAGAAAGTACGCAGTTTATCCTTGTTTACTTCTTTATGCTTTCTCACTTATGTTTATCTTTTTAGGCTTTCTAAATACAGGGCCCTCTAAAGTGAAAAGGATTCTTGTTTTTCTTCACATAGGATTATATAGAAAAACAGATAGATAGATAGATAGATAGTTAGATAGATAGATAGATAGATAGACAGACAGACAGATAGAGTGATGGGAGAAAGTAATAAGCATTCTTATAGAGCCTACTACATGCCAACCACTGTGCTAAGCACTTTACAAATATTATCTCATTGATAGATAAAGCAGAATATTTATTAAGCACTTAATAACACTATCCTAAACCCTAGGAATACAAATACAAGCAAAAAGAAAAGATAGTTCCTCCCCTCTAGGAGCTTATATTCTAATGGAGGAAGTTAATACATAAAAAAGACTTGAAAAGTGAAGGGGAGAGGGAGAATGTGAAAAAGTCTAGAGTCAGAAGAGGAGCTTAGAGATAAATGAGGAAGGTTGGCCTGAGTACTTTCTCAAATGGAGGTTCTGGCTAGGAACTTACCCAAAGGAGGAAGGGTAGCGACATCTCTGGACAAAACAAGAGCTGCATTGGAGGGACATTAGAGGTCCCCAATTTTGCCCAAGCTTCCACCCAATTAAAAAAAAAACAACACTTTATACTCTCCCCTTCAGTCATCTATTCTCTGTTTGAACACTTCTAATGCAGGGAAGCTTGTAATTTTGTGAGACAGATCATTCCACAAATGAACAGCTCTAATCCTTAGAAAACTTTTCTCTAAAAGTCTGTTGACCTGAAAAAAATTTAATCAAAGTGGTTATAATAAAAATTCTTTAATTATGGTCAGAAAGATTGCAATTTGGATCCCCCCACAGCACTATGCTCCACAGTACTTGGGGATTTTCAGTGAGATAGAGAGAGAGGGGTGATTAAATAAGTCTTTTAGAAGGGGGAGGGGCAAAAACCTGTTAAGTGAGTTCACTGGAGGTAGGGCAAGACAACACTAGCCAAAGGCTGGGAATAGCTTGGTATTCTTTAGATTAGATTGAATTCTAAAAATTCAGACCTCAGTTCCTGGAGGTGGGGAAGGAGGGAAGGCAAGATCATTTATAGTCTATTTAGAATCATTATCCATAGTTTCTTTGTTTTAGCACGGAGGGAAAGAGTCAGGAGATTATTAGCAAATAACATTTTTAAGACAAAATTTGTTTCCTTACAACTTGTGCTCATTGGTTTTGCCCTATGTGGCTGTACAAACTAGGCAATTAGGTGACTAATTCTGGCCTCCAACATTTTCTAGCTGTATGGTCCTGGGCAAATCATTTAACCCTGTTGGCCTCAGTTTCCTCATCTGTAAAATGAACTAGGGAAGGAAATGGCAAACCACTCCAGGATCTTTGCCAAGAAAACCCCAAAAGACATCACAAAGAGTTGGACACAATGAAATGACTGAACAAAACAAGATACACAAATTAGATTGAATTCCACTTCCAAATAATAGATCTTGAAATATTTGATGTTATTTTCCTCTTTTCCTCTATGCCTCCTCTTCTTTAATCAAAAATTCTCAGTGCTTTGCCCATTCCCTGGGATTCTGCTTCTAAACCCTTTAGTATACTGGTTGTTGTTCTTCTCTGACATGTTCTTGCTCATCAATGTCACTCTTAAAATGTGACTCTGAGCTGTGGGAGTAGAAACACCGAAGAAAAACATATGATTGATCACGTGGTTCGATGGGGCTATAATTGAGGTTTTGGCATTAAAACATCTCTCTTTTACAAATACAAATAACATGGAAATAGGTTTTGAACAATGATGCATGTATAACCCAGTGGAATTGCTTGTCAGTTCTGGAAGGGGAAAGGGAAGAGGGGAGGGAAAGAACATGAATTTTGTAACAATGGAAAAATATTCTAAATAAATAAATTAATTTAAAAAAATGTGACTCTGAGGATCACCAAGCATGACACTCCAGGAACTCTTTTCTCAGGTGCTCTGGATACTCTTCTTCTGTCAATTCAGTTGAAGTTTGCATTGCCCATATTGTAAGTTATACCACATTATTGAATCATTTTGAGCTTGTAATCAATTAAAACATGATTCTCTTTTTAAATGAACTCAAGTTTAGTGTTGTTTCCTCTTGTAAATGTGAATTTTTTCATCTAAGGAGTGTAATTTACATTTATCTTCATTTATTTCATTCTGATTTGTATTTGTTCATCATTCTACCCTGTTATGAACTTTCTGAATTCTTAGTTTGTTTAAGAGGTTGTGTGGCCTTGCACACAGAGGATCTTGGAATCAAGAAGATATCCTTTCAAGGCCTACCTATGATACATATTGGCTGAATGACACCAGAACTGGTAGGTTGAAAGACTATGTACATATTTCAGAATAATTATGGCATGTTTAGGAGGAACTTCTTTACTGTAAGTTGCTATACCAATGAAATTACAGGTTAGCACCCAAAAAACAATTCTATCATCCAGTAAATCCACAATCTTCATTAATATATTTTTCATGTCTTTGTCTAAGTTCTTGATTAAAAAAAATTGTTGTGGGGCAGCTGGGTGACTCAGTGGAGACCTGGAGCTGGGAGGACCTGGGCTCAAATCTGGCCACAGATACTTCCTAACTGTGTGACCCAGGACAAGTCACTTAACCCCAGTTACCCAGCCCTGTTCCTCTGCTGTGGAACCAATACTTAGTAGTAATTCTAATATAGAAGGTAAGAAAAAAAAATCATTGTACTTGATAATGCTGGGATGGGGACCCGGCTGAGCCATCACAAAAGGTCTCCTACTTGGCATGTGTTGATATATTATCATTCACTAGATGTGGTCATTCAACCAAATAATAGTCCATCATATAGCTACTATCACTGAGTATGTTTCACTATCTTATCCACAAAGGACATGATCAAATGCCTTACAGAATTCAGGATACACCATGCCTGTCATATTTGTGGTGTGATACTGATATGGGGGTCCAGGTTTCCCCTAGACACCCCAACACCCCAGATTGTGTCCCAGTCAGAGAGTACATAAAAGACTCATTTTTCTTTGCATTCCTGCCATTCTAGGAAGGTGACTTGTAGCCCCTCTGGCCTCTCTCTTTTTTCTAAAGGAGCACAGATAGGCACCTCCAAACTTGCATCTATTTTATATCCCAGCTATCTGATGATCCTCTAAACTGGACAATTCACCCCTTTTGACTTTGAGGTACAGGACATAACTTCGTGATCCATCTCCAGAGACTCACTAACATGCCATCATCTTCCCATCTCTAGTCACGTAGACCCTGTTGTTGAAAGGGTATAACATCCCCATAACCCATCTTCTTGGGGAGGTAGTGTTCTACCTGCACACTGTCTCCCAGCCTTTCAACATGACTTCCAAATGAATAAAATTCTCTTTTCATTTTTAAGCTAAGTTTTGGAGTCTTGCATTCCTGCAAAGAGTAAACTGTCCTGATCCAGGGTTTCACCTCAAAGCTCTCTCACAACATTTTGGTGCCAGAAACCTGGGAGTCCTGAGAAGGTTGCTTTTCCTCCCCAGGTAGGACGGGGCCTTTCTTTGGCTCCTGAAACCCCCTTGGATGAAATTTGTGTTGTGGGCCTCTCTCGCTCTCTCTCCCATTGGGAGCCACAGGGATCAGTCTGACTGCTGAACCTGGGGTTCAGATTGTTTCCCTTATGTAATCAGGAGATGTTCTAAAAAAAAGAAACACACTTCAGAGTCAGAAATCAATCTGATCTGAGGGAATTTGGGGGGCAACCTCTGTGGATGCACGGTTGTTGACCCTCGGTATGGAATTTTGGTCGTTCCTTATCTAAATGGGACAGAGGTAGAGTCTACCCCAAGATTCCCCTTTGGGGTGCCTATTTGTTAATTGGAAAAAATAGGCCTAGACAGCTTATACTCCCCCCTTGGGCAGTGGCTTCATTGGGTTCTCCCTCCTGTGTGGGGAAGCCTCAGGGGTCAGAGTGACTGCCAAACCTGAGGTTGGACTCTATGTCCAGGCTGAATAGGGAATGGCTGATCCTATCATGAATTCACCCACCACACCGGAGGGAAAAGCATTTTGAAAAGACCCTCCCATTGGGATGGGATCAGGCGTACATAGCCTGAACAAAATTTCAAATGTTTTTTTTTTAAATAACATTTTGGAAAAATGAGAAAATTGGCTTTTTTGATGGCATCCTAAATTCTAACACCATGTCACAATTGGATGTCTTTTGCAGGGAAGAGGGGGCACATGGACGGAAGCCTCTTACATCTTAGCCTTGCCCCCTCACTGGCCTTATAGTTCTCTGAACCCTAAGCTTTGCTTGCATTTTTTTTGGAGGGGGGGTTGCAGAACCCACCCAAAATCCAGGCCAGGATAGACAAAGGGAGCTTGGAAAAGGAAAAATTAGGAAACAGGTTAATTATAAGAAACTGGAAGATTATTCCAGACTAAGAAAAGCATCTAGTCTTCTTTATGAACCTGAGGAAATGTACCAATTTAGACCTAAGAAGTGAACAAAGAATCATCGTCCTACATTTCCCTTTTATTAGTCAGTCAGCTCCAGACATAAGGCAAAAAAAACTGCAGAAACTAGATCTTACTTTCTTATTTTCCAATTAACCAAAACTGTGTCCAAGGATTTTTTTTGCTAGGAATGTATTGAAAGGCGAAGGAAGATGAGGGCAGAAGGCTAGTCTTGGAGATGAGCTTTTTCCAGCCATTCTCACCTCCCAACCCCAAAAGCAGAAGCTGAATGGTTCATGCTTTACCTGCCGAAGGAGTGGACGCTGGTCAAGGGAATGTCGTTTGAAGGAACAGCAACCCCTCACTCTGTGCCTGGCCTGTGGGCTTCATGGACTTTGGAAATACAATTGTCCCACTAGGATGGAGCTCCAAAAACTTCAGAGTAATAGAAGCCCTGGAAGGGCCCTTCCCAGCCTTATCTCCTATCACAGAAGCAGCAGATAATTGGAATTTTTTTTTATAGTCTACCAACAACTTATTCTCACTTATCTTCTATTTGGGGGTAAAGAGAGGCAGATAAGGAGTCCAGATCAAATCTCCCTTCCCTCTCTGCTGGCCTGAAGGAAGAAGTAATGCTTAAATCTATTAGATTTCTTTATTGGTGTTTATTTCAAAGTTAGAATACACGTACATGTGGGTTTGAAAGAGAACATCCTAATTTTGAAACTACGCTTGCTGTACTGGAATTTGCGCCATCTGGGAAGTTCTTACAAGTTACAAGCATTGGGAGAGAAAAAGTTTCAAATCTGGAAATTTAAATGACAACCTGTACTACTAAATGCTTTATGAAAAATGGCTACTAAAACTTGTATTTTAATTTTTTTGAACTGAAAAATGTTATTGAATTAATTAATTTAGAATATTTTCCCATGGTTATATGATTCATATTCTTTTCCTCCCCTCCAACCCACCCACCCACCCAGCCAATGCACAATTCCACTGGGTTTTACAAAAACATATATTTTAAGGTAAGAGTGATTTCACTATTTGAATGTAAGCATGTTAGTTGCATCCTGCCCTTATCATAGATTTTGTTCAATCCTAAGTGGTTGCCTCAGTTTACAAATTTGTACTATGGAAAAATCAATGGTTGACTTGAATGGGAAAAGCAGTGTGCTAAGATACAGTGTTTAAATCGTACAATCCTTTAAATCAGGATTCTTTGGGGATATTGATTAGCAACCGAAGTGAAGAGTATTTCCCTCATTTCCCAGCACTACAGACAGCTCCCAATATGAAGCTATCATAAACTGTCTGTAGTCATTAACCCTTTTTCCTGGCTTAAGGAAAAGGAGGTGTATTACAGTTTTAAATTTGAATATCTAGGCATTAGATCTCATTGCTGTAAGGCATATGAATCTCCTTTCCTCAATACACAAGAAGGAGAACTTTTTGGAAGGAGGCAGGGCCCAAGACCCAGATTTCTCTCAGATAAGTGAATGAACCGTAGTAGTTCAAGATAAAATATTTTCAGTTAAATTGTAAAGTAATGAGAGTCTATGGGGGAAAAGAAAAAGAGAAAAATAATGGGCATGCTTTAACTGTTTGTGTTGTCTGTCCATGTCACATCCACACCATGACTCAACATCTCATCCCCACTGTTGTAAGAACTATATAACCCCCAAGAATCAATGGATTCTGGGAGCAACCCTCCAGGTTGTTCCACTCATCTGTCTTGCTGGCCAAAAATTCAACACCGCTAATAAATCTCTCTTTTTATTTTTAAGCTAAGGTTCGGTGTCTTCCATTCTTGCAAAAGATTTCCTTCCCGAACCCTAGGGGTTCACCTCTGCACCCCACAACAATACATCTATATACTCTGTTATAGGTACACATTGGGGAAGGTTTTTGGGAAAGAAAACCTCTAAATGATTTGAGGTAACTTTGTCTCTCTTCCATTTCTCTGGAAAAAAGGAGATGACAGACCAGAGAATGTGTTTAAAGAATTCAAAAAGAACATGCCTACGTGTGGATTTGAGATAATTTAACTGAGAAGGAATTTTGCATTTTGCTTTCTGCTCCTTCTAGAAGACAGAGGCTGGAAAAATTTATTCTTAAGTACCTTTTTGTCTTAGAAGTTTCTCCCCTTGTGTCAGGGGCCTCTCCTTCAGGGGGTCAAGCCCCATGTCCGGAATGATCCTCTTGTATCCATTGTAAAACATCAATCTCTCCCAGGTAATCCAGCCCTGAACTCCTCTCTTTATATTGACTGCAAAGCTAATCAATTTAACATTCCTGTCCTTTATTTCTGGATCTGTGATTAAAATTGTGATATGTTGAATGTTGCCAAAATATGTACTTTGTGCAAGAAAAACATTTTAAAATGTAGAAGGGTATTTATTTTATTTTATTTTTTATTTTTTAATAGAAAATTTTTCCATGGTTACATGATTCATGTTCTTTTTCTCCCCTCCACCCCCCCCAAAGCCCCCTCACCACCACCACCACGTAGCCGATGGGCATTTCAATTGGGTTTTACATGTGTCATTGATCAAGACCTATTTCCATATTATTGATAGTTGCACTTCGGTGGTAGCTTTGAGTCTGCATCCCCAATCATGTCTGCCTCAACCCATGTGATCAGGCAGTTGTTTTTCTCCTGTGTTTCCTCTCCTGCACTTATTGCTCTGGATGTGGGTAGCTTTCTTTCTCATAAGTCCCTCAGAATTGTCCTGGGTCATTGCACTGATGCTAATACAGAAGTCCATTACATTGGATTTTACCACAGTGCATCCATCTCTGTGTACAATGTTCTCCTGGTTCTGCTCCTTTTACTCTGCATCAATTCCTGGAGCTCATTAAAATGTAAACTTTTTAAAATGTAAAATTTTAAATTTTAAAATTGAAAGCATAAAATGTAAAATTTTAAAATGTAAAATGTAAAAAGGTTTTAAAGAGAGGGCAAGTAATCAGCCTTGTAGAGCAAAAGGCCTGTTTGGGTTACAGAATTTATAAGATTACTGAGAAGGGGAACTTCTCTGAGCTACAAATGGTGAGAATTCGCCACTTGAAGAAAAAGCTGTTGGGATCTCAACTAATGCTATTTTGAATTTGGGATTCCAGAATAACTGTCTGATGACTGATCTACCATTTCAAGAGAGAATGATGAGATACGCAGAGGATAAGTGAAAATCTATGACAGCTGGAAAGGCAGTCCTAGGCTCAACTAGGACCAGACCCTCCCGACTTAAGTAAGGATGATGATTCCTGAGTGATGGCATGAGCTATTAACAGCGTTGGCACTGTTCATGCTGTCAGACAGTGTGTCCTCTTAACCAGTGTGGACAGTTATAATCTTTTCCTGCTTTTTTCTTTATGCCAAAGTCCCAAAATGGGCACAAGATGCAAATTGTAAAATGAAAGTTTCCGTTTCCCCAAACAACCAAAAAAGTCAATAGTTGAAGATTATCAGTGTTAGGGAACATACTTTCAGCAGGAAGTGGGGTTTGTTAATCAATGACCTTAATTTACTACAATTGAAGTTTGGATCATGAGCCAAATATGACCCAGAGCTTTCTGGATTTCCTTCAGAACCTGGAGTAGAGAAACCAATCTGTAAAGTATTGCCACTTATATGTTTAAAAGAGATGAACTAACCTGTGCTTTGCAAAAGGATTTTTAGCAGAAACATCACAAAACATCTCCGCAAAGCAATTTAGGAATGGAATTTCCTGAGGGGACTCATTCCCGTCAGAAGAAGATGGAGTTTGTTGGCTGTGGAGATAAGCTATCCAAATGCTAATGTTTAATATCAATTTCTATTGTACTAATTTTCTCCGTTTATGTCTGTTGCTCCAGTTTTTGCCCAACCCTGGCCTCTACTCTTCTGCCTTAGGGACTGACCCTCCCCCTTGTGCTCTGTCTGCCAGTTAGGGGAAACAGTTTCTAGGACTCGTCCTTCAGATGTCCAACCCTTCAGGTCCCCAGCACCTAGGACCTAGGCATTCATTGAGGACATGCCTCTAAGGACCCGGTGCCCACATTCCCTCTTCTTCCCCTCTCTCCTTTTCTCAGGGACAGCTCTGTGTCCGTTATTGGCTTTGAAAAAGCCACAGAAGACAGACTAATTTAAAGAGGGGGAAATTACACGGGGGTACAGGCTTCTTCTAAACACCCCAACACTCTAGATTGTGTCCCAGTCAGAAAATACATAAAAGACACATTTTTCTTTACATTCCTACAGTGCTAGAGAAGGTGACTTTGAGCCCCTCTGACCTTTCCCCTTATTCTTGATGAGTACAGACAGGTACCTCCCACCTTGCTTCTGTTTAATATCCCAGATATCTGATTATCCTCTAAACTGGACAGTTCACCCTGTTTTGACTTTGAGGCATAGGACATAACCACATGATCCATCTTGGGTTCCAGAGACCCAGTAACATGCCATCATCATCCTTTCTCTAGTCACGTAGGCACTGTTGTCAAAAGGATGTAAAATCCCCATAACCCATCTCCTTGGGGAGGCAGTGTTCCACCTACACACTGTCTCCTGGCCTCTCAACATGACTTCCAAATGAATACATTTCTCTTTGTATTTTTAAGTTAAGTTTTGGAGTCTTGCACTCTTGCAAAAGGTAACCTGTTCAGACCCATGGTTTTTACCTAAAGCTTTCCTACAACAATACAATGAACAAATCAAATTGAAAAGATCTAATCTGGGGCTGGGCTCATCTACTTATGGTTTATGGGATTATAGGCTCCAAATTCCTTTGCCTATAAAATGAGAAAAATGATTCTTGAATTGTCTACTTCATGGGATTATAATGAAAAAAAATTATTATTATTGTCAGTCTTTGCTTCTTTCTTGATAACACTGTGAGAAAAGGAAATACTGCTAAATTGGAATGACTAATAAGTCATTTTGCAATCATAGAATCTGAGAGTGGGAAAGAGCCCCAGAACCTATGTACAAAAGGAATTCTTAAAATATGCCCAACAAGTGGTCATTTAGTCTTTACGTAAAGATCAGGGTTTTGAATAGCTCTAATTGTTAAAGAGTTGGGTTTTTTTCTTTATTCCTGATATCAACTTTAATATATCCTCTTTGACCAAATAGGATGTACTCTAACTCATCAATGTCATTCTTAAAATGTGACTCTGAGAATCACCAAATATGATGCTCCAGGTACCCTTCGCTTCTACCCATTGTTCTTGGTTGTCCTCTAGAGCCAACGAGAACAAATCTAATCCCTTCTCCATAACAGTCCTTCAAATACTTGAATAATATCATGTCTCTTCTATATCTTCTCTTCTCCAAGCTAAAAGTACCTGTAGTTCCTTCAAGAAATCCTCATATAACAAGTATCCAAAGACTTTCACCATCTTGGTTGCACTCCTAGGCACTTACCAACATCTTTTTTATTTTTTATTTTTATTTTTTAAAACCCTTACCTTCCATCTTGGAGTCAATTCTGTGTATTGGTTCCAAGGCAGAAGAGTGGTAAGGGTAGGCAATGGGGGTTAAGTGACTTGTTCAGGATCACACAGCTGGGAAGTGTCTGAGGCCAGATTTGAACCTAGGAACCAACATCTTTTTTAAACTGCGGTCTCCAGAACTGAAAACAGAGTCCAAGACTGGACCTTGGGCACTGTTGAGTACAGATGAGTACAGACAGGAGATGAATGATAATCTAACAAAGAGCAGTGAGAAGGAATGGACACACAGGTAGAAGGAGAACCAAGAAAGAGTAGCATCATGAAAACTCAGAGGATAGCCAGTATCCAGAAGAAGAAAGTGGTCAAGTATTACAGAGGTCAAGAAGAGTGAAGATTGAAAAAAAGGAATTGCTCCCCAAAGATTTGACTATTAAGAAACCATTGGTAACTTTAGAAAGAGCAGTTTCAGTTCAGCAAAAAGGTTGTGAGCAAGAATCAGGGGCTTTAGAAGGAAGTAAAAGAACAGGAAATAGAGGTAAACAAGTGTAGATAGTCTTTCTGAGGGGTTTAGCTGAGATAGGGAGGAGAAATATCAGACAACAGTTTGCCAGATTGTAAGATCAAGTGAAGGTTTTTTAAGGATAAGAATAAGGGAGTTGTGTGCTTGAGGGGATATCAACATGCATGACAAAATTCTCTAATAAAAGAGCAGGAATTGAGATGGTTACTAAGCTCATTAAGAAAAAATGGATAATTTCCTGGAGTCCTAAAGATAATAGCCAACAGCATCTGAATTTGGTGATAAATTTGGAAAGAGTGAACCCCAAAAGAGAGATTGCTTAATGATAGTGGTAGAGGGAGAGTCTGAAAGTGGTAATATAGAGCAAGGAGTATTCTGACTTCTTTGACCAATGTGTCCAAAAATAGGAGAGAAATAAACCAGTATTGAAAAGGATGGCCAGAACTGTATTATAAAGCATTGTGATGAATGAAATCCTCTGGAGGCCATATTTTTAGTTCTATAATATTATTTTATTAAAAGACTGCTCAAGATTTCTAATTTTTTTATTTTTAAAAATATTTTTCCATGTTTACATGATTCATTTTCTTTCCCTCCTTTCTCCCCTCCCCACTCCCAGAGCTGACAAGCAATTCCACTGGATTATACAAATGTTATCACTTGACGCCTAGTTCCATATTATTCGTTTTTATGAACAAAGCAATCTTTTAAAACCAAAACCCCAAATCATATATATAAACAAATGATAAATCATATGTTTTTCTTCTGCATTTCTACTCCCACAGTTCTTTGTCTCGATGTAGATAACGTTTTTTCTCATAAGTCCTTCACCGTTGTCCTGAATCATTGCATTGCTACTAGTAGTGAAGACCATTACACTGGATTATTCCACAATGTTTTACTTTCTGTGTACAATGTTCTCCTGGTTCTGTTCATTTCACTTTGCATTAGCTCATGAAAGTTCTTCCAGTTCATGTAGAAATCTTCCAGTTCATCATTCCTTACAGCACAATAGTATTCCATCACCGTCATTTACCACAATTTGTTCAGCCATTCCCCACTTAAGGAATAGCCCATTTTTTGCCATCACAAAGAGTATGGCTATGAATATTTTTGTACAACCTTTTTTATTATCTCTTTGAGGTGCAAACCTAGTAGTGGTATTTATTCTTTTAAAGTCCTTTAGACATAATTCCAAATTGCCTTCCAGAATGTTTGGATTAATTCACAACTCCACCAGCAATGTATTAGTGTCCCAATTTTGTCATATCCCTTCCAACATTTATTATTATTCTTTACTGTCATGTTAACCAATCTGCTAGTTGTGAGGTGGTACCCCAGAATTGTTTTGATTTGCATTTCTCTAATCAGGAGGGATTTAGAATACTTTTTCATGTGATTATTGATAGTTTTGATTTCTTTGCCTGAAAACTGTCTATTCAGGTCCCTTGACCATTTGTTAACTGAGGAATGGCTTGATTTCTTACATTCAATCTAATTTTTTTATAAATTTGAGAAATTAGACCTTTGTCAGAGATTTTTGTTATAAAATGTTTTTCCCAGCTTGTGCTTCCCTTCTAATTTTGATTGCATTGGTTTTGTTTGTATAAAACCTTTTTGATTTACTATAATTGAAATTATTCATTTTACATTTTGTAATGTTCTCTATCTTTTGCTTGGTCTTGATTTTTTTCCTTTCCCATTGATCTGACAGGTAGACTATTCTGTGTTAATCCAATTTATTCATAATTTCCCTCTTTATATTTAAATCATTTCCACATTTTGAATTTATGTTGGTATAGGGTATGAGATGTTAATCTGAACCTAATTTTTCCCATATTGTTTTCCAATTTTCCCAGCAGTGTTTGTCAAATATTGGGTTCTTGTCCCCAAAGCTAGGATCTTTGGGTTTATCAAATACTAGCTTGCTGAGGTCATTTACCCCTAGCCTATTCCACTGATCCACCCCTCTTTCTCTTAGGCAGTACCATATTGTTTTGATGATCACTGATTTATAGTACAGATTAAGATCTGGCACTGCTAGGCCTTCACCCTTCACATTTTTTTCATTATTTCTCTTGATATTCTTGATCTTTTGTTCTTCCAGATGAACTTTGTTATGATTTTTTTCTAATTCTATAAAATTGTTTTTTGGTAGTTTGATAGGTATGGCACTGAATTTAGGTAGGATTGTCATTTTTATTATATTAGCTCATCCTACCCATGATGCTCAGGATTTCTAAACAAGCCAGTAAACTCCCTACACAGTCTGAACAGATGGGGCTCACCCAAGAGAGATGTGAACCAGATCATCTGAGCCACCAGGCTTGGAGAGAAAAAGGGGGGGAGCCTCAATTCCTGTTCTGAAAGCCAATATATACTCCTTGCCATGTAATTGTCCAGTTCCTCCCCAGTACATCCTAAGAGGTTTCTTATTGGACAGACCACAGCCACACAGAAAATGAACTCTAGAGACTTGCTCCCAGGAAGTGGTAGGTCTTCCAGATGCCAGATCACTCTGAGATGTGGCCCTCTTTTTCCTGTCATGTGGCTGCACAACACACACTTCCCCCCAACGGAGCAGCTGCCTAGTTCATCACCTAATCAAATCCTAGTTTTTTTCCATGCAAACAGTTTTTATATCTAGACTAAAGAAGGGAGGACACAAAATAGCCTTTGGGAGAGACAGGTAGAACTTCAGCTCTCAAATCAAGCTTTAAAATCAAAAGGGCTTGGGGGTGGGGGAAGGATGCAAATTAATATTAACTTTCCACAGCATCAGTCATTTAAACCATTCTGCAACAGTTAAAAATTTAATGGAAGAGAAGAGAAAAGAAAAAATCAGAGTTAGATGGAATCAATAACCTCATGGGGAGTTGTGGCTTGCTCTTGGCTTGCTTTTCCCTCCTTGCCATGGCTTCTTGCTGGCTCTGCTCTCCTCTCACCTCAGTGCTCTTTGCCTATCTTTTGGGTTTTTTTTTTCTTGAAAGTTGATTCACTCTGTCTCCTTGTTGGTTCTTTCACTCCAATATTCGTTTTGTGGTGATATTTTAATGTTGGTTGGAGAGGATCCTCATGGTGACACAGAGCTGCTCTGGATTACTCTGCCATCTTGGTTCCACCCCTGGAAGTTAATCCAGGCCTGACTCTTTAATCAGTTTGCTACCTACATGCCCCACCTGAGTGGTTTAAAAGAGAAGTAAAGAGGCAGCTGGGTGGTTCAGTGGATTGAGAGCCAGGCCCAGAGATGGGAGGTCCTGGGTTCAAATTGGCCTCAGACACTTCCTAGCTGTGTGACCCTGGGCAAGTCACCTAATCCCCATTGCCTAGCTCTTACCACTCTTCTGCCTTAAAACCAATACATGGTATTGATTCTAAGATGGAAGGTAAGGGTTATAAAAAAAAATGAAGAAGATGTTAGAATTATAAAAGCTGAATTTATGTTCTGTACAGCAAAAATAATTATCCGATTAAAAAAACAAACAAACTTGAATCTGTAATGACAACCCTCTCCAAAGAAATAGAAGAGAGCAAAATAGATTGGAAATGCATGTATACAGATGTGAAGGGCAACCTAGAGGAAGAGAAGTAACAATACCATTCAAAGAAAATATGCTGGAGGCAGCTAGGTGCCTCAGTGGATTGAGAGCCAGGCCCAGATATGACCTCAAACATTTCCTAGTTGTGTGACCCTGGGCAAGTCACTTAACCCCCATTGCCTAGCCCTCACTACTCTTCTGCCTTAGAATTATTGATTCTAGGACAGAAGGTATGAGTTTAAAAGGGTTTTTTTTAAGTCTATTTGTCTTTGAAAGGAGGAAGTTGGAACCCCAGGGGCAACTGGCACCTGGATAAAAGGGAGAGCATGGTCACAAGCTAGCAGTTTCTAGGTAAATGTAGAAAAACAACAAGAGAGGGTATTGAACAGGAGGGGGAGGGGCCCTACCATGGGGCAGAGTCCTCTCTGACACCAGTAATAATTGGTTTTTGTTCTGAAAGTGAGATACAATGGAAAGGAGAATCCTCCAAGTAAGCCACACCAGGCAGTAGCAGAAAATGCCAAGAAAATTCAGAGGGAAGAACCTAGAAGGGATACGTTGGAAGCTTTGATTACATGAAGTATATAGAGAAAAGGGAGAGACCAATCAGATAATTATAGAAGTTAGCAATCAGAGAATGAGTGTGTGGAGTAAATAGAAAGAGAAGTTGGATAACAAAGAGAGTAAGAGAAATCCTTCTTGTCTGGAAAGAAACATGAAAAATGAAATATAAAAACTAATGGATAGGACTAATTGAAGGACAGGGGAGGAAAAGGGAATCTACTTACTGAAAGAAAAAAAAGGAGGAAGAAAAATATAATCAGATAAAATCAGAGGAAAAGAACTAATAACACCCTAAAAGTAATGAGGAAATAAGAAGAGGAAATTGGGGTGAAGGGAAGAGAACCATTGGCAACAGGGCCAACTTAAAAAAAAAAAGATTAAAGTAACTGAAGAAACATAAATACTGGGCTTACAGCAGAAAACAGGGAAAAATCATAACTTGGAATCTTTGGGAGATTGCTTTTGTCTCTATTCCAGGAACAGGCAGGGGCCTGCCCCTCAGCTTTCTGGAGTACCTTCTAGGAATTTGTGGGCCTAATTCCAAATTGTTCTCTAGGATGGTTCCCACTCCATAGCCGTCCATAAGTATATCTATTTTTCCTGTATCCCCCCAGACTTCAAAATTTTTAATAAATATGAGGAAGTACCTCAGGATTGTTTGCATTTGCCTTTTTTCTAATTTATAGCAATTTAGAGCATTTTTTCATAGGACTATCGTGTCAACCTGGAAAAACGCAGAACCACTAAAGCAGTTACAAAGAACAAGTCTTTAATCAGATTAAGGGAGACAGTTCTTACCAACACCACTCAGAGTCAGGCACACAAACCAATACTACCACACCAAGCTAGGCTCAACAACTCTGGGAACAATATCTCCAGGAAAATGCACCATGAATGAGAATGTCCTTCATGGGAATGTTCTCCATGGGAATTTCCATTGAACAAAAGAAGTTGAGGCTTCATATACTCCTTAGGGAATGTAACTAGAGAAACAACTAACTAGTGACAGGGGTTTGGGAAAGAGGTTGTAGCCTGAGGCTAGGATATCTGGGAAGAGGCCCAAATAAAATAAGAGAAATCAAGAAACCAAAAAGGGTACTTAATACTTAAGGATCTTTATACCTCCTATTCAGAAGGGTGTTTAATAAGTGCTTGAAGGCCTATTTTTCAGTTTGGGAGAAGGGCCCATTTGGGAGTTCCCTGAAGGCAAGTTCCCATGGACAAAGGTAAATTTGGGGGGCTTATAAAATAACCTGTCAATAGAAACCTTTGATTTCTTCTTTCTTTTTAAGGATAATTTGACCATTTATCAACTGGGAAATAGTTCTTATTTTAATAAATTTGACTCAATTCTATACTCAGTATTTATTTTAGAAATGAAGCCTTTATCAGAGCAACTGTCTTTGATATTACTTCATTGTCTGATATCTTTTAGCAAAAAGTAGTTTCCCTAATTATCCCTTTTAATTAGGTCTATTTTTGCTTTTGCTTCCTTTGAGTTCTACTCACTTAGGAGTGGGGAGATCCTGTCCCAAGCTTCTGGCTGTTTCATGCTGCTGTTTTCAGAACTAACTCTGGAGGTCTGCAAATTTTGGGGGCCTCCAACGTAGTGTGCTCCTGGGAGAGGTAGAGTCACTGATCTCCTGATCTACACTCTGGGCTTTACCCAGAAAAGGCCTCTGGTCCCCTGAAGCCTCAAGTTCCAGTGTTCTCTTTGCCTTGTAACTGTGATTGGGCCCTAGATCCCTTGTGATCACACTCTGTCCTGGAACTGTGACCCAGAATGTTGTTGTCTCTGGACTGAGAGCTCCCGAAGCTGCTGCTTGTATGGGCATTAGTCAAGCTTCCTCTCTGGTGACACAAACTTCTGCCCCCCTAAGAGTTCTTAGGCCAGAAAAATGACTCATCCTAACATTTTGTTGGCTCTTCTGTCCCCAAATTTGATTTGAGGCTTTATTTTAAAGTTCTTTGGAGCGGAATGTTGAAAGAATTCAGCTGGGTTGCCTCTAATCTGCCATCTTGGCTCCACCCCCTTGTTATATTTGCTTCAGAATTAATAATTTTGCATGCCAAGAAAGAAGCTTTTCCAGCATAATCAACAATTTGGAGGAATAAAGGCTTCTTAGGAAGGCAAGTTTCTGAAAATAATTAATTATAAAGTCTATTTCTCCTTTTTAGGACCATCTGTGGGAAAGACTATTTTTCTTCTTCTATCTAGTCAAATTCTAAATTTCATTTCCAGTTAGGTTTTAGGGTATTTCATTGGGCTTTTCATTATATTTAATCTGTTGATTTAACTTGTCATTGACATATTAGTAGGTTTTTTTTATTAGATAGAAGGGTTTTTACTTTTCTTAAATCTGTTCATAAGGTGAGATGATCATTTCTAGGAACAACTTCAAGCTCTGTTTAGACAATGGTGGCCTAAATTCCATTGAATTACTTCCTTTTTCCTTAAAACTATGTAAGGAAATAATAGAGAAGATTTGGAGACCAACTGTGACTTTTATAGCTGATAATTACTGAGAAGAATATGTCTTTCACTCCAGAGCCTGCCTTAGCTCTAGAGCAGTGATGGTGAACCTGTGGCATGGGTGCCAAAGATGGCACACAGAGAGCTCTCTGTGGGCATGTGGTCATCCTCCTCATATACCACTCCACCACAGTTCGCTACTAGAAAGGCAGAGGGCCTTGGGCGGAGCTACTCCTTTCTCCCTCCCCATTCTGCTTAACAACATCACTAGCTCCTCTGCCCAGCAGCCCAATGGGAATGCTTTCTCCCTCCCCTGTGTGGGGTAAGATGGGGTGAGGCCTGCCCAGAACTTGGTAGAGAGAGAGGGGCATGATATGTACTGTTTTGGGGGTGAGTGGACATGGCACTTGGTTGGGGCGTTGAGTGGGGCTTGGCACTCCATCTCTAAAAGGTTCTCCATCTCTGCTCTAGAGTTTCTACTATAAAATCCTTTCAACAAAAAAGACATCTTTTAAGATACTTATTTGTGACATTAAAATGAAACAAGTGAGGTGAAAAAAGTAGACTGAAAAATCAAACAAATAAGGATAAAAATGGATGTCATTCTGGGAGAGGCGTCTTTGTGAATGCAAAAAATGGAAGGAGCATGAGAAGAAAAGGATTAAAATGAGGGAAATTTTGACTCATCAGTTTTTAATAAAAGGTTTTTGCATTTCAAAAATGACCTCAAATTGAACTAATTGAATGAAAGATTCCATTCTTTGTTAAAGAAATTAGTAGCTCACCTCTATTCATTACAAAAGGGAGGGATTATGGGTGTGTAATAGTCATATATGGTTAAATATAGTATATGTTGTCTGATTTTGCTAACCTGATTTTTAATTGCTTACTATTCAAATTCTGGTTAAAAGGAAGACTTGTTTGATAGAAGAGGGAGGAGGATATACTTGGGATTGAATATGTTACGAAATCAAAAGGCATCATTAATTTTTTTTCCTTTTCATAAAAGGAATCAATAGATAGGGTAGAGAAGAAAGGAGGACAGACTGAGACTGGAGAGGGCAAGATAATCTCAGAAATCAGGCCTCTAAGAATTCTGCAGCCACCTTCCACTCCCTAATCTCCATCTTGTATGAATTTGTTGAGGGCCCATCTTTGGCCTTTGACTTCCTGGCTGAGAATCTTTCCCCCTGGGTTTTGAAGGTTCTTTCTTTAGCAGATTCCAGGTGTGCTATCCTGAAGTGATAGTTTATAAGCTCTTGGATTTAAAGTTGAAAGATACCTTAGAAAATCACTTAATCCAGCTCCTTCATTTTACTCATCAAGAAACTGAGATCCAGAAAGAAAAATGATTATGAAGGTAGGGATGAGCCAAGATAAGAATGGAACACATTTGACTGTCAAAAGAGTATCTTTCCATTCTACCATACTATAGTTGCTTCCTTTTGCAGATCTCAATAGCTATGATTCCCAGATAGTCTCTCTCTATCCCTTTCTCTCATTTTTGACCCCTCCTTGGTCCCAAATTGGTTGCCTAAAGCAAATTCAGAAGCCACATGTAACATCTGGCTTGGCTTTTGATTTCTCTACCTTTTTTCAAAAAAATATCTGTCTCCTCTTCCTTTCTACAGAACACAAGCGTACACTGTCACCCTATCCCATCCCAAAACTATTATAGATACCTGAAACCAGAGTGTTTGCTTTCAGAGTTGAGTGTATAAATCTGTACTTTCCCCCCCATAATAAACTTTATGGGGAGCTCCCACAGATTCCCTCTTTCTGAGACTCACCTGGGCTTGGCTCATTGGTGGTGCCAAGAAACAAACATACAGAAGAGACAAAGTAGATTTCCCTGCCCCAAAGCCTAATCTCTGATTTTGTTCCTAATTCCCTCCAGTAAAAGCTTGCAAAATAAGAAACCAACCTTGAACATGCAGAACACTGGTCTAGAAGCCAATCAATCAACAAACATTTTTTAAAGCATCTAGTATGTGTTAGGCATTTACTGGGCCCTGAGTTACAAAGTGGGACCATTTCTGCCCTCAAGGAATTTACATCCCATTGGAGAAGATGGAGCGGTCTGGTCAAATGGGTGTTGAATTTGAGGTCAGAAAACCTGAGTCCTAATTATAACTTTGTCACTAACCAGCTGTGTGACCCTGGGAAAATCACTTAACCTCTCTTATCTATAAAGTGAGGAGGGTGGGGGTAGCTACGGGGCACAGTGGATAGGGAACCAGGCTTGGAGATAGGAGCACTTGGGTTCAAATCTAGCCTCAGACATTTCCTAGCAATGTGCTCAGTGCTAAGCATGCAGAGAGGCAAAAAAAATACAATCCCTAGCTTCAAGGAGTTCCCATTCTTATAAGACCCAAAACCAATTGGATATGGAGGAGGGAGAGTAAATTCATGGATGAGTTCTAGGTTGTAAACCCAAGGAACTGGAATAATGGTGGTGCCTTTGACAGAAATAGAAAAGTTGGGGGTTGGAGGGGTGGAGGTGAGATTTGGAAAAAATGATAACAATCTTTTTTTTGACACGTTGGGTTTTAGATATTTTTGGGACAAATGTGTAGTTGATGTGAGAATGAACCCCAGGAGAAAAATCAACATATATGGATTCTTTGATAAGATTTTCATCTACCAATGAAAAAATATCATAAACAACTAATCAGTAGCTTAAGACAAAAATTAAATTATGTCCTAAAAAATTAGGAATACTCATAGCTAGAACACTAAGAAATCCACCAGAGGTTCTGACTGGAAGCCTAGCTTGACCCTGGGACTGGTTCCTCTGTGCCCCATATTTGGGACTCGGGCAGCTGAGGGCAGTCCTGGTAGACAGATTAACATGGACTTGTCAGATGACCAACTTGGAGGGTATAATACTTAAAATTAAATTATGAGGCTATTAGTAGCTTTAGTAGCTTTATTACATTAAAGAAGTGTTAGTAATGAGAGGGAAATGTAGGAAAGAGGTAGAGAGTTGATTAGCTTGCTCCCTTATATGCTATTTGATGGACTGAAGCTCACCACTGACAGGGGTTCCTTCAGGTTCCAAACTCTAGCCAGAAGACCCTTACTTCCTGCTGGGTCTCCCCTTATGAAATGTTTTCTCCACCCATTAGCTCTCCTACATCATATCTCAGGAACCAATCATAGTTCCTTAATTTGCCTGGCACCACCTGGGGTGGGGGGCAGTGCCTGTGGGATCAATTTCCCATCTCACTGGTTTCAACTTCCTTTCTCTGAGGATCTGTCTGTACTTGCATATCTCAATGGTAAAGGATCTCCAGGTCCTAGATTGATTACATCAAAACAAAGTGACATAATGGGAGGGAGGAGTATCATTTCTATATTTTCTCTAATAAAATTTGATTGCATGCATTGAGAAATGTTTGGTGTCATCACACTAATTAGCATGTCAAGAAAGAACAAATAATTATTTGTTAAGTAGCTATCACGTGCCAGGAGCCATGTTAAATGCACTGGGAATACAAGGAAAGGCATGATAGTCCCTACCCTCAAGAGGCTCACAACCTAATAAGGAAAAATAATGCATAAAAAGGGATTGAAAAGGAGGGAATGAGATACTCAGGTAGGGAGTCTGATAAAGCTGAAATTGGAACTGATCTGAAGGGTGGGAGTAGATCTGCATCATCTTACAGAATGAGTTTCTCGAGATCATGAAATCCATGAGAGAAGTCAGGTGGAAATAAGTAATGGTAAGTCAGCTCTATGATGTGCATTATGTACTACAACCCCACAAGGATATGCAACAAGAATGCAGTAACATTCATTGTTAGCTTTGGTAGATGAGGCCTCCCTTACCTCTTCATGGAGGTGCATCTGGGCAGCAGATCAGCCAGAAAGGGCACAGGGACCTGTGTGTTCTCAGGTAGGTACCCATCAAGCCTGAGAAGCTCAGATACTATAACTGATGGGGATTTTTTATGCCCTTAGGTGTCTAGTTATCCCCAGAGCCAATCCTGGGGATAATTTTGTCTCCTTTTAGGGAAGGCTAATATATTTTGCAGGAAGAAGGAAGGAGGAGCTTCCCCTATTCCATGTTGGGGTAGGAGGAAAGAAGCAGCATCAGAGAAATGAGCCAGCCAGGTCCTTGGACCACTTTCTCTCCTTTTGGGGAAAATTGATCTTCATTATAAAGAAGGAAAGAGGAAAGGTGGTCCTAATGCATGTTGTGGGGGGGAAAACTCTAGTAGGTATATTAGCTCTCTCATGGTGGCAATAGGAAAGTTGGTTTACTGAAATTTTTTACTTCTAGGACTGTTTTCTAGAATCTTTTGGCTCATTCTGCTTGTTTTTTTTTAATTTATTTTAAATTAAAATAAATGAATGTTTATTTTTCTCTCTCTATGGAGAAAAAGAAAATACTTGTGACAAATAAGCATGGTAAAGCAAACTATATTCCTACAAGGGCCATGTCCAGGAATACACGTTTTACTCTGTACCTTGAATCCATCACCTTTTTCTTAGGAGATGGGCCACATGTTTCTCAGTTCTCTGGAATCATGATCTGTCGTTGCACTGGTCAAAATTTACAAAATTGTTTTTCTTTAATGCTGTTGTTATTGTACAAATTGTTCTCCTGGTTCTACTCACTTCTGTATCAGTTCACACAAGTCTTCCCAGATTTCTCTGAACTCATTCTTTCATCATTTCTTACAGCTCAATGGTTTTCTATATACCATCATTTGTTTAGCCATTCCCTCAGTCAATGGGCTTAGCCTTCCCACTTTCTCTGTTCTATCATGCTGCCTCCTGCTCATTAAGGGGAAACACTGCCTTGGTCTTGAAGTGAGAGCTTGTTGTCCAAATTTACCCTTCCCTATATTCCCAAATATCATTACCTTAAACTTAGAAGTTAAATAATAATTCAAAAGTAAGAGGACAAAGTATGGGCTCAGGGTACAAAAACATGGAAACAGAATTGAATTATCCATTCACCTGCTCCAAAATCATCACTTCCTTATGTTTACTAAGTTCTCTGCCTCTAGGAGAAGAGATGCTATAAATTATTTTGTACATCTGAGTCTTTTTCCTTTTTCTTTGATCTCTTTGGGTATAAACTTTTGGCTTACTTGGATCCTCTACCCCAGCACAAGCTTATTTAAATACTAAAAACTATGGTTCCAAACACATATCAGAAGCTCCTTAAGGTTTAAAGGTCATCCATATCACCTTGATGTAGTAATCTAAGGCAAGAGTATGGCAAAGGAGTGGGAGATGTGACCAGAAAAGTAAACAAAAATATGAAGAGATGAGTAATGAATTAAATGTGTACTAAGTATACAAAATATGTCTATATAATTCCTTCCTTTAGGGAGCTTATAATCAAGTGACTTGATTTTGGAGTAGGTAAATGGATAATTCAATTCTGTTTCCATGTTTTTGTGCCCTGAGCCCATACTTTGTTCTCTTACTTTTGAATTATTAACTTCTTAACTTTAAGGTCATGATATTTGGGAAGACAGCAAGGAGTAAATTTGGGGACACATCCTCACCTGAAGTCCAAGGAGGTGTTTCCTCATAATGGGCAGGAGGCAGCATGATAGAACAGAGAAGGCAGGAGGGCTTTACCCTGGAGTTTGAGTCTGGGGTCCTCTTTCTCCTTGGTAGTCAGACTTCCTGCTTTCCTGTGAAGAACTGGGTTGATCAGCATTTGCTTTTGTCCTGGAACTGTTAAGCCTTTCCTGAGATAGACTGGAACAAATGGGACTGTGGGTTGAGCCAATGCTGCCTTAACCTTAACCTATCAGCCAGTGATTTTAGTTCTCAGAAACTAGCCTGTGGAAGTGATCCAGATCCTAGAGCACAGATGAGGATAAGAACCCCCAAATTCCCAGATTGGAAACTATTGAGAAATCCTGTAGTTTATTGATTGAAACCAGGAAGATTGTTTTCTTTCATTGTTCCTCTGCTTTCTTTTGGTAGATTGAAGCTGGGGATCTTAACCTTTAAAGTCCTTGTCCTAATTATTGCCTTTCCATGATCTGTGGATGTGTGATATTTGGGAATTTTCTAGTTACAACAAAAGAACTGGAAGCATATCTAAGAAAAGTTTGGGGGAGAAAGGTAGATTCAGAGAGTTCCATCTAAAAATACTTAAACTTTTCCTTTCCATTTTCACTGTGGCCAATAAATTACATGGCCACAGCGTGTTGAATTTCTGAGTCCTTTGAATACAGGAAGGTCAACCCCAGAGAAAAGAGAGTCTAGACATGGAGGTTCTTTAAAAAAATTTAATTAAATTTATTTAGAATATTTTCCCATGGTTACATGATTCATATTCTTTCCCTCTCCACAAGCAATTCAACTGGGTTTTACATGTATCATTGATCAAGATCTATTTCCATATTATTAATATTTGTAACAGAGTGATCATTTACAGTCTAGAGCCCCAATCATATCCCCATTGAGCCATGTGATCAAGCAAATGTTTTTCTTCTGTGTTTCTACTCCCACAGTTCTTTCTCTGGACGTGGATAGCATTCTTTCTCCTAAGTTCCTCTGGATTGTCCTGGGTCACTGCATTATTGCTAGTAGAGAAGTCCATTATGTTTGATTGTGCCACAGTGTATCAGTCTCTGTGTATAATGTTCTGGTTTTGTGACTTTCACTCTTCATGGGATGGAGGTTCTTGATCTGAAAATTTCTTTTTTTCCACATTTTCATTAATATTCTATATCATTCCCTAACCAAATTCTGAATTTGGACAAATGTAGGTTTAAGCCATTCAGAGCTAAAGCTTGAAGCCCATGACGTGTTGGCAGTGAGAGAGCTGCCCAGATGTTTACAGGCTGAGCACACATAGGTGGCTAGAGAGGATGCCAAAGTCTTTAGAAGGCTAACACCAAAATGTGCCAGAGATAAACTGTGGTGGCTAATGGCTCATATATTATCATATTTCCTCAATGGATAATTAATGCAGTGACATGCCATCTATCATACCATAGGCTTAAGGAAGGGAGCCAATGTGCCAACTTAAACAATTGCCACATTTGCAGTGACCTAAATATCACCTGTGGGGCAAACAAGTTATCACATTTGTGATCCATCAGAAAACAGCACGGCATAATGGAGGAGAACTGAACTATGAATCAAGTGACCTCATTTCTTTGATTCCTATTTTTTCCACGAATGCTTTGTGACATTTGCTAAGTAATTTTGCCTCTCTCCTTCTAGTTACCTCCTCTGTAAAGGAAGTGATTTGGCTACATAATCACTCGGGTTTCTTCCAGCTCTAAATTTCTAAACTGAAATCAGTAGTGATGGAGAATTTTAATTTTTCATGAACCTCGTGTAGCCAGGCACATAGTTTCACAACGGTGACCTCTAGAGCCTGGGCATTGATTAGGTAATTGTAATCTCCTTTGTGTCATGGACCCCTTTGGCATCTAATGGAACCTGCAGACCCTCTCATAATAATATTTTTAAATGTATAAAATAAGTTGTGTAGAATTATAAAGGAAGTCCAATTATATTGAAATAATCATCAAAATATGAATAAAACAAGTTTACGGACACTAGGTGAAGAAACTTTGGATTATATGACCTATGAAACAAGGTAGAGATCATGTTTCCATTATCTAGAAAATATCACATCACTCACATAGAGAGCTGAAGAACGGACTGAGCTATTATGCTAATTATTAGTCAGCTTTTTGTCTCAAATTGGGACTTTAAAAAAGGTGTTAAACTAACTCAGAACAGAGGAAAGATTGAGCTTTTAACAGCAAGACAGCATTACAAAAGTGAGAAGACTTGGATAAAAACCTTCCTGCTAACACAGACCAAACTATTTTTCAATAATAGCCTGGCATGAGCTTTTCTTCCCTGCCCTGCCATGCCCACATCTATTCCAGCAGAGGTTGATTGCTTAGGCTTTTATAATTCTCAGTTCCTGTTCCAAAGAGCTATTGTGGTTTCAATCAATGTGCTTCTGAAATAAGTGCGCTTATTATTCCTGGTCTACATTCTTTGTCATGTTTTTATACCACTGTGACATAATAGTCTTTGTACTGTGGTACAATGCCAGTCCTTTCAAGAAATCTCTAAGGGCTTTCAAATCAAGACCCACAGCCACCTGACAGATGGAGAAACTAAGCTGAGGCCCACAGAGAGGAGTGACCAGGCCTGCCTATGGCTATGAGGCAAGGGAAAGGGAAAAAAATCAAATCTGGGGCTCTTCTTTCCAAGTCTGAGATTCCAATGCCTGCTCTATACCATCTCTGACTATAGAGAAGGTTTAGATAGTCTTTATAGAAACTTCACTTGTTGCTTTTAGAATAAAGTCTGCCTTCTTTAGATGATTATTCCTAAATGGACACTTTCTCCATAATCTCTCTTGTATCCATCTCCTTCTTTCTTTTTTTGAAAAATAATTTATTTTTCCAATTGCATGTATAGAGAAGGTTTATATAGTCTTTATAGAAATTTCACCTGTAGCTTTTAGAACAAAGTCTGCTTTCTTTAGATGATTATTCCTAAACGACATTCTCTATAATCTCTCTTGTATCCATTTCCTTTCTTTCTTTGAAAAATAATGTATTTTTCCAATTACATGTAAAGACAATTTTTAACATACATATTCCAAAATTATAAGATCTAATTTTTTCCCTCCCTCCCTTCCCATTTTCCCCCCAGAGGGAGTAAGCAATTTGATCTGAGATAGACATGTATTATCATGCAAAATACATTTCCATATTGGTCATTGTTGTAAAAGAATACTCATATAAAACCCTAACCCTCAAATAAAAGCACAAATAAGCTAAAGGGAAAAATCAAAAGCTTTGATCTGCATCTGACTCCAACACTTCTTTCTCTGGAGGTGGATAGCCTTCTTTGTCATAAGTCCTTCAGAATCATCCTAGATTGTTGCCTTCCTAAATCTTTCACAGTTGATCATTGTACAATATTGCTGTTCCTGTGTACAGTGTTCTCCTGGCTCTTCTTATTTCAATCTGCATCAGTTCATGTAGGTCTTTCCAGCTCTTTCTGAAATCATCCTGTTCATCATTTCTTATAGCACAATGGTATTCCATCACCATCACATACCGCAATGGATGACCATTGCCTTCAGTTTCCAATTCCCCAATGGATGACCATTGCCTTCAGTTTCCAGTTCTTTGCCACCACAAAAAGAGCTGCAATAAATATGTTTATACAGATAGGTCCTTTCCCCTCATCTCCTCCTTTCTATCCATTGCTATCCATACAGACTCTTGATATAGCCTTCTAACTAGTCATCTACCGTGGTCTATCCCCTGATTGAATGTAAGCTCCAATCTTCATATCACTGTTCAAAACTTTAGGATGGCTTTTTCTTGCCAATCAAGTAAGACAACCCTGGAGAAACTTCCATCCCGAGACCTTGCTTTCCTGACTGTTGACTGCCTACCCAGACTACTATTTCAGAAATGGTCCAGCTAGGCATGGCCTCACTCCCAAGTGGACTCTCTGGACGTCCATCTGCAGGGTGGATTCTTCCTGGATGGGGTAGTCAGGGTGCAACAATCTTCTGGGTGCTCCCCAGCAAAGACCGACTTCTACTAGACTGGGACAGCTTTCCTTGTCTTGAATTTTAGCCTTGATGTTCTCAGTGATGCTACTGGGCTTCACTTCAGGTGTTGCCAGTCGAGGTTTTCACAAAGATCTGTGACTCACCCCTGAGATAAAGGGCCGAGTAAAGAGCTGGCTCTTTCTGGGTATTGTAGGGTGTGATCATCTTCTGGTTGCTTTCCAGCAAAGATCAATCTCTGTGGGTCAGGGGAGATGCCTTGTTCAATCAAGGATTTGGCTGAAAACATGATAACATGCAAATAAAACTGTTCAGTGATAGAGCTTGGCCAGAGCAGAACTGAAATATGGCATGAAGTTCAGGGCACTTCATTTTAAAGAGAGCTATGGAAAAACTTCAAGAATGTCGAAGGATTCGCATCCATGATGTATACAGAATGATTCAAGGAACCAAGAATGGTGAGTTGGAGAAGGAAACACTTGGTGGAGGGGAATATTTGTGCTGATTGTCTTTGGGTGTCTGAAGGACCATTACGTGGAAGGGGGAATTAGATTTATTCTTTTTTTTTTTTTTTTTAAATCCTTACCTTCAGTCTTAGTGTCAATATTATGTATTGGTTCTAAGGCAGAAGAGCTGTAGGGCTAGGGCTAGGCAATGGGGGTCAATAGGGGGAGCCACTCAGCTTCCCCCTAGATTTATTCTTAATGGCTATAGAGCAGTGGTTCCCAAACTTTTTTGGACTACCTCCCCCTTTCCAGAAAAAATATTACTTAGCGCCCTGGAAATTATTTTTTAATTTTAGTAGCAATTAATAGAAAAGATATATGTATTAATGTTTCTACCTTTTTCGTAAAATATAGTAAAGAAAGGTGTAAATTAGAAACATTGAACTTTGAAATTATGAAACTATTTATTGAACTCATAATAGAATATAATATAAAAAAAGTTAAAACATTCAAAATCGTCTTAATGAGAAGGATGAACCTGGTGTGCTGCTACCAATTTAGTAATCTTCGGCTCTATTTTCGTCAGCAGTAATCTTAAATCACCACAATTGACTATTTGAAATTGGTTTCTTTTTTTTTTTTTGTTAATAAATTGGTTACCGCACTGAATCCATGTTCCAAAATGCACCTGTGGCCATCACCGTTCCTCTGGATCACTGCAGCACCCACCAGGGGGCGGTGGCGCCCACTTTGGGAATCACTGCTATAGAGGGCAGATTTAGGACCACTGGTTTCAAATTATACAGAGGTGGTTTTGGGGTGAATATAAAGAAGTAACAAGAGCTGTCAAAAATGGAACAGACATGGGGGCGGGGGGGGGGGGACAGGCAGCAGGGTAGCTCAGTGGATTGAGAGTCAGGCCCAGAGCCAGGAGGTCCTGGGTTCATATCTGGCCTTAGACACTTCCTAGCTGTGTGACCCTGGGCAAGTCACTTGACCCCCATTGCCTAGAACCAATACACAGCATTGATTCTAAAATGGAAGGTAAGGGTTTAAAGAAAAATGGAACAGACAGCTTTCTTGGGATAGTGAGTTGGGGGTCTGTCCTCCCATCCCGCCTTCACATATTCAATCCAACAAGTTAGATTAGGGTAAGTTAGGCATCAATGGAAAGTGGGGTACAGGATGGCCTATCAGGCTCCGAAGTTCTAACACTGACACAAAGAAGATAAAGCAGGAGTTCTGCTTTTCTTCAGCCAGTCCATCTCTCCTTCATACACTTACACCATTAAAAAAATAGGGCAGCTTCTCTACACAGTCTCTCAAGCACCCCTGAGCGTTCAGGCAGGGAGGCACCTCCTTTCCCTTTGCTGTATCAGCACGCTCTCCTCACCATCATTAACAATCTGTCCTTCCTCCCTTCCCCTGGGCTTAGGGCTCCAGCTGTCCTCCCCCCACCCCTCCCATCCAGTTCCAACCCCGGCAGAGGCTGGAGGCCCTCATTCGAAGGACAGAAATAGCTGTGCCTGGGCTCTGGATTATTTATATCTCCTTCTAGCTGAGCACTCTGCCTGAAGGCCATTTGCACTGTGGAGAATCAGAACCACATTCCCGAATTTCCCCGGCTCCTCCTCGGAGCTCTTGGATGGAGGGTTTGTGGCTGTGGCCATCAGGGAATCACTGGTCTCCGAAGGGACTTCAACCAGGAAGGAGGTCTCTGGTGGGGAGCCTGCCGGCTGGTCGATTTGCCTCCTTTCAATATTTTAAATGATGATTTGGACGAAGATGAATACTTATAATAACGTATAAATGATGAATTACTTAATAATTGAAACCCATTTAAAATAGTGATCTGGTTAAGCTGTCTTCATCCAGAAAGGCCAATGGTGGGGGTGTGGGAATTAGCCCTGAATGAATGGTTTAGTTGGGAAATCGTGGCTATTCCTCTCTCCCTGCCCACTTCTTTAAAAAAAAAGCATGAAAAGGGTAGCTGGAGGCTTTAGTGGATAGAGTGCCTAGCCTGGAGTTAGGAAGATAACTCTTCCTGAGCTCAAATCCAACCTCAGATGCTTAAATAGCTGTGTGACCCTGGGCAAGTCACTTAACCCTGCTGGCCTGGTCCCTCTTCTGTAAAATGAGATAGAGAAGGAAATGGAAAACCACACCAGTATCTCTGCCAAGAAAACCCCAATTGGACCTCGTTTGGAATTGGATACAACCCAACAACAGATGTAAAACTCAAAGAGACATCAAAAAAAAAAAAAAAAAGCATGAAGAGATGGAGACTTTGCTTCATAGGATCACAGAATTGGAGCTGGGAAAGCCCTTTGAATTCACCCGAATTCATCTGCCACTCTTGTTTTACAGCTGAGAAAATGGGGACCCAGAGAAGCTAAAGTGGGGGGGGGGGGAGGGGCAGGCCTGGACACTGAGTCCAGATTGTCTGACTCCAAATCTTATGCTTTTTCTATTTTATCCATCAGAATCTCTCCCTCCTTCCTCCCTTTATCTCAAGAGTAAACAATTCTAGCTCTCTGGGAACTCCCGGAAAGTCTTATGCTCTCCGGTGGAACCTTGAAGAGTCCACTTCTCTTTAAAAAGCAGAAGTGGCGGATTGGGGCCCCCCTGGATCCCTTTCCCTTTGCCCCATTATTCCGCCACCATCCGGACCCCCCAGACCCACCAACCCTCGAAACCACAAGACAAATGGAGGCCAAAGAAGGGAGGCAGAAGCCAACCTGTGTCTGTCCAGTGGGAGGAATCCATGGACATTTATTAGGCTTTTACTATGTGTCAGGCACTCTGTTGGGTGCCCAGGACACAAGTGTGGGATAAAGAACCAAAGAGTCCTTAATTCCGAACTGCATACGCAAGAATCGTTATTTGTATTCATTCTAAGACAGAAAGTAAGGGTTAAACAAGATGGCGCCGGAGGGAGGGAGCGGGAAAGGTTCTGCAGAAGGCGGCACTCGAGCTGAGCCTGCGGAGAAGATGGGCGGTCCGGGAGACCCAAGTAAGGAGTGAGAGCATTCCAGGCAGAGGGGCGCATCTTTGGGGGAAGGCCATTTGGGCTGCATCCCAGGGGTGGGAGTAAGGTTGGGGGAGGCTGGAGACTGGTTAAAACAAGGGTCTGTAGATCTCAGAGGCAATTAGGAAGGCTTTAGGGTTGAGTGCGGAGGAGAGCCACGACAGCACATGCGGAGGGTCCCGCGGGGTGGGGGTGGGGAGGTGGGAGAAGAAATCCAAGTCGGGAGGCTCCGAGTGCGCGAGCCAAGATGGGAGTCTGGGCTAAGGTGTTAGCAGGGATCTGGGACCCACGTAGAGGAGACTGGACAACTTCTTAGCCACCGGGGCTACGGGAAGGGGCTGAGACGGGGAGCCGAGTGCCGCCTTCGAGGGAAAGAGGGGAGCCTGGGAGAAGAGGAGGCGGGTAATGGGCTTCCTCTGGGGCGCGCGCGCGGTGTTTGACCTGTTTCTGGGACCTCTGGTTTGGGAGGTCCAGTAGGCAATGCGCGATGCAGGCCTGACCCTCAGGGGAGAGACTGGTCTGTACCGCGCGCACACACACAGGCGTGTAGGCACGCATGCAAAGCACACAGCGACACACATGCACACACGTTGGCATGCACAATGCCATATTACACACATATCTTTCACCTCCCGGTAAACATGACACCTCAGTGTCTGAGAGAATGATAAGACGTGAAGCTGTGGCACAAGCGGAGAACCAGGGATCTCCACGGAGTCGGAAGAAATGTGTTCAAAGGCTGCTAGATGGCTCTGTGGATAGACCGTCTGGAGACAGGTGGTCCTGGGTTCAAATCTAACCCGAGGCTTCCTAGCTGGAAGTCACTTAACCCCAATGGCTCAGCCCTTAACCCTCTTCTGCCTATGATATCCAAGGATTGATTCCAAGACAGAAAGATTTAAAAAAAAGGAACTGTGTTCAAATCCAGTTTCACACCTGAACTGTGACAATGCAAGTCGCTTGTCTACGGCAGTGTCAAATGGGAATAATAATTGCATAATAGTACCTACTTCCCAGAGTTGTGAGATCAGATATTTATATAGCGCTTTGCAAAAGTGCTTTATAAATGCAAGCTATTATCAAGGCTGAAAGGTTTTGAGAGGTGATGAGACAGGTGTGAAGGAGAGAAGATCCCCAGTCACAGATATGTGGGAAGGCCTCCCCTTAACATGGCCTTCAATTCCCAAAGCTTTTACCCTGAGGGAGACTATTTTCTCCTAGACTGAACTGCGTTCTTATCACAGTTCTTGGTCTTATTCTTATCTGTTTTCTGGTCTATTCCAATCTGTCTCTCCAATCTCTTTTTACTGTTTTCTTTGATAAAGAAGTGCAGGAGGGATCTGTGACAGTCCTTTGGGCATCTGGAGTGAGTGAACTAGGCAGGCAATAGTGGATCTTCCTTTGGAAAGTTATTGGATATTTGAGTTAGAAATAATTCCAGCTTGATGCTTTTTTGGAAGCTAGGGAGATAAGCAAGCACCCAGCCCCACTCCTCCTCTTGTTCCCTCCAGAGGCAGAAATCAGAGACAAAGTAGACCAGATTCCAGAGCAGATAGTTATCCATGTCCTCTGGGAGCAGAGATGCATTTATGTTAAGAGTCCCAACCATGTATACCACATATATATTCTGTGCACCCATACCCACATATGTCTTACACTCATCCGTATGGAGATGATCATTATGTCCATGGGAGCTGATGAAGTTATCAAGAGAAAGACTAGAGAGAGGGCCAATGACAGAACCTTGGATAACCCTCCATTTATGGGGTGTGATATAGTAATGGTTAACAAAGGATATGGAGAAATGGTCAAACGTTGGAGAGCCAGCAGAAAGCAGCATCACAAAAATCCAGAGAGGAATGTTTAAGAGAAGAAGGTGGTCAAGTGGGTCAAATGTAGCATTTAGGCAGAGAACAAAGGCTAAGAAAAGACCATTAGATTTGGCAATTAAGATAGTTGGCAACTTTGGAAACTGTGAATGAGGTCAGAAATTAGATTTAAAAAAATTAAATGAATTAAATGAGCAGAGATTGAGGTTCAAAAACTAAAAATGTGTTGATTTTTAAAAAAATCATTGAAGATAAATAATAAAACTCATCTTAAAACAAAAATTATTCTAAAAATCATCCTATAATACAGAAATTTCAATGTTATTTGGATAAAATGACATTCAAATTGGAAAACATTACTTAGTTTGAATTTTGAAATATATGAAGAAAAATATCAATCCTATAGAAAATTAGGAATGATAGAGAAGAAAAATAAAACATACTAATGAAATTAATAAATGAGTGGTTTGTATTCTTTAATGAGGATAAGAATGAAATAAATGCAATTCATTATGATGTTACTTATAAAATAAGAGTTGAGGGGCTAGGACTGGTTGAGGTTACAATCTCCTAGAGAAAAGGGGGATGGGATTAAGGGATATGTAGAGAGACAGAGTGGCCTCATTAAGGAGAGGCTACCTCTTGGTCATGGTGCTGAGGAAAACTCATCTCTGGCTTCAGATCTGGTCTTACAAGTTGTGTGACAATGAGCAAATCACTTAACCTCGTTTGCCTCCGTTTTCCTTATCTGTCAAATGAGCTGGAGAAGGAAATGGCAAAACGGTTCTAGTATCTTTGTCAAGAAAACCCCAAATGGGGTCATGAATAGGTGGTCACAACTGAACAACAAACCTGTCAATGATTGGGGGAATGGAAAACACAAGACATGCTGTCAAAGTTTTAATTCTTCTCCTTTGTAGTCAGTTTAGGCTAAGGGACGCTAGTCTGCGCTTGGGTCTGACATAAGCTCACACAGACACCACTGAATGTGTACAATGACACTTGCTTGTCACTGTCTGACTGAACTCTCTTCCGCTGAGGTTTAAAAATTCCTAATAATCTATTTTTCTCCTAGTCAACTAGAATCTCTGCATGTCTCCTCTAGGGCTTGGTGGCTGGTCCCTGAAGGCAGAGGTACAAAGACTCTTCAGGCCCCCAGAAGAGCCAGGAGCCATGTGCCAGCTGCTCTTGACAGCCTCCAGGGAGAACTACCCCTAAGGAGTGAGGGAGCAACAACAGTTGATGCTGCCTAAGTGACTTTCCACTTCCGGTTGTTCCCCGCTGTGCAACCCCCCCCACCCCCCATCCTTCCATCTTGAAAATGGAACAGTGAAATGTTTATATTATACCACCCACCACTTGGCCAGCTAAGGGAGTCCTTAAAAGTTTTTAGTATCTCTTTCAGATGAGCTCCTGTGTATGCATTTTCTTGCTTATGTCCTACTAGGAGCTCCCTGGAGTTTCCTCTATTTTCCTTGAGAATGCCCAATATAGGGATACAATTCTTGGGCTAGCTGCAGAAAAATATCAAATGCCTTATTTCCCAATGACTAAATATTTTCCATTAGATACAGAAGTGAGAGAAGCTACTAGAAATGATCTTTTTCTAAGCCCTGAGAGGCTCTCTCTCATCCAGTCTGTTCCACTCACCTAAGCTCTAACTCCTATACTAGGCTGCAGGCTTCTTTTGCACCCTTTCCCCAACCATCTCATGACCCATATCTAGGCCGAGTTCCTTTTGATTTCTCACTCTCCTTTTGGTTGCCATTCCATTTCCCTTGTTTTGCTTCCTGGGCAGCACTTTTACATCCCCCTCAAGTGGGGGATGGTTGTCAGGATACATTCTTCTCTTATCTCAGTCTCATCTTGATGGTGGAGGAGAAAATTGGGAAAATTAATTCACCACTAGGCCCCCCCCCCCATCCCACTGTCTCACTGGTTCCTGACACCAAGGTTCTTAAATAGCCAACTCATCAGCTGCTGCCACCAGAAACAATCAGCTTTGAAAATTTAGGCGGGTGGAGATCAGGAGTGAAGATAAACACATGCCAGATCCTTTAGAAGGAACAAAGAAGGTAACCAGATCGCAATTACCCATGTTTAAGGGAGATAATAGCTCCATGGCTTGCACAAAGTAAGCTGAGACTTTAATGCCCTCCCTTTCTTTGTTCAAGCCTCACCTCATTTTACACTTTTCTTGGATATATATTAAAAAATTGGCTTCATTTAAAAAATATCTGGAAGAACTCATTTTAAATTTTAGCCTTTTCCTTCCCTCTTGATGGAGGGTGGAGATAAGAAGGCCATAGGTGCAGAATAGTATGAAGAATTTTGGAGTTAAATTAAGAACCTGATGTAGAATTCCATCGGGTGAGTCAATAAATATTCTCTTGACTATTATGTATAAAGGAAAGATGCGGGGAAGGGTCAAAGGTTGACTCCAAAGTTCTTTCCAGTTCTGAAACCTATGACCCTTTCTAAAAAATCAATTGGGCATTTAGGATATTTAGGAAAGAAGGAAAATGACTTTTCCACTTAAAACTTCCATTTGAGAATGAAAATGAACCTGGAATTGTTATTTCTGACTGGGACACACCATAGCAGGGGATGAGTCAGTATAGTCTGTTGTAATACAAAGATCAAAACCTGGGTTTGTGCTTTCTGATGAGGAATGAGGAAGAGGCAGTATCATGCCACCTGCTGGAAGGGCTTGGGAAGCAGCAGCCAGTTGCATGGCATGTGGGCTTCTTGGAGATTTCCAGGCCAAAGGAACCCAAGGCTATATGGTAATTCAAATTTAGGCTTTTGACAGGAGTAGGCTCTGAGAAACAAGTTTAAAAGTAGGTCTGGACCAGTTTCACTGGGTAACAGTTGCTGACTAGTTGCTACCTTGCATCTTCTTCATAAAAGATCCCCAAAAGTCATTTCTAATATCACTGAAGGGTACCAGGAATTATTTAAATTATCATTGTAGATTCACTCTTAAGATGAAATCAAGGACTTTGTCTAAGGTCACAGAGCAAGTCAGTGGTATGACTTGATTGTGTTAAAAAAAAAACCACATATACTCATATATATATATGTATATATATATATACATTTTTAATTAGAAAATTATTTCATTTTCAACTAATAAGTATTTTCTTTCCTTTCCTCCTCCCTCCCCCATTATAAAAACAAAACAAATCCCTTTTAACAAGAATGTGTAGGTAAGCAAAACATTTTCACACTGACCATGTTAAAAACTTTCATTTCTATACCTTGAGATTATCCTCTCAAAGGGTTTGGGAGCCTGTTTCATCACCAGCATGCTATGGTAGGGTCACTGCACTGATTAGCATTTCTATTAATTTATATTACTTCACAACATTGCTGTATAATGTATTCTGGGCCTGCTCATTTCACTCTTTCAGTTCATACATCTCCCCAGGTTTCTCCAAATACATTTTCAACATTTCTTACAGGACATAAGAATACACGTATTCATTTATTAACTCTTCCCCAACTGATGGACATCCCCTTAATTTCCAGTTTCCTTCCACTGTAAAAAAAGAGTTATTATGACTATTTTTATACAGAAGTCCTTTTCCTCCTTTAATATCTTTGGTGTATAGACCTAGTACTGGTATCACTTGGGTATGGACAAAGAGTGACTTTTTGAGAAAAGCTTCAAATTTCTTTTCAGAATGCCTATACCAATTTGCAGCTACACCAACTGTGCAGTAGTCTCTCACAATTGCCATTTTCCTTTCTTATCATCTGACGTAGGTGCAGTGGAACATAGAATTATTTGAACGTGTATTTCATTATTATTGATTTTTCTAATTTTTAATGATCTGGAGCATTTTAAAAATTATTGTGGTTGTCTGTATTTTTTTGAGAAATACCTCTGTGTATCTTTTGACCACTAATCTCTTTGGGACTTCTAGTTCCTGATTGTTAAGAGTTGCCAAAGGTCTACTGGGTGATTTTATATTAGCTGCTGCATTCAGCTTGAACCAGAGCTGATAGCACTCATTCTGACTATCCAGGGAGTCAGCCTTGTAGTGGAAAGAGCCCTGGCTCTAATCAGAGTACTTAGATTTGAATTTTTGATATTTGGCAAGTCATAGAATCTCTGGATCTCAATTTCCCCGCCTGTAAAATAAAACTAGATGGCATAAATTCCCTTCAGCTCTATGATGACTTTGCTATTACCAACAATATAAAAACTAACACATACCCTTACTTCAAGTCAATCTTTCTTCTCCCAAGTCAGATCAGGCTCTAGCATATGCCATACTCACACCTACAGCTCCTCATGTCTAACCAAGCTATGGCTCCACTTAGAATGCCCTCAGAGCCCCTGCCAGTTTTTTTTTTTTTTTAATCAGTTACAAGTGCTGTTTTCCTCTTAAATTGCTGTTGTACTTTGTCTTTGCTTATGGACATATTTTATTCCTCTTTCTCTCCATACCCCAGGAGAATCCTAAGCTTCAACAGAAAAAGGGACTGTTTCTTTTTTTCTTTTTGATCCCCAGAGCCTAGTAGACACTTAATGTTTGGTGAATTTAATTAAACTTGTTGAATGAAGGGGCACAGCTGTACAAATAATTCAATATAGATTTTTAATGTAGCTCTGCAAAGTCATTCTTTGACTTCTTTTTAAATTTGAAACTGATCTGCCTTCTATTCAATAAACATTTCAATTAGATACCAATTATAAACAGAGTACTATATTAGAAAGTCTAATTCCTTTTGACTTGAGGTTAACATTAAAATGACTATTTCCTCAACAAGCTGTTATTATGGTGAGGCAGCCCAGTTATATGCCAGGTGACAGAGTAAGATAAATTTGATTTAAAAAATTTATCACAGGTTAACTCACAAAATAGATAATGCATATATAGATAATAGTGCTTTGCCAAACTGTAGCTATCCAATGAAAACTGGTACTTGGTGTAGACTATTAAGATTCTAAGCTGTATGAAATGGTATGTGCCTGGCTTTCTAGACCCATATTGTTCTGAAAACACACTAAATCCAAATAAAAGCAATTCTAATTTCATTATTATCAAAATGGCTTGTCAAAAAAATTATCTTCATTATACTGTGAAAAGGCATGGGAATATTTTTGAAAGACTTTCAACAAGTACTGAAACATATATTCAATTCCCTGAGTACTACAGTTAACTGAGGTTTTAAGGATGAGTATCCTTACTAGAGAGTGAAGTCCTATTTCAATGACCTAAAGACTTCTCTCTAAAACAAAAACAATGTAGCCAAGGCACAAAAAACTGGAGTCATATAGAATGCAAACCATTATGAAAATCAGTATGAAAACATAGAATGGGTCTATCTGCATTAATAAAGAAAAACCTAACACTTGAAAGAAGACAAAAATTCCCAGAGACCCCAACTACCACTTATTTTCTTTACCAGTTAGCCTCTCCTCCAGAAAATTACACACATGTGGATCAGATTTAAATTTAGAGAATCATTACTCAATATGGGAGGTAATCTGAATATTTCAGTCAATTGCCTTAAATTAGAGATAATTATAATGGTTAAACCTTAGACAATGCTAATTTGCTTTAGAAAATTTTCATGTATATTCTCAATTGATAAGGCAGGCAGGGAAGATATTAACCTCTTTTTCCTATTCCTATGGTTTTTAAAAATTAGATGAGGGAGGGGGCAGCTAGGTGGCTCAGTGGATAAAAAGCCTGGAGAGGGAAGATCCTGGGTTCAAATCTTGCCTCAGATACTTCCAAGCTGTGTGACCCTGGGCAAGTCACTTAATCCCCATTGCCTAGCTCATACTGTTGTTCTGCTTTAGAACCAATATACAGCATTGGTTCTAAGGCAGAAGGTAAGGGTTAAAAGAAAAGAAAAAACACAAAACAACTAGATGAGCGGGGAAAAAAAAGAACATTTGGTGGCTAAAACCGAGAATATGCATTTCGCTGTTGTTGTTGCAAAGGTTGCTGTGCTTGCTGTTGCTGTAGGCGAACCTGCTGAGAATAAGGATCTTCCAGAGATTTCACAATGATGGTGGTTTTAGGTCCAGTCTTCCAAACAATTCCATTGGAGTCCTTCACAGAAGACTCAACCGTGATGTTATGAGTTCCAAGGATAGAAAAGTTCAACAGAAACTGAGTGCTAAAGTAATCATTGTGTGGTTCAACATTCTGCTCCATCTCATTGGTTATACTGTCAATAGGTATCTGGAATAGAGACATTATTCAGATTGTCATTAGGTATTATTAGGTGTAGAATCTCCTATTAGAATGAAATCCCTTTAAGAAAGGGCATAATTTTTGTTTTTATTTTCCCAGCAGTTGTACTATTGATAGCATACAATAAGCATATTTATTAATTCACCCAATAACAAATAGAATCAGTGACACAATTCCATAATATAGAGTGGGATACTACTTCTATAACTTCTCTTCTTCAGTCTGTACTTCACTGGGGGTAGTTGTTATTGTAAGGGAGTATGCAGATGTGTAAAACATCTTCTTAATGGTGGAAACAGTATTGGAACAAGGTGTTAATGATTGACAACAATTATGGTTACTGGTTTGTCCATTCACATAGAGAACTGCAGACAAACAGAAGCAGCAGGAATTTCTCTTTAATATTTGCCTTGACTAGGAATCGCACAAACCTTGCTTTATTTTAACACTCTTCAAAGTAGTGCTTAAATAAAATAGGTGCTCGATAGATATTTATTAGTAATTTTCTGATTAAGAGAAGAAAATAGGAGGGAAATTGAGGAGAATTTTCAATTTGTTGTTTCAAACTTGAAAAATATAAAGCCTAAATCAAGAGTATTCTTGTTCATCTTGTGCTTAGCTCAATGCCCTTCCTGTCTCTTGCACTGCTCTGTGACTCCATTTTTGCTCCTCCCTTTCATAGTCTTTTCTTTATAATCCTGGGTTTTCAAGCTACTAATCCAAATTCACTAAGAGGCATTCTCATATGTTCATAAATAAACCCTATTTCCATCTAATTTTGGAATTAAGGTAACTACATCTACAACCCTGTGTAGTTGTTCCTTTACTCCTTTTCTCTATGAGTAAATATTCAAAGTGGGGCATGGAAAAGGTCATTGAAGACAAAAACCAATGCGTTCAGAACACCCAGATTCTAGCTTCAGCTAGTAAAGTAAGCTGTTTCTAGCTGTAAGTAAGCAAACAACAACAACGATGATGATGATAGTAATATCCAGTATTTATATAAGTATTACTATGTACTAAGCATTGTGCTAAGAGTTTTGTGAATGCTATTTTGATCCTCACATTAACTCTGGGAAGTAGGTGCTATTTTTATTCCCTTTTTATAGTTGAGGAAATTGAGATAGAGGTTAAGTATCTTGCCCAAGGTCATATAGCTAGTAAGTGCCTGAGGCTAGATTTGAATTTGGGCCTTCCCAGGGCTCTGATTCTAAGGTTGACTGTCACTTATACCACAGATTTCTTTATAAGTTGTCTTCCAAACTTATATATGCACCCTACACAGAAGGCTCCATTAAACTTATCTGTGTTCTATGAGTGTTAGACGTTTTCCTTTTGTGAATGCTAAAAATGATTTAATATAAAGCAAAATAAAACAGAAAGAGATCTTGAAATTAATGTCATCCAGACCTAGAGATTTTGACAAGGTGCTTATGCTAAAGTACAATTTGGAAAAATGTAGGGACATTCCTTACCTTGTACTCTTGTATAGATTTACTCTGTAATGTTGAAGAGACATTCAAACAGACAGACTGAATTTTACGAAAGAGTCCTGGTTTGGATCCATGCTGAACTACGCCCTCTACCTTTAGAGCCAGTTGCTGATTATTCTGGACTGCAATGGGTTCTGTAGGGTTTCGTGGGGAAGGTGACAAAGCAAGCTGAAACATACCAATATCAAGATCAATAACAACTAAGAGTAATGTTTTTTTTAATTAAAATTTAAAATTTCAATTCCAAATTTTCTTCTTTCTCCTCCCCCAACACATTAAGACAAGAAAAATCAAACCAAATACAGACACATACCTATATACCCACCAAATTTCCACATTATTCTTGTCCCCTCCCTCAAAAGAAAAGAAAATTGGGGGCAGCTGGGTAGCTCAGTGGAGTGAGAGTCAGGCCTAGAGACAGGAGGTCCTAGGTTCAAATCCGGCCTCAGACACTTCCCAGCTGTGTGACCCTGGGCAAGTCACTTGACCCCCATTGCCCACCCTTACCAATCTTCCACCTATGAGACAATACACCGAAGTACAAGGGTTTAAAAAAAAAAAAAAGAAAAGAAAATTAAATGAATAGGAGATAGTATATTTCAATCTGCAGTCTGCAACTATCAGTTCTCTCTCTCTGGAGGTGAAGAACATGTTTCATCATGAGTCCTTCAGAACTGTGGTGGATCATTGTGTTGATTAGTTATTCAGGCTTTCAAAGTAGATTTTCTTTACAATATTGCTTTTATTGTATAAATTTTCTACTGGTTCTGCTCATTTCGTATAAGTTCTAGAAGTCTTCCTGGGGTTATTTTTTTAAAACCATCTCTTTCATCATGTCTTACAGCACAACAGTATCTCATCCCATTATATACCTTAACTTCTTCAGTTATTCAACAATTGATGGTTTCTAATTCTTTACTACTACAGAAAGAGCCATTATAAATGTCTTTGTACATACAGGCCCTTGCCTTCTTTCTTTGATCTCTTTAGGATATAAACCTAGTTAGGGAATTACTGGTCAAAAGAGTTTTGGGGGCATAGTTGCAAAGTACTTTCCATAATGGTTGGACTAATTTATGGCTCTACCAGCAGTGCATTAGTATAACCTATTTTCTCACATCCCTTCCAGCATGTTATCTTCTTCTTCATCATTTGTCATCTCAGCCAGTCTGAGAGGCATGAGGTTGTACCTCACGAATTATTTTAATTCACATTTCCCTAATTATTAGTGATTTAGAGCATTTTTCATGTGGTTATTAATAACTTTGAATTCTTCCTCTGAAAACTCCAATTCATAGCCTTTTATAATTTATCATGGAATGGCTATTTTCCTATAATTTTGACCAAGTCCTCTATGTATTTTAGATATGAGACCTTTATCAGAGAAATCTGCTGCAAAGATTTTTTCCTCCAGTTTCCTGCTTTTCCACTAATTTTAGTTACATTGTTTTTGTTTGTGCAATTTTTTTTATATTTTATGTAATCAAAAGTATCCATTTTACCTCCTATGAACCTCTCTCAATCTCTTGTTTGGAAATGAACTCTTACCCTATTCATAAATATGACAGATAATTTCTTCCATGTCCCACTTCCATTTATCACTCTTTATATTTCCATGTTCATGGGTATATTAGTACTAGTCATTTACTGCAGATTCAAAACGAAGCAATTCCAATCAAGTTTTTTTTGCCTCCCTATGAAAAAACCTTTGTTCACCTCACCCCAGATAGGTGTAAGCTGAAAGGACCCCTATCTTGCTTGAGTTGATCAGTGAAATAATTACTATAGAATGTACATATATGTATCTTTCTAGGCATTCAGTGGGAATGAATTACATATTAGTTTTCATGTTCCAATGTCCTACTCCTCATCTTAAGTAATATTCAATACATAAATATTGAATTGAGACTTAAAATTACAGGGCTATTTTAAACAAATAAGTCATCATAGTACAGAAGAAAAAAACAATTAAAATGTTTTACATATTAGGTTTTTTTTAAACCCTCACCTGTCATCTTAGAATCAATAATACATATTGGTTCCAAGGCAGAAAAGCAGTGAGGGCTATGCAATGGGGGTTAAATGACCTGCCCAGGTCACACAGCTAGGAAGTGTAGGCCTGGCTCTTAATCTACTGAACTATCTAGCTGCTTCCTACTTGTTAGTTTTAATACTTTCAATTAGGATAAGTTATCTTTATGTTTAGTGGGTTATGACTCATGATATTTTTAGGGGCAGCTAGGTGGCACAGTGGATAGTATTAGGCCTGGAGTTAGTAAGTCCTGAGTTCGAATCTGACCTCAGACATTTATTAGTTATATAACTCTGGGCAAATCACTTAACCTGTTTGTCTCAGTTTCTTCATCTATAAGATGAGGTTAATAACAGCAACGAATTCTAAGGATTGTGGTGTGGATCAAATGAGATATTTGTTAAGTTCTTAGCACAGCGCACAAAGTAAAGCACTATATAAATGTTAGCTATTGGTTATTATTTTGAAGACTTCAAAAATTAGATAGCCCTAACAGCTTAAAGTCTTTTGATCTTTCTAATGTGAAATTGAATCTATATGCCATAACACTGATATTTTTACATAAGAAATCTGAGAAAATAAACTTCTAACTGATGAAACAAAAAAGCAATACTGAATTTTATTTGAGCATGTTACTTATTTGAACATGTTACTTGGGAACTACAAATTCAAATAAAATATACTTCTCTTATTGACATAAATGAGCTCTTACAATCGTGGAAAGTTTCTATAAAATTTTACCTGGTATGTTAATAAATTACTACTAATCAAATTAGCTAAAATTATATATTATATTAAGTTGAGAAAATATCTAGATATAACAATATTTCTTATTAATTTTATTAAAAAATTTTTTCTTAATTTTATTCCAGTAACAAATTTACATGTAAGTTTTCCAAGGTTACATGATTCATGCTGTCTCCTTCTCCTCTTCTTTCCCCCTCCTGAAGCTGACAGCAATTCTATTGGGTTATACATGTATTAAATCTATTTCCATATTATTCATTATGTGAGAGTAAGCTTATAAAACCAAAATCCCAAATCATATACTCAAATAAATAAGTGATAAATCATGTTTTCTTCTGCATTTCTACTCCAACAGTTCTTTCTCTAGATGTGGATAGCATTTTTTCATAAATCCCTTGGGACTGTCCCTGATCACTATATTGCTTATAACAATATTCTTAACAACAGAGGGGGAAGAAGACAAGCCTAGTTCTAACAGTAATAACAGCAATTCTGTTCTATTGAGCAGCAATCTTTAATTTCTGAACCTATTAAGACTTATGCCAAAAGCATACAATAAAAGAAGATCATGGAAAAAATTTACCATAGAATGTTCATTTCTTAGAAATTTCATTCTCTCCCTTTTCTACAATATTACTTTAAAAAGTGAGTAGACACTCACTCTAAAAAGGTAGGTAGGTACTTAGTACTCTGTATAAGTGATTTAGGAATAGCCAACTTTAGGAAAGGGCAGAACATGCCTGACATGCAAAGAGCTTGAGACAATTTTTTCCACTTTACTCAGACTTCCACTCAGGTCCTGTGATATCTAATTGTGACATGGAAATAATCACTGAATCCTGAAAGTTGTGCCAAAAGAGAAAAAGCTCTGGGAAACTTTACACCACAACTGGAAGGACTTTGAATGTGACTGGCCAAAGAGTCTCCAAGGACCAGACCAGAACAGCTAAGAACCAACAAACTCTGGCCTTTCACTGATGAATTCTTTGGTCCTGACAATTTCAATTGGACAAAAACATTTAAAAGGGCCCCTAATCTGTGAATCCATTTACCACCTCCAGTCAGCTACAGTGAAGGTGGTGAAGTGATGGAAAAAGAAATTAATCAATATCAACCTTCCTGCTCCAAATTATACCAGAAGACAAAGAAGTTGTCACTAAATGGAAGAATGGTCTACAGGCTCTCCTCAGAGAGGCAAATAAAGGGATCAGTAGAGCCAGCTCATTAAATATCCAAAGGCAACAAAAATGGCATTTTAAGGTCATTTCACCTTAAAGTATGTATGATGAACACAAACAAAATGGTAAAAAAAGTTAATTTTTTATTTTATGCAACACCCATTGCAGAGGATAAAGGAATAAGAGAAATTCTAGGAAGAATTTGACAATACCCTTTTTATACTGATACTCAGTAATTTTAAGGTGGGTACCAGAAAAAAATGGGAAAAAATTTATTGCTTAACATCTTTGGGGATTTTTCAAGAAAGCTGCCTACTGGATAACTTGAATTGGATGTCCCACATACATCTTACACTCAATGTATTCAAAGCTGAACTCATTCTCTTTCACATGAAACTCCCCCACTTCCTAACTTAACTTTTTTTTTTCCCTGTCAAGGGCACCACCATGTATATGTATATGTATATGTATATGTATATGTATATGTATATGTATATGTATATGTATATGTATATGTATATGTGTGTGTGTATTTTTGTATGCATATATTTATCCATATTGTGTAAATGGCATTTTGTGCCCCAGGACTATGCTCCCCAGAATTCCTTTACTTTTCCCAGAATTCCTCGAATTATGTTCCCCACATTCGTCCTCACATTTTGTAAATAAGTTTGCTATAATCTCACCCTCTCACTCTCTTCTTCCCGTGCTCTCTTCCTTGCTCTCTCCCCAATTTTCATGGGCCCGGCAACTCCTCTTTACTAAGGCTATTCTTTCCTCTGCTTCAAGTTATTATTAATAAATCTTATAAAAATAACACTTGAAGTATTTGGACATTAATTTTTAGTCTTAGAATATTTGTTTGTATCTGGTGTTTTTGTGTTCTTTTCCCCTATTAGACTATGAGGTCCTTGAGAGGAGGAACTGTCTATTGCCTGGCATGTACTAGATACTTATTATGCATGTTGATCAGGCACCATATTTGGACTTTTAACACACAACATGTCTATTATCTCAAAACCTGATATACTTTACTGAGTAGTAAAAATAACATTTTTTATCAACATTATTATCAACATGCATCATTAAAAAATTTTAAGATAAAAATGAAGAAGAATTGCTAGATCAGATCAAAGAAGACATTAAAGAAATTTGTGCTGGAGTATGAAGATGGAATTAGCTCACCCCTATTTATTCTTTAGACTTTAGCCACCAGAAATATGTATACCCCACCCCACTTTGAATTAAGTGACGAGGGGGAAGGTCTATGACCCACATGTACTAGTAAGTGACAAATCAAAAACAAGTGAAACAAGGTTAAAGCTGCCATTAGTCCATGTAGAACTGGAGGGTGGATGCAGGAAGTGACGCAAGGAACTATCTTTTAAATATGATGGTAACTTCATGTGAGGGGGATTTTGCCCTTTGAACTTGGCCTTGGAGGAGCTCAGGTTTGAGACTTCAGACTGCTTCCTTTTGGATTGTCATGTGGTTGAGTGGAAGGCTGACTCCTTTTCTTTGGTTTTTCTGGAGGCACTAGCCTCTGAAGAGGCCTCCTGCCTTGGAAGAGGCCCTGTGGCTAAAAGTCTTGTTTAAAATTAATCTCTGTGCCCCACTTTGCTGGGGCCTCTGAAGCCCTGCCTGGTTTGGGCCTTCGGACCAGATCAGAGTAACATTCTCTCTGTCTCTGTCTCTGATTTTCCCTACCTTCACTCTTCCTATTTGTAAATAAATTACCATAAAAGTGATCCTGAGGGGGCAGCTGGGTAGCTCAGTGGTGTGAGAGTCAGGCCTAGAGACAGGAGGTCCTAGGTTCAAATCTGTCCTCAGATACTTCCCAGCTGTGTGACCCTGGGCAAGTCACTTGACCCCCATTGCCCACCCTTACCAATCTTCCACCTATGAGACAATACACAGAAGTACAAGGGTTAAAAATTAAAAAAAAAAAAAGTGATCCTGACTTGGGTCTTTAATTTTGGAACTGTGTAATTGATTCCTAGCAACTACAACTCTTAAATATTCAGTCCGACCATAATTTTTACCCCGTACAGGAGATGGCATAATTTTGAAGGCACTCAAGTACTCAGAAAAAAGAAAGATATCAGACTAATGGCCAAAAAAAGAGAGATAAATTAGATATACTATTATATTCAAAGGAGACAATAGAGAAGACATCAGTGTTTCACAACCTAATTTCTCATTTCGGCAATATTTTTATTTTATTTTAAAACCCTTAACTTCTGTGTATTGACTTATAGGTGGAAGAGTGGTAAGGGTAGGCAATGGGGGTCAAGTGACTTGCCCAGGGTCACATAGCTGGGAAGTGTCTGAGGCCGGATTTGAACCTAGGACCTCCTTTCTCTAGGCCTGACTCTCACTCCACTGAGCTACCCAGCTGCCCCCTTCTGCAATATTTTTTGAGACTGCTTCATAATACATATACTAAGGATATCTTTGATGAAAATATGAAATCTTAGATAAGTTTCTGCAGACATTTTCTACAGTCACTTTGTGTTTATTAAGCACCACTCACTCTGTGCTATGTACTGGGGATATATAGAGGTGAAAAATAGTCTCTGCTCTTAAGGAGCTCACAAATCTAATGGAGAATACAACATTACCTAGGTACAAAAAAGATAAATAAAGACACACACAGAGGATAAACTGGAACTAATCAACAGAGGGAAGGCATAGAGATTAAGGAAGACTGAGACAAGTTTAATAATTTAACATGTACTCTTTACTAACGGAAAGAGTGCTAGACTCAAAATCTGGTTCTGACATTTACTACTTCAGCAGACCACAGAACCACATGCAAAATGAACTAAAAACAACAGAGAAAAGAATATAAGATCCTGTTCAATTTATAATTTGATTACTAAAGAGGAGGAAAAAAGGTATTTGATCCTACAGGACAAAATGCAACCTTAAAGACACTTGTCCAACAAGCTGCCTCTCCTGAATACATTAGATCATGCAGGATTCTTTGAGAAGTATAATCACAGATAATTAGTTCAATGATCTTCTACCAAATTAGGCACAAAACAGGTGGCTATATTGGCTCACCAATGTTACCACAGAAGATGTCCTGTGAAGAGTCCAAACTGAAGAAAAATTATGGATGACTCTTCAGGTACTTCTGCTTATAGATAACGTTGTACTAATTGCATAATACCCTAGAACAACTCTAATCCCTACACAATGACATATATATATATGGAGAGAGAGAGAGAGAGAGAGAGAGAGAGAGAGAGAGAGAGAGAGAGAGAGAGCGAGAGCGAGTGCCACTATCTACCCACTGGACATTTCAGATTGGATATCTTGGATCATCTTGAATTCATTCTTTTTGGAGCTTCTATCTTTATCTCTAGCAAAGGCACCACCATTTTTGTGGTCTTTCACGTTTTTGACTTTGGCATTATCCTGGACTATTTACTAACACTTTACATATCCTATCAGATGCCAAATCTTGTCATCTCTAGCTTCACAACACCTTTTGTGTCTGACTCCTTTTTTTTAACTCCTGGTTGTCACCGTCACCATAGTTCAGCACCCCATTACCTTTTACTTAGACCTTTTACTCAGATAGCTTCATACTCCTTTCAAGTTTCCTTCCTATTCCAGTCCATCCTCTACACTGCTACCAAAGTGACCATACCATAGCCCTCTGTCCAATTAACTACAACAGCTTCCTAAATTGCCTTTAGGATCAAATAGAAACTCCTCTGTTTAGCTTTTAAAGTCCTTTAAAACCTGGCTCCAACATATTTCTCTAATCACACTCAACCATACAACTAAATTGGTCTCTCTGATCCTTATAATCAACACTCAATTTCCTTTCTCCACACCTTTGTACCATTGGTGCCCCTTGCTTGGACCGTAGCTCTTTCCTGACCAATGTCTCATAGAACTCTTCTCTTGCTTTAAAATACTACTCAACTGCTACCTTCTATACTATAGAATCTCTCTATATATGTGTTTATATATAGATAGATAGATATCTATAGGAAGCTTTCATATATATATATATATATATATATATATATATATATATATAAATCTATAGGAAGCTTTTCATGAACTTAACTGCTCAAACCTTCCCTCTAAAACTACCTTATATTCTACCACTTTAGTATTTATTTTATGTATGTATTTACTATCTCTCCATTAGAATATAAAGTAAGAATTGTTTTGTTATGTTTCTATCCTGGGTGCCTAGCAATTATGTTTAATTATTTGTTAATTTATCAAAAGAAATAAAATTAGTAATAGACACAGGAAAAAAACAACTGGATACAAAATGCATATTGCCCAGAATATGACACACAGTTGCATAGGTGGGCTGCTGAATTAGCCTATCTGAACAAATAAATAGCCTTTGAGATAGACAGTAAAACTAAGCCAGAATTGAATGGGGGAAAAAAACAATTAGACTGTAGTTGGAAAATTGTGCAGGTCTTTCAATAATCTCCTATTTCTCTGTGGGACTAAAGCTCATCATTTAAACACCAATATTCTCTTGGTAATAATGCATGGCTACAAAGTCATGGGACTTTATCTCGGAAAAATTAAAATTGTGGATAACACCAAAAGGAATGATGGGTGAGAAGCTGCAGCATGTGATAAATGATGAATTGTGCACAACTGTGCACTCAATTATGGAATTGGCATAAACACAATTATGAAAGCTTTTTGGATAAGAAAATTGCAACTGTCATCTGGCCTGAAGGCTTTCTGGGGCCAGAGGGCAAAGTCTGGTCCACTTACACATTTGTTCCTGTGTTTATGACGTTAACATGCTTTGAAAAAGGGATGTTGTAAATCTTCCAATTCCCCTCCTGTGCTATGTCACCTCGAGTTATAAGACAAAAAGGATGGCCAGAGCTGTCTGTATGTTAATAGTGCAAATAGGACACTCCAGAGAGGACAGCTACTACTACTATCAAATACTTGGAAAATAACCACTTTTATAACTTTAATCGCAAAGCATTAACTAAGGCAAGCTTTTAATAAATTTATTTAATATGTAATCTTTGAATCCCAAGGAAACTATCTTACCTTAATGCTAGTAGATTGCAGTTTCTGGAAAAAATATCTCTGGAAGGACAGAGGAACTTTCAGCAAGGCAATGATAGCATTGCAGAGGCAAGCTGTGTGCTGCAATAAAGAAAACCAAACAAAATCAAATCAGATGAAAAGAAACCTAATACTGACAATCAACAATGCTTCCATGAAGAAAATTAAAATGAGATACATTTTAATTCAATTTGACTGACTTAATGTGCTATCTGCTACAAGAAAGGTCCTGTCCTGGGTGCTGAGAAAATAAAAACAAAATCATAACAGTTTCAGTTCTCAAGAAGCTTGTATTCTCTGGAAGAAAAACAGCTTAATCAGGACACAACCTTTCTGGTCAAGATATACAGATAGATATACTTACCTAATTAACTCTCAAACATTACAATAGGAGAAAGGTAATTTATATTGCTTTGGATTCAAGCAGAACACACATTTTTCATTTATTTTGGAATTTGGTAGTTTTGATATTTTCATGTAGTATGCATATATAGTCAGTTGGTTAGTCAATACACCTTTTTTTTTAAACCCTTGTACTTCGGTGTATTGTCTCATAGGTGGAAGAGTGGTAAGGGTGGGCAATGGGGGTCAAGTGACTTGCCCAGGGTCACACAGCTGGGAAGTGGCTGAGGCCGGGTTTGAACCTAGGACCTCCTGTCTCTAGGCCTGACTCTCACTCCACTGAGCTACCCAGCTGCCCCCAGTCAATACACTTTTAAGTACCTACTATGTGTAAGTTTTGCAAGGATCTGCAAGAAGCCATGCCTGTGGGCACAGTTTGCAGTTGGATACTTGGAATCTTGGGAGATTCCTGATGCCATCCTGGGGTAAGTACCTACTATGTGCCAAGCACTGTGCTAAGTAGAAGTACTGAAGACAGAAAAAGAGGCAAGACAATCTGTGCCTTAAGGAGCACATGATTAAAAGGAGGAGACACTAAATAAATAATGATGTAAAAACAATCATCATAAAGAAAAAACTGGAAAAAATTAAGAGTGAAAACACTTCACTTTTTAAGAGAAAATTGGGAAATTAAAAGAGAGTTGGGAAACGGGATTTTATTTGGAACCTAAAGGAAGTGGAGATGAAGAGGGAGAGTATTCTAGTCATGGGGGTGCAGCCAGAAAACATGACCAGATTGGAATGTCTTGTTCATGGGAAAGCCATGATGCCAGGGTCACTGGATTGATGAGTAGGTGTTAGGAAGGATAAAATATAAGACACCTGGGAATGTAGAAAGGGTCTATGTTAAAGGACAGAAGAGGAGTAGGACAAAAATTAGCAGGGATAGAAGGATCAAGGGAAGGGATGGAAGGATCTTCAGGACAGGGGAGACATGAGCATGTTTGAAGGCAGCAGGGAATGAACCAGTAGAGAGAGAGAGAGATTGAAAATACAAGAGAGTGGTAATAAAAGGGGGAAAGCTATTGGAGGAGATGGGATGAAATGAGTTCACTTGTGCAGGCAGAGGGATTGGCTTTGGTTAGGACTTCATGTGAGACCGGTGAAGGAGGGCAGAAAGCATATGAATAATAGGAAATAAATAAAATAAGAGAGAAGAGGGTGAATGACCTCATTTTTTCCCTGTAAATAAGAGACAATGCTCTCAGTTGAAAGGGTGAGGGAAGGGGCACCTATGGGAGCTTTAAGGAGGGATGAAAAGGTTTGGGAAGAGCCACCATGTAGAGCAGGATAGTGAGTTAACATGGGAGCAGTATAGCAGGATTGTCTAGCCACAATGAGGGCCCAGATGAACTAGTGTAAGATAAATCTATAGTGGACTTAATAAGAACAGCTGTGTGATTTTCTCCACCTTCATTCTGCAATACATGGGTATGTGTCGAACCAAAGACAGCAGATGGTGGGAGTTGAAAATATAAGGGGGCTAAAGACTCAAGAGTATAGAATGGATCTGGTTCACTAGGAGGTCAAAATGGGGAAAAGGGAAGAGTGCTGGGGACATGGCCTGGGAGAAAACTGAGGTGTCTTTGGATGGGAGGTCATAGTATAGATGAGATGATTTTGGCAATCCTAAACAGAAAAAGTGGAAAACCAAAAAATTATGGTCAGATGTGGGTATTTTGGAATTTCTGTACATAGAAGAGATTCATTTGTGGCTGGTGGCAAGATCAAGAATACAACCATCTTTGTGTGTGGTGAAGGTGGAATGGAGGAGGAGTAGATCATAAAAAATGAGCAGGTTGAGGAATGGAGTGGTTAGGATGCTTGAGAGTGAAGTTCCCAAGTCTGAGGGTAGGGTTTAGGAAGAAAAAAAAAATTGTGAGTCAGACACCAAACAACTGAGGAAGGGGGATAGGGGAGGTGACCTGGAGGTCTGTAGACAACATCATACCTCATCAGGTATGAGAGTTGATGGAAGAATGTTATTTGACATGAAAGGAGAAAGAATAGTACCTAGCATACATATATCCTCCAAGTCTGCAACTTCAGTCTTTTGAAATTTTATTTCTGTCTCTTATTTCCATATTCAGTACCACTAAAATGTATGAGTCCATAGAGAGCAAGTAACAGTGATGGGAATTAATTGGAGTGCAGATTCTCTGTTTGTGTATTTCAACTATATCCAATTTTGTCATTTAAAAATATATTAATACTTCATTTCTAAAATAAAGTTTCAAGAAACGAAGTTAAATTTTGAGCAACTCATTTTTCTACCCAGAAGAAATACATAGTGAACTATTCAAATTTTGGGGATAGAAGTATTATTAAAATTTCAAATTTAAAGGACCTTAGTGATTATTAACTAGTCTAAATTCTTCTTTAAAAGATGAGATGCAGACACAAAGAGGTTTGTGACTTCCCCAAGAACAAAAAGCCGGGTCTAAAACATAATTTCTTGACTTTCAATTCACTGCTTTTTATACCAGACAATGCAGACTTGATCCTTTGGAGGTTCCCCAGCTTAGAGGTCTGCTTCAAAGCACAACAGCACATAAGCCACCCTACAAACACAGCTATCTATCTTTACCCGAACAATGCAAAAAGATAATTCTGTTATCTTCTAGACAGGGTTGGTATGTTTTGGTATTTTACCCTAACCACAAATTCTTTGAATTGCAAAAAAACTTTAGGAAGAATCTAAAAAATTATTTTAATATTACAATGAACTTGCATTAATATGAATTAAAAAGAATTTGTAATTGGGCAAATATAGCTAGAAATTAAAGGCTATGTCAAAACTTTGAGGTCAGAGGATAATAGATTGTGTGGCTACAACACTGACAACAATCATTTGGTGTTTAGAACAATTTGTATTTTCAATTTCTGATAACCAGATAGAAGAAACAAATAGCTAAAAGAGATTAGAGTTCACTTTCTCCTCCATTTCTATTCACAGTGCAGGGAATAGGATAACGATTAGAATTAATTTAGATTAGATTTGAAATGGTGGTAATCTATTCAAGTAAAGAGTTCATATTTTGGTATTTTGGCTACATTGATCTGATAACTTTGTTAGGGGGAATATGGTTCAATTTAAAATTCACTTAAGGGTAAAAAGATCTTTTTAACAAATAATTCACCAACACATTAAAAATACTACTACTTGCCATATAAGAGACAGGAGCATATTTCCGGTTCAGTGATTCTACCTCTTCTAAGACATGATTATATACAGACATCATTCTTCTTTCATATTCACTATCGGCATGAGTTGATCCAGTGGAACCATATTCCTGGAAACTGAAGAAACCATCTAGTCAATCAGCAAATTGATATATTTACTATGTAATAAAATGTTGCCCAGCTACATATAGCATAGGAGTGCAGCCTCAGATTAAAATGTAATTTTAAAATGTTTAACAAAAATAAATTAAAATACAACATAGATAATGTTAATTTGTGGTTTTCCATGTAAATATGAGACCAATAGGGATACATTTCTATTTGGGTTTGACACTACTGCTCTAAGGAATATAAAGACATATAAATAGTGGTTCCTGCCTTCAAGAAGTTTTAGTGAGGAGACAGTCTTATTGAGTAAATAAGCCATATTGTGTAAGTTAGCATATATCATGTGAAGAATACTATTATTTATATGATGAAGACAATGGTTTCAAAAAGACCTGAGAAGATTTCCATGAACTGATACAGAATGAGGTGAGCAGAATTGGGAGAACAATTTATAAGGTAACATCAATACTGTAAAAATGAAAAACTTGAAAAGACTTTCAGAACTCTATTAATAAAGTGACCAGCCATGATTTCAAAAGATGTTGAAGCATGCTACCTACTGCCAAACAGGTGGACTCAGCATGTACAATGAGGCAGTAACAACAATTTGTAAAGAAAGTCCATTTTGAAAGTCTTGGGAACTCTGATCAATACAATGACCAAGCACAATTCCAGAGGACTCATGATTAAAGAGGCTATCCAACTCCTAATAAAGATTCAAGAGTATAGACTGAGACATATTTTTTTGGACATAGCCTTTCCAGAAATTTGTTTTACTTGCTTTCTCAAGTGGGGAAGAGGAGGAAAGAAGGGAGAGAGAGAGAGAATGAAATTTAGTAAAAAAAAAACAAACCCAACAACAAAAACCCAACAAAAAACGACCAATTAAAAAAGAAAATAGGATTTGAATTTGGTCTTGAATAGTAACAGCTAATAAGTATGCGATGCTTTAAGGTTTACAAAATGCTTCACTTACATAATTTCTTTTACCCTCATAAGAATCTTGTGAAATACATTTTATAAATATCATTCCCATTTTATGGATGAAGTGAGAAGCACAGAGGAGAACTGATTTTGGTCATTCAGTAGAGTCTTACTTGAATTGAAACTCAATACCTTTTTGGCTTTCCAGGCCCCCCTAGGGATTCTATCTTCACTCAACTCCACTGTAGCCATCATCTCCATTTCCCCTCCACTGGAAGATGGAGCCAACTTTGGTCCTATCTTGCTTGACTCCACTTTCTGGATAACTAAAGCCAAGCCAAGCATATCTCTTCTAATGCCTTTTTTGTCTTTCATTAGAATGTAACTCCTTGAAAAAAAGGTCAGCCTGATTTGCTCTTTTTTGTATCTCTTAGTATTAAGCACAGTGCCCGACACATAATAAGCACTTAATAAACGTGCCATCTCTCATTTTTTTTCAGGAATAAAGTACAATTTGAAGGAGTGGGAAGAAGACTACTATGTATGTATGAAGAATGAGAATGAACAGTAAACAAGTTAAGTGTTTTGCAAGTATTAGCTTATTTTGTCCTCAAAATTATCCTGGGAGGTAGATGTTAATAGTATCACCTCCATTTTGTAGATGAGGAAATTGAGGTATATAAGTGACTTATCCAGGATCACACAGCTATTAAGAGTCTGAAGTCAGATTTAATTTTAGGCCTTCCTGACTCCAAGTGTGGCAGTCTACCCACTGTACCTCCTATCTTCCTGATCAGGTCTGGAGATTTAGCATGGGTATACAAGTCCAGAAAACAGATAAATAGGCAAATCTGGCTGGAGCAAATAATTTGCATTGAAAATAGTAGAATATGAGATTTAACCTATAATCATCCCCCTAAATTAAAAAAAACAAACTTAAAGCTAACAGCTCTCTTCCTGTTAAATGGGTTCAAAGAGAGAAAGGATATTTGAGAACACACTGGTCAGATGTATAAATGCTGTGAATCAATTCTGTATTTAATGAGTGTATGACAACACAAAATGGAAATTCATTCATACCATGAATTTTAAGGCTCCATCACAAAATCAATGGGATAAGAGTCACTTTGGTGTTCCTCATAGGCCAGGGTATCCCAAACTGTGTTGTGTGGAACCTTAGTGTTTATGAAGTGTTAGCTAATGGATGAAAAATGTTAATGTGAGGTAAGGCCTCTATCCTGGGCTGCCCCTCTAAAAGACTATGCTTGTGCTAAGTCATGGCACACTACACTTCTCCATTTGGGCTCTAACCATTGGCTGGCCTTGTTTTAAATGGCCAGAGTCTGTACAAAAGGGAAAAGCCCGAGGCAGGAGATACTGCCCCTCACTGATGACCATTTCCATTCATACACATGGTTCTATTTTCTTCCTCCCAAAAAAGAAAAAAGGCAAAAAAAAAAAAAAAAAAAAAAAGCCAAGGCAAAATGTATAAGGATAAGGCTGGAATGAATAAAGAGTGAGAAAATCCATAAGGGACAAAATAGTTTAGGTCCAGTCTCATTAAATACATATAAAAATTATTTTCAATTTGTTTTTTAATGACAAGCTCATTATATTTTGCTTTTTCTGATACATTACTGAAAAAATGAGGTAGAAAGTAGATAGCAATATCCTCATTTTATTATTGAGACAGATTCATAATCAATTGTTTCTTTTAAGAAGCATTATCTCATTTGTTTCTTACAACAACCCTGCAAAGTAGGTTCTGTTATTATCCCCATTTTACAGTTGAAGAAACTGTAAAGCAAAGGGAGGTTAAATTTGAACGCAGGTCTTCCTCACGCCAGGTATAATGTTCTATCCACTGTGCTGATTTTAACTGCCTCAGCAGCTTCTATCTCAACAAGAGATCCTTGTCTACCTGAAACACTAGGAAGCAGTCACTATCTAAAGCCACAGTACAGCACATCAGATTCTTCTTACCCGTCCTGAAGAGTTCCCACTCTTATGTGAAAAAAGAATAATAAATACAAGGAAATTCTAATGGGGTTAGATCAGACATTGGGGAAGATCAGGACATGATGCTTGTGCCAAATTCCAAAGGAAGAGATGGGTAGAGGTGAGGAGGAACCATCTTCCAGGTGAAAAGAATATTGAGGAGATGGAAGGTCTTGTATAGACAGCAAACCTCCAAGTCTGACTAGATGGTGAAGGATATGAAAGGGAATGTTAGTTTGGAAAGGCATGTTGAAGCCATATCACAAATGGGAAAAATAGGAGTTGGTATTTGATCCTGGAATTTTTTGAGCAGAGAAATGATGTGATTAGCTCTGAGTTCTAAGAAATATGACTTTAGCAGCAGGGTAAATGGCAGACTGGAGAGGGGAGTGACGAGATTTTTGCAATAGTCCAGATGAGAAATGATGAGGACTTAACTGAAAGAGCAGGCAGAGAAAAGAGAAGGGATGAGAAAAATGTTACAGAAGAACAGGAAAGACCTGGCAATAGGAAATCAGCCCAAAATTGAAAGTTTGGGGTCAACTCCAAGGGCATAATATGAAAAATGAAAGTGTTTGGGAACTGAATAACCAGAGAGCATGGGAAACATGGAAAAGGTCATGTCATTGAGATGAAAGTGTAATAATTATTTGAAATTCTGAAAGTAGAAGCCAAATATAAATGGTCTTTCTATAAGAAAAAACAGGAAGTAGGTGATGGCATAAAGGATTAGTTCAAGTGAACAAGACAAGAGCAGATAAGAAATGTGCCACAATCTGCTGGTCAACTGGTAAAGAGTCTTACAGGGTTCATATATAGTGATGGGAAGTCAATAATTGAGGGAAAGATGTTAAAAACTACTCAGTTGATGCTTCATGTTGTCTCAATTTGAGAAATTTTAGTTTGCAATTTCAATTTTAAATGTGTATTCCAAATCATAAAAAATAAAAGAAAGGCAAAACTATGACTCTATTATTTGGGGAAGAACTTTAACAAAGAAGGAATTCAAATTTCTTTTGTTTTGGAAAGCCAAAGGATAAGTTTCAAGCTAAAATCATCATACTTAATTTCTTTATGCTAAAGTTTTACTCTATGGGAGATGTAAAAGAGCAATTAAAAACAATGGCTATTTTTGCTTATTTTAATGATTTTAGAGATGCTACCAGTAGAAAACCAAGGGGCAGAAGATAAAGTAATAATTTAATCAGGCTTACCTAGCCGATTCTGGATCCAAAATCAGGGCTTCTATTGCATGGGAGATCAGCAAACAACTCTGCTGCTGTCTAGAATAATGTTAAAGATTTTTGTTTGTTTGTTTTTGGTCCAGACCTATAGTCCTGTGATTTCACTGGTGTAAACTCCCAGTATAGAAAACTCCACTGAAGAAAGTTAGCAACTTGTCTGTAACTTTAAGAAACTTATAAGAATGGTCAAGCTGCCCCTCAATATTAAAGGAATATATGAAAATAAAGAATTTCATTATTAAATAAACTACATAAGAATTTTAAGCTGGCAGGGATCGTAATGATCATCTGGGGTTTGAGTTTCACTTGATGAGCCAGCTTTCTCTTTAAAAAAAATTTTCGTTGAAGATTTATTTATTTATTTACCAATTACATGTAATAAATTTCTACATCAGGTTTACTAAGTTATATGATCCAAATTGTCTCCCTCCCTTCTTCCCTCCCATAGCTGGCAAGCAATTCAATTTGGGTTATACATGTATTATCACACAAAATGTATTTCCATTTTATTCATTTTTGTAAGTGAATAATCTTATAGAACCAATACCCCCAAATATATACCCCAATAAACAAGTGAAAAATCATATGCTTTGATGAGCCAGCTCTTAAGAGCTATACTGACCTTGGACAAGTTGTTTACTATCGTCTAAGCCTTAGTTTCTGTAAAATGGGGATAATCTCACAGAGTTATTGTGATGCTCAAATGTGCTGATGCAAGTGAAGTCTATGATATAAACTACTACTATCATTCAGCCCAATCACTTAATGTTACAGATGAAAAAGCTATGATTCAAATAGGTTATGTCATTTGTCTAAGGTAACTAAATCTTAATGAGTGCCCAGGTTGTCTAAATCCTATGATAATGCTCTTTTAAAATATATAACATTTCTGCTTACTATCTCTAAGTAATGGGTGGGAGAGGGGGAAATAAGGGAGGGAGACAGTTTGAATTTTATAATTTTGGAAAATGTATATTGAAAATTATTTTTACATATAATTTAAAAAATAAAATATCTTTGAGTAAAAAAATTTTTTTAAATTTCCTTCCTGGATATATGAAAAATTAAGTATGATAAGTATGACAATGGAAAGTTTCAGTAATATTAGCAAGAACAGCTATACTAAAATTAGTTAAGGGGCTATTTTCTTTGTTAAAGGGATATACACTAAATAAATAGAAGTTCTTTTATCCATCTTACTTTACAGCAAGAATTAACCTTTACTATGTCACAGAAATCTTCTTGAAATAACAAAGGAATACTAAATTTCTAATAGAAGTTGGTGAAAATAAAGTTTTTCCCCCCACCCAAGTTCATGGACTCGTTGGAAGCCTATGAACCCAACATTTAAGAACCTCCCAGTTTAATCACACATTTAGATTTTATGACTTTGAGGGAGTATTAACTTGAGAGGTTTCAGAGAACAAAGATGATTAGAGGTTTAAAGATATAGAAATGTCAGCTCTCAAGGTCCCTTCTAGTGCTAAATCTATGATCTTATAAATAGAATTATAGAGTATGAAGCAGAGAAACACAATAATGGTTTCTAGAAGAAAATATATATTACCCTTGTTTAGTTTAAGGGATATAACTGATCACCATCAGTAGGGTAGATACTTAGGATAGTGCTTACTTTTTCTGGAGGTATCTGAAAACAAATTCTCATCTGTTCCGAAGGCAGAAACACATTAGAAATAATACCTATTATTTTTTAAATGATATGGTAAATATGTACTTATATTTTCCTACAGTATACTCCATGTTAGTTTTTAACAACCATGTTATTTGTTATGCTTATTTTGATGGGCTACATGTTAAGTAAGCATTGCCAAGCAATATTTTGTACTTAAAAGAATATTTAAAAGTATAATAGATTTGGAGCAGGCAGGATACAATTCAACATTCCTTAATGTTGCTGAGTCTGCATCAAAAGATGCCTGATAAAGATCCTCATAACGGGAGGCGAGGCTTCGGAATTCTTCCATAGACTGTTTCATCTAAAAAGAAAGAAAACTGCAATGACCACAAAATTTTTAAAAGCTGTTATATAAAAAAGAAAGTCAAAAAAACAAAATGAAATCTGCTTCCAACTGATGAACATCATGCATATTCTGGTGAATGCTCAATTCTTATACCATTTAATTTTAGAAAGTTTTAAATCAGAATGTTAACTAAGCATTTCTAAGAAATGCAAAAAGATGAAGTTGATATAAATAGTCAGAAGTATAATAATCTACATATAAAAATATGTATATATGAAGTAAAACTTTTTTTTCCTGGCTATTTTACAAACTAAATTATCTTAATGCTATCTAAGTTAAATCTTTACATCCATTAAGTGAAAAGAAATATTTTTCTCCACTAAGAATCTAATGCTTTATGATCTTCTTCATAGAACAAATATGACAAAATGCATATTTACTTTTCGCCATGGAAGTATTTTCCTTCATGAAAATTTAAAGTAAAAAATCTGCTTTTGAAACCAATCAAGAGACAAATGGAAAATAACATACCAGCCAATTGTCAGCAACAGGCCTTGTACACTATTAAATTTTCAACAGACAAAACTTTAAAATTTGTCACTTCATAAAAGACTTCAAAAAATCTTACAAGACAAACCTATCTGAGAATAGATCTGAGACATGCCTGATTGGAGATGCGGCCACATCTTTGAAGGTCATTTCCCAAGGTCATGGCTATAGTTGTAGCAATAGCAGGGGGAGGACTTGTCTTCAGGCTGTTACAGGTGCAAAAAAGTTGAGAAAAGGCCTGCAGAAGGTCAATTCTGAGTTTTACAAACTCACACTGAAAACTTAAAGGATTCAGTGGTGTGCTGGCAGCCTAGAAAAACAAATATAAGTTTAAGTATGTATGATGTAAAGTAAACATGATACTAAGATGATGCAACATTAAATGACTGTTATAGTTCAAGCAACAATACCAATAATAATGTATAATCCAAACCAAGATAACAGAATTTTCATAAAGATGGACAAATGCCTAAATTTATAAGGGAAAAGGCCTAATCTAAAAAAGGAAAATATCCTAGAGAAAATATGGGCTATGAGACATGATCATCTGAAGAAACATGGGTCTGAATGAAACGGTGAGCCATCCTTACATTCTGAACTGGTATGATATGTAGGAAAAATAGACAGTAACCTATAAGGAGTCACAACATACAAGGTACAATTTGAGAGCCACTCCTAGAATATGCTGATATTACAACATTTATTTCCCTTGCCAATTTGTCATGATAGAGTATCATCTCTTTCTATAAGAACTTAAATTATTTCATCAGAGTCAAGAATAGTCAGAAACATAAAAAATAAAGCAGAAGGGGCAGCTAGGTAGCAATGGATAGAGCACCAGGTCTGGAGTTAGGAAAGCCTGGGTTCAAATTTGATCTCACACACTCCTTAGCTGTGTGATCTTGGGCAAGTCACTTAATCCCAACTGCCTAGCCTCTACCACTTTGAAGTCAGCTTTCTCTCCACTTTGCCATGCTGTTAGGAGGCAAAACTGGGCCAAAAAATAAAAATGACCAAGAGGAGTGGGAGTCTAAAAAAAAAAAATTTTTTTTAACCCTTACCTTCCATCTTAGAATCAATACTGTGTATTAAGGCAGAAGGGTGGTAAGGGCTAGGCAATGTGGGTTAAGTGACTTGCCAAGGGTCACATTTGAACCCAGGACCTCCCATATCTGGGCCTGACTTTCAATCCACTGAATCACCCAGCTGTTCCCTTGAGGAGTGGGAGTTTTGAATTCAATAGGAGAAACAACTATTTCCAAAGGGATGAAGCTCCCATCATTAGAAACACTTGGGGAGGAGGGCGAGAGAGCATGCCGTTGAGTGGATTGACAGGTCCAGAGATAGGAGGTCCTGGATTCAGATTTGACCTCATATACTTCCTAGCTGTCTGACCCTGAGTAAATCACTTAACCCCCACTGCCTAGCTCTTACTACTCATGTCTTGGAACCAAATCACAGTATTGATTCTAAGACAGAAGGTGTTTTATAAAAAAAAGTATTTAAACAGAGGCTAGACCAGTGATTCTCAAAGTGGGTGCTACTGCCCCCCCGGCTCCCCCAGTGGGTGGTGTAGCGATCCAGGAGAGCAATGATGGCCACAGGTGCATTTATCTTTCCTATTAATTGCTATTAAAATTAAAAAAAAAATTAATTTCCAGGGGACTAAGTAATATTTTTTCTGGAAAGGAGGCGGTAGGCCAAAAAAGTTTGGGAACCACGGGGCTAGACAATCACTTATCAAAGAGAATCCTACATTGGGAAGAAAGTTGGAAAGAGGTCCTATACCTTTATGCTCTCTACTAATTTTCTGAACACTAGGTTCTACTTAAGTTTTCATATGATGAGTTTTTATCCAGTCTCTGCTTAAACACCATATCTATCTATCTACCCATTTAGATATATGTCAAAAACACCACCAAATATTTCTAGTCTGATTATAGAAACCTGGAGTTAAACAGGACCTCTCAGAAGGTAATATTACTTATGTGAAACGTGAATATCTTTCATAACATACCTGAGAGGTGACTGCTCAAATTCTTAACATCTTAATTTAAGGGGAGCTTACAATAAGGTTAGCTTTAGGTTACTCAAAAGATTACGCTGAAGAATTCTCTAAAGAATCTGCCTACTGTAAGAGGCATAAGTTTAAAAGTAGGTGTGTAAGCAGGCTAGGAAAAACCTTAGCTAGAGGTCATGGACATTCTGAATGGAATGCAGGGGAAGGAGGAAGTGGCTTGTGCCTGAGAAGGACTCCATGGTGGTTGGCACAAACTGTTGCTGACCCTGGGAGATCTCAGAGCTAGGGGAGTTGTATCCAGATTCCCTGGGATCCTGAGAGTGGTGAAGGCTTACAGCAGAAGACATCAGACCTGCAGAGCAGCACAGAGTAGGGAGTGGTTTGTGATCTGGTGGACAGCATTGCAAACTTTCTCTCCCTACCTGGATACTTTGGATCATCTGTTCTGGTGGAGTTGACTCCTGGCATCCTGAAACCATCCCTGGATTAGCCATGAGATCCCAAGTAAAGCCACCCTCAGGTCCTCAGCTAAGCTGACCAAACCTGGCTGGAACCAGGTTGGGAGGAACTTTTCCTTTGTGACTCCAGTACAGCTTTCTTTGGGTCCTGTCTTGCTTAGATCATAAGAGAGTGTAGTCAAGTCCTTCCATGGTCCCTGTGGTTTGCCCTTAGCTTTTAAGTGTAGTAAACCCTATTCCCATCTTAATCTTAGTTTGTCCTTGATTAAATGTGTTGTCTTAACTTATAAACTCCTGCCTTTCTTTGCTGATTACCATAGGCCTAGTCTTGGTGCTTCAGAGTGGCAGGTCTCTGATGGACCTAACAGCCAATTCAGTAACAGACACCCCTTTGCTGTTAAACTTCAGTCCCCCTATTTGTTGGGCCCCTTCCTGTCATTCCTGTCTCTCACACCCACCTGGACCCATATTTACTGTTCAAGGCACCTTTCCCTGGTTTCTCCCTTAACACTACATCTTAGCAGAAGCTAGGATTAGTTATTATTAAAAGTACTTAGTGGGATGTTTCTGAAGATAACTTTATCAAATGGTAAATTTAAACTACATCTTAAGTCCTGGGTCATTAAATTTAGATGATTTTACATACTTAGTTTTATGAAATATTTTCTAACCTCCTTTAGTAGTGGATTTGTAGTTCCCTCGATTATAAAATGGACATAACAGCACCTGCCCTGCAGGATTGTTGTGAGAATAAAATGAGATATTTGTAAAGTACTTAGCACAATGCCTGGAACACAGTAGGCATCAAATAAAAATACTTCCTTCCCTCGTTTAATTATCTAAATTATCGAGAAATATGGTAATCTTTTACCAGATTATAAATATGCTCTCACCTTTTTCCTTTTCTGAAGGTATTACTAAAGAACCAGTCATATGGGGGAAACTAAATGGTTCAGTGGATAGAGGACCAGGACTGTAGAGAGAAGGTACTGGGTTCAAATCTGGCCTCATGACACTCTCTAGCTATGTAACTCTGGGCAAGTCACTTAATCCCAATTGCCTAGCCTTTATTGGTCTTCTACCTTGGAACCAGCATTTAGTATTGATTCTAAGACAGAAGGTAAAGGTTAAAAAAAAAAAAAGAAAGGAACTAATCATATGACAATAGAACTAGAAGGAATCTTGAAGACTATCTAATTTAAGACTTATTTTATGCTTAAGGAATTTGAAAACAGATGTTTTATCATTTGTCCAAAAATAACAAAGCTAGTTACTGCTTAGGTGGATACCGGACTGGTGGTCTTCCAACAGTAAAACAGTTCATATAATTCTTCATATTTCCCTCTTATCTACAATAAAATCCTGGCCAGGACAATAGGAAGCTCAAAGCAAATTCACATACAAGTTGTGTGACTCTTGGCAAATCACTTAACTGCTACCTGCCTCAAGTTTTTTCAACTGTAAAACAGCAACAATAATAGTACTTATCTCCCAAGGTTATTATAAGAACCAAAGGAGGTATTTGTAAGGTGCTTGCTTAGCACAGTGACTGATACATAATAAACATGTTTCCCTCTTCCCCAAATCATTTAACAAATGCTTATTTGAAACTAAAAAGCCAAGTTATTAACAGGTGAAAATAGTGCGGATACTATTAAACAAAAGCTAATAAATTGCTTTACCAATATAAATATATTCTTAAGAATATGTTTCCAAAATACTGGGGAATTAAATACCCAGAGTTCACAAAAGCACCCCTGTCCCTGAAAAGCTTCAAACTTCCAACTGATTTGCCAGAAACTACTAAGAACTAGTCATTTTCTCATAGATGCACTAATAAGGATATGGATGGATCATTAATTAATTGGTAGGTAAATAAACATGGCTATGCTCTAGTGAATCAAAGGAGATATTTATAGAGCGCTATGCAAACTTTTAAATGCTAACTAAATGTCAGGAACTATTATAATGTTCCTTTCATTTTTTTCCTTCTTTAAATAAAACAAGAAACTTCCACAAATTTGAATGTACAAAATGAACAAATGTGACCTTGAAATTTAAAAAATGCATTTTTAATAAAAAAATTTTTTAAGCAGATAAAAGGCACCAACAAAAATTTCTTCAATTCATAACCACCTCACTGTGTTGTTATTCTATTTCAATTTCCACTGTTATTATATAAAACAATAAAGAAATTTTCTGCTCTACATAAGTTGTTATACTTCTGCTTGTCCTGAACATAACAGTTCTTTTTACTGAGAAAGATGGATCTTTTATTCTCATTATCACTCATATAATGCATTATTGTCATAATCCATTTCCAGAATATCCAGTCAAATTTTCCCAGGTCGTTAAAAATAAATAAATGAATGAATAAATATTTTTTTAAAATGTCACCCACATGGGGGCAGCTGGGTGGCTCAGTCAATTGAGAGCCAGGCCCTTGGCAAGTTACTAAACTCCCATTGCCTAGCCTTTACCACTCTTCTGCCTTAGAAGCAATACCCAGTATTGATTCTAAGATGAAAGGTAAGGGTTTAAAAAAATAAAATAAAATAAAACATCACCCACAAAACTAACCTTTAAAAGAGGTATGTATTATTGTCTTTAACAATTAATGAAAATTAGACTTCAAAAGCCTTAATCTAAGCATAACCTAGGAGAAAACCTCTATAATTTCATGTTCTCCCATTCTGCATACTTCATATCAGAATGCTTCATTTGTCAGAGCTTCTAGATATGATGGCCATAAATGACGCATACTCTCCATATACTCTGTGATCCTGAGACCAATTGGCCTCCTCCTGTTCCTTACTCACAAGACCCTTTTTCCTGGCTGAGCCTTTTCTATGACTTTGCCTCACATCTGGAATGCTCTCCTTTTCACCTCTACCACCTCCTGACTTCTCTGACTTCCATCAAGTCTAAGCTCAAATCCCACTCTCTACCAAGGGCATTTGCCAATCCTTTCCACTGACAGTGTCTTCTCTGAGATTACCTTCCATTTACCCTAAAATTCTTTCTCTCATCAAATATTTGTTTGGCTGTTATATAGGAAACAGTCTATATTATTAGAGAACAGAAAGAGGGCCAATGAATGGAAGGAATTTTTCTATCTCAGTATAAAGAAGTAGTTTACAGTTAAAGATTCATTTAAAAAAAAGGCAAGGGTCACTTTGTGAGATGGTGAACTTGAATTTATGTGTGGAATTCTCTCCTTTGAGTTACAGGTAAAATCCTACCTTCTATAGCAAACCTTTTCCAATCCCCCTTAATTCTAGTATCTTCACTCTGTTGATTACCTCCCATTTATCCTCAATATAGCTTATTGTACATAGTTGTGTTCATACAGGCTCTCTCCCATAAGATTATAAGCCCCTTGAAGGAGGGGATTATCTTTTGTGATTCTATCTCCAGCACTTAGCTCAGTGCCTGGGCACATTGCAGGCACTTGATAAATGTTTACTAACTTTTCAGGCCAACAGAGGGACTCTTTTCAAGACTGTTGTAGAGATGATACCGGAATTGGGTATAAGGTTAGACTACATGACCTGAAAGGTCTCTTTTAATTGTAAGATTTTACATTAAATGAGAGTTACTAATCTCTGGTCCTTTCTTCAGTAACTGTAAGAAAAGAACACTGAAGCACTTGTTTCCATTTTTTTAAAAGAATGCTTTACCCTTCACAACTGTATATCACACATAAGTAAATACTTAACCAATGGAGTTTGATGTTAATAATAGTGGTAATGACCTGGGTAGTGTACTGTATAGCAGAAGGTTAGTGAGGGAGGATTCTTTATTCCATTCATACTTTCTATACACACCTGGTATTCTTTCTGCTAAAAGGGATTTAACTTGCTCTTAAAATAATTAAACAAACTTTGATTTCCTTTGCATGCTTTAAAAAGGGGATTCACTATTAGTATCCTACCAAATAGCAGTCTAAATGAGTATAGGGATGATAATTAAACCGTTCTTTTTAATCATGTACAAGAAGTTAAAAAGTTATTGCACCAAGTCTTTGAAAGAGGTAATTAAAAGACCACTCAAATAAATATGTCTAATTCCACACAGGTCATAATTATTATAGCAAAACAGACTCACTGTTAAGGATGCTATTCCTTTATGGTAGAATTTTAAAGATTCAGCAATGCAAGAAAGTGCTGAACTGTAATCCTCTTCTTGCAACCCAGTGAGGCACTGCTCTGCATGGGAGAATTCCTTCAAACTGTTCAGCCAAAAGTAGAAGTGTTCTGAGGCTACCTGAGTCAGCAGACTTTGATAAAGCTCTCTGGCCATATCATGATTACCCTAAGAAAGGACAAAAAGGGGCAAGTGACATTTTTTTAACTTGAAATAGTTGATGCTGCACCTAAAAGGAAAATCTGAAGCTTGGATAAGTTTCGATAATTACTCTTGACATTATATACTTTGAGATTCAGTGAAAATATTTATTTAGGATAAATTTACTAAGCTGTTCTCATAGAATATAAAGTTAGATCCAAAGAGGAAAGAAATACAAATAATTATAAGTTGAAGTCTGTAAATTACTTAGGAAAAAAACTCCATATTAAATTAAAAACTGCTAGGAAAACTGATAAGCAATCTGACAAAAATTAGATTTAAAATACCATCCTATGCCACATTCAACAATAAATTCAAATAAATATATAACCTTAATTTAAAAAATCACACCCCTGAAAAAACTACAAAACATTAGAAGGTAAGTATATCACATACCTTTCATGGCTATGGGTAGAAGATGTATTCTTAACCAAATGATAAAAGCAATTACAAAACATAAAAGTATAGATATAAACTGAAAAACTTCTGCACAAACAAAATTAATGCATCTATGATAGGAAGAAAATTAACTAAATGTGGGGAAAAAAAACCCTTGAAAATAAGGGTTTAGTATTGTATATATATAAATAATGAAGATTTGCATTCATACATATACTACACACACACACACACGCACGCATGCATGCACACACATAGATACACATTAATATGTGACCAAAAGTCATTCTTTAATAGATAAATGGACAAAAGATAGAAAGTTATCAAAAGAAATGCAAACTATTAACAATCTTTGGAAAAAAATGCTAATTCACTAATAATAAATTGAGAAATGCAAATCAAAATATCCCTGAGGTTTCACCTCATTCCCAGGAAATTGACAAAAATGATCAGAGAAGGGAAAAGGCAATTTTGGAGGGGCTGTGAGTAGATAGACATAATGGCATAGCTGTGAGTAGATAGACATAATGGCATAGTGTAGGTGCAACTGTGAATCAGCACAACCATTTTGTAATTTGGAATTATGAAAATAAAGCTACTAAAATGTCCATTCCCTTTGGATCAGTGATTCCACTAGTAGGCTTATATCCCGAAGAGGTTACATAAGAATGAAGGTTCCCCCTCCCCCATATACCAAAATATTTATAGCAGTACTTTTTGTTACCACATAAAAGAACTATCAACTGAGCAATGAATAAACAAATTGCAGTATATGAATGTAAGGGAATAAGACTATGCTTTAAGAAAGAATATGGTGACTATAAAGAAGCATGGAACTTACATGAACTAATAAAGGAAGAAGTAAGCAAAGCCAAGAAAATAATATAAACAAATGACTACAATAATGTAAATGAAGAACCACCACCAGAAAAAAAAAGTGAATATTGCAAAATTAAAAAGAAGAAACATGGTTCCAGAGAAGAGATATGAGAAGATACTTCTATCCAACTCCTTTGCAGGTTCATTGATAATGGTATATTTCATATATTTTTCAGGCTTTTAAAATTTATTAACTGATTTTGCTGTTTGTTTTTCTTTTCCTCTTTTATTTTGGCATAAAAAAATATCTTTTATATACGATTGCTCTCTGGGAGGGGAGGTCACACTAGAAGAAATATTGGTGATGTGAAAACAAAAGACATCAATAAAAATTATCTGAAAAAAACAAATTGAAGGCTAGTTGTTTTAGGCTTGACTATGAAAAGCAGCAGTACCCTTGTCTCTTCAATTTGGAAAAGTGTACTTTTTTCTGGTAGGAACAGGTAATTATACCTATGATTTAATTTGCATTAAGGAAGTCCCTGGTTAGAAACTTCCTCCACCAGGTCTTCTAGCTGTTTTGTTTCAGAGGTAAACTTGAATGCAACTTTCCTGACTCCAAAGTCAATCCTCAATCTATTTTCTCTGTAAGCACACATATTTTTTGGTCTATTTACTATTTTAGGGAAAAACTGTCTGAAGATTCTGGAATCTATTATGAAAAAGAAAAAGATAAACAGATGAATACACTTAATTCTAATTACTTCAAACTTCCTTCAAAGCATTTCTCAGATATTATCATTCCAGGTCCTTCACTACAAAGATTCCTGAAATGTAGAATCCTTTTAAAATAAAAGAGTAAACATTCATTCATTCATTCATTCATTCTTTCTTTCTTTCTTTCTTTCTTTCTTTCTTTCTTTCTTTCTTTCTTTCTTTCTCTCTTTCTCTCTTTCTTTCTCTCTCTCTCTCTTTCTCTCTCTCTTTCTTTCTTTCTTTTAAACCTTAGAAAGAATTGGGTAGGGGCTCTGCTGAGTATAGGGAAGTGAGAAGAGATACATAGACATTTATTTCTTATGTAAAGAGATTCATGAATTCTTGTAAGTATAGAAAAGGGGTAGAGTTTGTGTAAAGTGTATAGTGATGATAGTTATCCTAACAACATATATAGTTTGTGCCAGACTCAAATCTTTTGGACTTTTATAGAAGATCACAATGATTCTGACATCTAGGCCAGTAATATATATATTTTAATAATAAAAAGAGTTTAAAATAATATTCCTTTCTCCACATCATCCAAATTCTTAACCCAAACCTTGGAATTCATACTTTCATCCTAAGCAGTAAGTGTGGTCGGTAAGCCTTCATTCTGAGGGTTGCTTTATATTGTTTCTCTCAACACAGGACATTTGGAAGATTGGTACCTACCATCCTAGATGCCTGTCTGGCAATCCGGTATGCTGTCCAACCATTAGAGACATTCTCAAGTTGTTGTTTAATAACAGTTTTAACTTCAGCAGATAATGTTTTTTGACTGGCTACAAAAATCACAGTGGCTAAAGAAACCTAACAAAAAAAGAAAAAAGTGAACATAATTATCCATATAATGCCATAGATATTCCATGATATTCCCCCTGAAGTGATAAGAATCTTTTGTGACCCTGAATGTTCCTTCTCCCTTTCTCTTTCTGGTATATTTTCATCAATACTTAAAAGGATCCATTATTCATCCTGGATGAACAGATTGTAACTCCCCTATTCAACTTCAGTCTTCCTGAGTTGCTAGGTTGAAACAAAGCAGGTAGGCAATCTATGAAAGGGCATTACATACATTTGAAGAATCTGAGCGCCTTGGGACCATTCATCTCCAAGCTATGATGTAGATTTGACAAAAGACTTCAGTGAAGACACAAATAACAATAATGTTTGAAGATATTGTGATTCTAAATTAATCTTAATCAAAAGTAATACCAAGGAAGGCTTCTGGAACACAAGTTGTTTTCATGAAAATCATAAAGGCTAAAAAAAATATAAACTACTTAAGCAAGAGGAACAAAGAGTCCTCATTGTTAGCTATTAATTTGAAAGTTCATTTGTTAAATTAGCACTCAATTCTAGCATAAAGTTTTTTGAGGTCACACCACATAACAACCACCTCCCAAAATGTTAAGGTACATGAACTATCTTCAAGATGGAAACATTATTTCAATTAGAAATGAGCTTAGACAGCTGTCTCAGACCAATTACAAATACTGACACTTTCAAACATGCTTTGAACTGGTGGTATTTGTTTTCCTAATGAAACCAAAAGCAGTACCAGGGGGCCTGTCAACATTCAACGCCCTCTTGTGGACAAAATATAGAATAGGTTTTTTTTGGACGTGTGAATTTCTTCTAAGTCTGTTGTTTCTACCAGCATTTCTCAAGCATTCAATCAGTAGGTATTTAAGTGCCTTCTATATGCCAGGCATTGCACTAGGAAATGGGAATACAAATACAATAAATGGATAAGCCCTCCTCTATCTCCATATAAAGCTGGAAGGGGCTGACAATTCACCTTCCTCATTTTATAGGTAAGCAATCACAGGTTGGGAAAAGTTAACCTAATTGCCAAGGTTATAAAGAAGGGTAAGCATCTGAGCACAGATTCAAACCCAGGTCCCTAGATTCCAAATCCAGAGCTTGGAAAAAGAAGTAATTCATTTTATGTGGCCCAACATGGAAAGCAAGTTAAGCTATATTGTTAGGGTCTGAGTGGCATAAAGAGTGACTACAAGTGAGTCTGTCAAATAGCTTAGACCAGCCAGTTGGCTGGTATACTGCCAGGATTATTTGCTCCTGCCCTTCTTCTCTCTTCTTTACTCTTGGCTATATATCTTCAGCAACACCTTCTGACCTGTTGGTCTTGGGGAGTGAAAATTCCTCTTGCTTCCCACCAATGGCCACTTCATGACAACTTCTTTATCACATTCACTCAGAAATGTATCCTCTAAGATTCGGTCTCAAAATTTACCACCCAATCTGGATTATGGTAGCTATAATACATTCTCATTGGACATTATTTCTGCTCCTGCATGCTACAATTTATGCAAAATGGTCTTTTCACAGAGGATACTCCATCTTCTATCTTTGTGCCTTTGTAATGGATGTCCCATGCACTTGGAATGTGTTCCCTCTTCAACTCAATCTTACCAAATATCTCCCTTCTTCCAAGGTTTACCTAAGGGTTACCGTAGTATTGTCCTGACTCTCAAAATACCTTGTATTTAATTCCTTTCCTTTCCTATTTGTTTGTACATATGGAGTGTCAATGGAACTTAAAAAAAAAATTTGGATTTGTTTATATTTATTTTACATATATCTATATATGACTTTGTGGTCTCCATTAGAATAGAAGTCCTCAATGAGTAGGGATTGTTTTGAAGTGGAAAGGGATGAAAGTGGGGGCAGCTGGGTGGCTCAGTGGATTGAGAACCAGGCCTAGAGATGGGAGGTCCTAGGTTCAAATATGGCCTCAGACACTTCCTAGCTGTGTGAACCTGGGCAAGTCACTTGACTCCCATTGCCTACCCTTACCACTCTTCTGCCTTGGAGTCAATACACAGTAAAGGTAAGGGTTAAAAAAAAAAAAAAAAAGGGATGAAAATAATGCCCAAGGTCACACAGATGAGATGTGAATCTACATTCTTTGACTCTAAGTCCAAAAATTTTTTCCAATGTGTACCATGCATCTGGTACACATTTGCTTAATAAATACCCACTGATTTATTAATTGTTAGATATTTCTAGCCCATTGTTTTGAAATGAGGCATTTAATTCATAATTTAGTTGCTTCATAGGTAGAAAAAAAAGGCTTTGTCTCTCGGAATTTAGTCGAGATGTTAGCAAGACTGTTTTAGTTGAACTTAACTGTTGTCCTATAAGAGGGACAAAATAGTATTTACCTCACAGGATTATTGTGAAAATCCCAAATAAGATATGTGTAAAATACTTAGTACAAAGCCTGGCACATGGTGGCAATACATGCTTGTTTCCTTCCTTTTCCTTAAAAGTTCTTAGGAAAAAAGGTAGTTGTGAAAGGGAATTTTTAACTCCCTTTGTTTATTTTAACTTAATCAATCAAGAACTTAGAGTGTATCTCCTTTCACACTTAGTCAGGTACTTGAAGAACCTTTTACTAGAAAAGGAAGTTCACACCTTCAAAGACCAGAAGTGGATCCCACAAGCACTGCCCCCCCCAGCCCAATAGTACTAGACAAATTAAGAAACTATGATTGGTTACTGTGATGTGATGTTAGAGGACTGTTGGGTGGAGAAAAGTGCTCATAAGATGACATGCAACAGGAAGTTGGGCATTCTTATTTTGGATTCCCATTTAGGATTCTGTTTCTGATTTTGGCTTCCTGATTCAGACTTTGGATTGTGCATTTGATTTTGCATTGTTGGCTCTTGCTGAAGAGACTACCATTTAAGGTTGCAAAACCTTAAAATTTTATAAAAGTATTAGTTTTGATTATTATTAACCTGTCAGGTTTACTTAAGTTGTATAGTAGTTTAAACACAGTTGGACTAGATCCTACTCATTAAGAGTATTCCAAAGAAGTAGTTTCCTACCAAAAGCTCCTGTTGTTTATCAGTAGCAGAGCGTCCAATCACTTTGTAGAGTTCCATTAAGTCTCCAAGCATCCCATCACCCAAGACTGGCAGCTGCATGGCAATGGAAGCCAGACAATGGCACATGAGAATCCTGGATGCATCCTGAGCACTGTGTAACTGAGTCAGCAAAGACTCAACTACTGACTGGCTAAGATGAGGACGGCACTTGGCCAGCTTCACCATACAAGTCAAAGCAATCTGCATATCAAAAAAACAAACAAACCAGAGTTTAGTAATTCTCATTTTCTAGTACTTAAAATTCATTCTTAATGCAAAAGAATTCTGTACACAATTATCAGTAACATGGTGGGCTAACTTCTTGAAGATACAATATAAGTTTTTTTGATAAACACTTGATATATTGAATATAATCCTATAATAAGATTTATTGATGTCACCACACTTAAAACTAAATAGTAAAAGTAAAGTCACTACCTTATTGATATACCTGGAACTAAACCTGAGGTGCTACTGGAAAGAGAGGAAAAAAATTTTTATGGCCAAACCTAAATGTTACCTATTATCTCTATGCCTTTATACACAGAATCAATAAAACTCAAGTGTTGGATGGGACCTTAGTGGTTATCTATATTAAACTATAAGTAATAAAAATCTCTTGTACATTAATCTAAGAGACTCCTCTTGCCCTCTATAGAATAAGAAAATGAGGTTTTTCCTTTTCTTTCCAAAACCACTGTTTTGGTTATCCCTGGTCAACTTCAAAGCACTGGATATCCTTCCATGTTGAAGTGTTGTGCTGGAAATCTGCTTTGGCAGCCATCTGCATCTAGCAATTTCTTCTGCTTTCACTTTTACTACTTTTAACTTTTTAGAGGGTATTTGTGAAATGTATGTATATAGTGTGTATAAGTTTGGAAGGGGTTGGAGGCTGTAGAGGCAGGAATGGGGAGAGAGAACACAGATAATAGGAGTTAGCATATTTGTTTATATTTGCAGTTTCAGCCTTCTGTTGTAAATCTTAGAATGTAGGAATGTGTTCCCTGAAGATATGGGGGTCCTACTATATGTATAATTTTCTTCCTCTTTCACTTTTGATTTACTAGCTATTTTATTTCTTCTACCCCTTAGTTCAATTTATTTTTTAAATAACAGTCTATATGCCTAGGAACTGATTTAGTCTTTTCTTATAACTGTATTTACCTTTCTTATGTTTGCTATTTGTAAGCAGAATACTCTACTCACCTTTTTGTTGTTTTAAAAAATGCCTTAAATGTTTCTCTGTGAAGGTCCATCTTTTTTTTTTTTTTTTTTTTTAAAAACAGTGGTGCTTAGGTTATAAATTTTGAGGATGTCATTTTGGTGGCCTATAAAAAATACTATTCTTGTCTCTGATCTTTTGTTAATGTGAAGTAATATTTCTTATGAAATCAATCTTCATATTTATATATGAATTGGCTAATTGCAAATTTCTTGTTACTGCAATTGTAAATTTTAACTATGATGTCCCTTAAAGTTTAAAGTATGGGGTTTTGTTTTTTAAATATCTTATGCAATATCTCTACATCTCTACTTATTTTGTCAATTTGGCTTTGGGTACTCTTGTATCTAGTGATGTAATTCCCTTTTTTGAGGAGTGGTTCGGATTCCTGAAGGTTTCAGAAAACTGAATTTTCATTTTGCCAGTTAAACACTCTCTAAGAAGCTTTTCCTAACTAGTATAGTCCCTATAGTACCAAAATCCAGCACTACTATTCCACATATAATAAATATTTATATTCATGTGTCTAGATGTAACATTCCATCAATTCTAGGTAAAAATATGGTATATGTGCCTTTATATATGTCTTGAGGTTCATGTTAATATTGTATGTTTTAAATTACAAACTCTAAGTCAGAAGAGATCATCAATTTCATCTGCTTTATACTGTGTTCAAGACAATATCGTGTACACAAATGTTTAATCCTTTATGGTGAAAATCTAAAAGTGTCGGCTTAAATTTTTATTTTCTGCATCTTATGGGATTTTTTTAGATGAAAAACTAGGTTTTAAAGCGAAAATTAAAATAAAGCTTTTGTTCATTTAATATAAACAACTATGTTAGAGCAAGTTAATATTTCACCTTTAAAGTTGCTTGAGCACCTGGACTATCATCTTGACTACAAAGCACCAGGAGAGATTCGAGACCAAAGACTGCATCCTGTTCCAATGCCAAAAGTTCTAGAAAAATAAATTGTACATTCTGGGGTAATGAAGTATTAAAAATAAAATATAAGTATAGTGATAACAAAGAGCCTGAGAAACAGAAATCATTAAAATTCATATGGCCATTTACAAAGATAGTAATTAAGATTGAAACAGTTTCACAGGGAAAAAAAAGTGAATGTGGCATTTTTTTCTGGAATTCTAATCTTTATACTTTATTATCTTCTTCATTACTTTAATGAAAAATATGACCTCCTCCCACTTATTAAAAGTTAATATAACAAAAATAGTAATAGAAACTCTTAGTTGGGGAATACTATAAGGAATAGTAAGCATACAGCATGTTTTATGTCTTCTTTAATGGGTAGTATATTTAATATCTATAAGGTTATACATTAAATTATGCAGAGACTACCTAATTCCCATTCAAATGTGAGTCAGGATAACAAAAACTTATGGTTTATAATGAAATCTGAATTATACTTAAAAGATATAAATATAAACTAAACCAGTACCCTTATAATCTCATTAACTTGAAAAGTCAAACCAAAAATTAATGAAATCCTTTGTATCAAAAATATTTTTTTACTATCTTTTTTCAGTACTTAAGAATTACAATTCTTCTGGAATGATTTGACAACTCTAAATTAATAACCTGAAATCTCATCATCATGTTTATTCACTCAGTTTTTAATACTCAGTACCTTTCAATTTCCTCCCATGGCCTCTTCCTTCTGATAGGCAGAGCACTAAACTACACCCAAAGCCTTCTTTCTTAGGGGGCTGGGATCTGAATTTTCTAGGGAACTCCACTTTCAGCAGCTCAGCTTGGTTTCTTTATAGAATATCCTGTCCCTTCTACTCTGTAACTTCTCTTCCTCTCCCTCCATTTTTTCAGCTTCCTGTTGTGTGTTGTCTCCCACTATTCAATTATAAGCTCTTTGGGAGGGAACTAGCACAGTGCTTAGCATATAGTAGGTGCATAATAAATGTTTATGAAATGAAACTTAAATATAGTAATTGTACTTGAGATGTTTATTGTGATATTTACAAAATAGATCATAAATATCTGATCTGGGGAGAGATTCTATAGGATGTTCCAAAAGTCTTAATGTAGTTTTAAGATATTAAAACTTAAGTCTTTAAACTGCACCGAGCCTTTTGGAACACCCTATATAGACACATATATAGGTATCTCAATATGAGGTATCAATGGATAAATGCTGGCCCTAGAGTCAGGAAGGCCTGAGCTCATATATGGCCTCAGACACTTTACTATGTGTGTGACCCTGGGTAAGTCTCTTAACCTCTGTTTGTCTTAAGCCACTGGAGAAGAAAATGACAAACCATTTGCCAAGAAAAAATCTTTGCCAAGAAAATCCCCTGGACAGTATGGTCCAATGGGTCACAAAGAGTCAGACAAGACTGAACAATACCATCTTGATACAGACATATATATATATATCTTTATTCTAAAATATGTAATTTAATTCTATACTTCTAATAATGTTCTAATATATGAGTATAATCATTTTATCTCTATATTTCTGCCTCTATATCTATGGATATTGAAAAATAAGAGATATCTATTTACATCTTTACTCTCTACCCCCTTATTCTCTGGAAATAGGAGGGAGACACATAGGGAGATATAAAAGGCATCAAGTGCCAGGCAAATCAAACCACCACCATCACCATCACCACCATCACCATCACCATCACCATCACCATCACCACCTTCCCACATTTCTGCCTGCTTGAATCATCTTTTGTCAGCCCCTGATCATGTTTAATGGGAGTCCTAGAAAGATTACACATATTTCCCCTCAAAGTTTCCTGCAGTGAATGCTAATGGAAGAATCCATGGTTAGTTTCACAGAAGATACCTATTAGGAAGTCAAAACAGTGTCCCTACTTGCAAGAATACTGATATAAGAAGAAAAACAGGAGGAAATGGAAATCTCACCAAACCTTTCAAATTCTAGTCTCAATGCCTATATTGTAAGAATTTATATAATTTCTTATTTTGCTCAATAAACTTTGAAAAATCTTGATTTAAGACCATTTGGTAAAGTGACAGTCAAGATAGTCAAGGATAGCATGGTATGGACCAATGACTTAAAGTCAGGAAGAACTAGGTTCAAATACCATCTGTGATATTTACTAGCTTTGTGACCTCTTGCCTAACAAGTCACAATCTCTGAGGCTGCCAGATTCCTCATTTATAAACTTAGCTCATTAGGGTTCTAGCTCTAAAATTACTAATTAATCCTATGATAGAGCAAAGTACTTAAGAGGATAACGACAGGAGGAAAGGGGAAAAACAAAACAAAACAGAAGCTGGTATAAATGTTTAAGTCTCCAAACCAAAAACATTGCTCAAATTTACCTTTTTCTTGACAAGAAGCAGTTATATTAGTTAAAACCCTCACTCCATGAACCGCAATACCTCGGTTATTATGGTAACAGCACTCTTGTGCCAATTTGACTAAATCAGATGACCTTGGTGAAGTAACTGTGTTTCCTAAATGAAGAGGGAAAAAAACCCAAACAGTATAAATGAAATTCATCATAACCATCTACAGTAATGTGGATTATATGCCCTTTTTTATTTTTAAGTTAAAACCTCTTCCCTTGCTTTCATCTCATTTTTCTATTCCTACTGGTATTATAACATCATTTCACTTCTTTTTGTCAGGAAGAAAAGAATGGCTATGTAAGAGTATTTTTTAAATGATTCCACATGTGAAGTCTATCCTGAGCTTACCTTTAAAAACCTAAATCTAAAAAGAACCAATGTAAAAACCAAATAATAGAGCTATGATTATACTTTAGAAATTAAATTCCGCATTTTCAGAATGGACTAGAGACGGTCACAAGCTTATTACTTAGAAAATGTTTAATCAATGATTTTTATTGATAAAATTAATATACTGTACACACTTAAAATACCTATTTCAAGTTTATGTGTTAAAAAATAAAAGAGATGTAATGAAAACTTACTATACAAAACGAAACTATAAAACTCTAAATTTCAGAATAACATATTTATGAAGGTCAAAAGATTAATTAAATCACAACTTTCCAAAAATACTCATCAAGCATTTTTTAAATAATAGGTGCCTCAAGATGGCCACATATTAAATCTTAACAGTACAGCTTGTTTTATTTTCTTAAGTTAATTGGGATAAAACCAAAATCATTTGGACAAATCTGCCACCAAGCTGAGTACTGCTTCTTAATCAAAATAAAGATCGGACAGTTATCAAACAATTTTAAGGAAAAAATATCTATTTTATATTGAAAAATCTTCATTAATGGCTCTTTACTTTGTTTTAAATAAAAAAGAAACATCTCATATTTGGGAAGTTTGAGTTGTTGCTTTTACTCTTGGCAATATATGAGTCTTTGTACACTAAAAGATTCTGCTAGAAGAGCAATAGTTCTTCAAGAGATAAACTATATAGAATTTATAATCTATGCTAATTTAAAAAAGGCTAGTTTCTACTCTATTTGGCTATTTAAATAATAGCCCAAATTTAAGATACTTATTTATCTGGTTGTCTATTTTGAAATTTCATATAGTGCTAGTGATAAACAACTTGTGAAGTTTTATAAAATGAAAGGAAATGATCTATTCCCAAACATCTGTTTTTGTATGATGGCCCTAAAAAATCTGAAAGATACTAGGAGCAGATTAGCTTAAGGACAGTTTCAGAAAGAGAGTTCCATAATTATAGTTTGCTGCTATTGGCAACTAAAACAAAACAAAACAAAACAAAACAAAACAAAAGAAACCCAGCCTTTATAAGAATAGGGATGCCTTCTATACACTAGGTGAAAAACTGATGTTTACTATTAACAAGACTAAAATAAATACACTGTTTTTTCCCCCACTTGAAATATCTTTATTCTTGGCTTGTTATATCAAGCCTTCTAACTATGACAGTTGGGTAATAGATAGGTTAATATTCCTAAAATCAACCAGAAAACAAACCTGACCACATTTTTATTTATTCAGGAATCCAAACCTCACCCTTCCCCTCCAAAGTAGTAGTTCAACCTATAGAATAATCTTTATTGTTTATATGGTTTCCTTTCTCAGAAAGTAGTATAGCTTTCTTCTTCATTACTGGAAAAAATAGTTTCTACACTTCTTCACCTTCAGTAAGTTATGGGCAGTGACTACCCAAAAATGTCTTTGTCAATTATGGTATGTTGCTGGTTAAAACAAAAGCACTTCTTAGGATCTAGGCTTAAAGAAATGAAGGTATATCCAATTTATGGCCTATGACACAAAACCAAAAGATTATCACTCTTTTAAAAAGGTTTTTTTTTTTTTGACAATCTGACATCTTTGAAATTGTGATAATAAGATTAAATCTACCCTGCCCATCTTTAGATTTAATCACCAAAGGTGAAAACATCTCCACTTAACTCACAAGTTGGGTCATGTGTGACCCATGTGTGTTAGAGTGAGTGACAAATCAGAATTTACCAACTGCCTCCTGGGAAGTCCTAAGAAAAGCATATGTTGTGATTGGACATGTAAACTAAGAGAAAGGCACAGGAAGTGACGCAAAAGAGGCCCCTTTAAAAAGAGAGTAGTGATCATTTAATCCCCACAACAACTCTGGGAGGTAGGTGCTATTATTCTCTCCATTTTATAGTTGAGGAAAATGAAGCAAACAGAGGTTTTAGTGACTTGCCCAGGATCACAGAGTTAAGAATATCTGAGGTGGGATAAGAATTTGTCTTCTTGTCCACCTCACTTCAAAGAGTTGTTGGAAGGAAAATACTTTAAAGTTGCTAAATAATATATAAAGAGAAATCATAACTGTGAATAAATATTTATTTTTACTTATTTATTATGCACTTTTAGTAGTCTAGGTGTAGAGTTAGACTGCCCTCTTCTTTCCAAACCCTGCCAAACCTTGCCTGCCGGTCTCCTCACTCCAAGAATGAAAGAATGAATCAAAAAGATGGGAAATTAAAGGGTTGGTTTGGTATTTTGTGCTTACACGAGAGATGCTTTTCATTTCTGGTATGTAGTGGGATGAGGTAGAAGGGAGATGAATATGGAGAAAAAAAATGAAGGAAATGACTACTTTTCATTTGAATAAAGCCATTATAATATGGTTTCACTATGAGATTTAAGGTATGACTATCTAGAACACTAGGCACATTATTAAATAAATGCATATTTACATATCTATACACACATGATATACATGTAATCAAAACTACATGGCACAGTAAACAGAACTCTGGGTTTGAAGTCAGAGAACCTAGGCTCTCCTCCTGACTGCTATTTACTCTCTTTGTGACCTTGGGAAAGTAATTTTACCTCCAAAAACTCATTTTCTTCATTTATAAAATGTGGGGATTAGGAGAATATCTAAGGTTCCTTTCAGCTCTGATTCACATGGACATATGGAGTAAAACGAAAGAATTACCGAGCTAGAAGTATCGTGATTATTCTATACTTGACATACTCATTTTTACTTTGAGAAATTTTTAAAAAGAAAACTGTCTGACACCTAAGTCAAAGAGTTGTTTAATCAGATGACTTAATTGGTTAAAAGCAAAACATCCCATGAATTTTGTTAAAAAAATATTCAGAATAAGAGCCTTATTGGTAAACAAACTACTACTTTCTAGGTACAAGGAAATGTACTATAACGGAGATGTGATTTAATTAAGTACAATGATAATTTTTTTCGGGGTAAGGTTAAGTATGAAATCACACATGACCACTTTAAATTCATAAATGTACTATTCTACCCACATTGGAAATTTTTAATAAGTGGAAGGAAAACAATGGCCTTCAACTGTGATCTAGCCCCAACCAAAATCAACTAGTAGCAATTGATGGCCTATTTGATAACTATAATGAGAGTTGGAATACCATGAAAATACTTTAAGATCTTTCAGAATTTGAATATTCTTTTAGAAACTCAAGATAATTAAACATAGTTTAATTTTATGAAAGTGAGTAATAACCTAAAAAAGACTTCTCCTCTTCCTTACCTGGAGCAATGCTGAAATAATGCTTGATTGCTATGGTCCCTGACAAGGTAGAGAGGACAGAGAGCATTCCTAGTTTCAGACTGTCATAAGGAGTTTGAAGGGCACACTCACAGAGTACCTGAAATTCAAAAGGGACATAAATATAAGGATTAGACCGCTCCTCACCATTTAGTTTAATTTTTCTAGGTTCTAAACAAAATAAGTACCAGTCAGGCATTTTTATATGGGGGAAGAAATCAGAATCACGTTGGCACCTTTTTGGAGAATTACAATGGACCAAAAATGTACCATTCCTTCACTTTGCTTAACTTCTCTTTTACTTATCATCATCATCATAGCTAGCACTAATATGTTGCCTATTATGTGCCAGGCACTGAGTTAAGTACTTTACAAATATAATTTTGTTAGATGTTCGCAATAACCCTGAAAGTTAGGTGCTATTATGATCACCATTTTACAGTTGTAGAAACTGAGGCAAATTAGTTAAGTTACTTACTTCAGGTCATAGGCCTAGTATCTGAGGCTCTATTTGAATGCAGGTCTTCCTGACTGCTCTATCTAGTGTTAAGAGAGATTTTTCTTAATCTCTCCATTTTTCTCTTTGAGAGGCAAAGGAGCAAAAAAGATTTCTGAGTAAGACTGATTATTTCTAATTTGTCCTGCATATAGCTTATTTGTATAGTTATCTATCTGTTGTCTCCTTCATAGACTGTAAGCTACCTTGAGAGTAAAACCTAGCTACATGCAGGGAGCTAAGACAATGAAATAAAGGACGCTCTTCTTGCCTAAACCTTCCACGTACATGCAAAAAGAAAACAAATTCCTTCAAAACAAAGGAAAGTAAGAGGAACATATCTTATTTCAGTAAGAAGAGAGAATAGCCCAGGGAGCATGGTATCTGTGGAAACCAGGAGAACATGGACCCACCAGGTTGCTTGCTATAAGGCCAGAGGTTTGAAGTAGCAGAGCAGGACCAAGCCCAGTCTGAGCCACTTGGCATGGGGAGTGAAGGCAGAGCAGGCACAAGACCAAAACACTTTCATGAGGTGGCAGAGCTTAGCCTAAGCCACATGGAACAGTTAGCAAAGCCAGAGCAGGGACTGAGACCAATGTACTTCCACTTGGCCTGAGGCAGTGAAGTGGCAGAGTGGGGACCAGCACAGCTCATGAGCCAATAGGGGAACTGGCAGCATGGGGAGTGGAATCTAGCTGGACAAAACAGGCGTAAGCCACCCCACAGCAAGGTGGCAGGGACACCAACCTCCAGAGACACAATGCTGGAAACAAAGGCAGAAGTACCATGGAAGAGTACTCTGCAAGCTTGGAACAGTGCTTTCTCTACCTCAGAATCAAAGAAGAACCTCAACAGAAGAATAGAAAATAATGAGCAAAAGACAAAGAAAAAAACCTCACCTGAGTTACTTTAGTGACAAGGACACAAACTCAAAAGAGGACAACAATGAAAAAAGGAAACGTGAAGCTTTAAAGGAAAGTGTGAATGGATGCCAAGACCCAAAAGAATCTTTGGAAGAACTTGAAAAGAAGTCTAGAAACCAAATAATAAGAGTACTGACAGAAAGACTTCAAACACAGGTGAGGCAAAGATATACCAAAGCAAACAACACCCTAAGAATTAGAATGGACCAGATGGAAATGGAGGGTGAAAAAAAACAAACCCAACCAACCAACCAACAAAAAATACTGAAGAAAATGATTCTTTAAAGAGTTAAATTGGCTAAATGGAAAAGGAAACAAACTCAAGGGAAGAAAATAAGCCCCTAAAATTAGAATCAGACAAATGGAAGCTAATGAATCCATAAGATATCAGGAAAAAATAAGATAAAATGAAAGAAAAATACGAAAGAAAAAATAGAAGATCTGAAATACCTCACTGGAAAAACAACCAACCTGGAAAACAGACTCAAGAGTAATAACTAAGAATCACTGGTCTACTTGCAAGCCATGATCAAAATAAGAACCTGCACACCATATTAAAAAAAAAAAATCATTGAGGAAAATTTCCCTGATGTCCATGAAAAAGAGGGAAAAACAGAGACTAAAAGAGAGCCCAAAATAAAATACCTCAGGACTACTGTAGTCAAATTCAAAAGTAAAGACTTTATTTTGTTTTTCTTTACATATCAAGCACTTAGTACAGTGCCTGGCACATAGCTTGTACTAACTAAATGCTTGCTGATGAATTAAGACTTAATTGAGTAAACACTTAAGTCACACAAAAAAAAGTCAAATTACAATCTGTCTTCAACAACACTGAACAATCAGATTTCACCTTAAATTTTAATTTAAAATTATAATTTTAGCCTTCAACAAACTAGTGTATTTATTTGCATGTGGTTATTGGGTGTTAAAGAAAAAAAGAAAGGAGGAAGTCAGTGGTCCTCATTTATCTTACAAGTTGTTCTCTTTTCAAAGGGGGCAGCTAGTGGCTCAAGGGATTCAAAGCCAGGCCTAGAAATGGGAGGTCCTGGGTTCAAGTCTGGACCCAGATACTTCCTATCTGAGTGACCTGGGATAAGTCACTTACGCTACTGTCTAGCTTTACTGCTTTTTTGCCTTGGAACTAATACAAAGTATTGATTCTAAGACAGAAAGTATGTGCTTAAAGGGAAAAAAAGTACATTAAGTCTTTCAAGTTAATGGTTCATCTAAATCACTTGAGAAATGGATTAAAATAGCCTGAAATCATCAACAATACAGAAAGGCAGTGTACTTAGTATACTGGTAAGAGCATTAAACTTTGAGTCTAGACATGGGTTTCAGCTCTACTTTAGATACGTAATAGCTATGTGACTATAGGATCACTTAAATCTGTTAGAAACTTAATACATTTGTCTTTAAAATAGGGATAATAAAACCTGTAGTACTTACACCACGGTTTCAAAGGATCATATAGTTTGCATTTATATTTGCAATATAGTTTTTGTTTCCTAGGCATTTCAGAAAGATTGATGTCTTCTATGACAGCCTATTTCTAGCCTAGATGATGTTTCCTTATGACCATAATTTTCTTGAATCCTACTCAGGCATATTCATCCATAAGCACCCACTTTGGCTACAGACACTCCTCAACCTATCCACTGTTTCCTCTCTATTGTTGTACCATTAGAAATCACATGATTTCTAATCCAAAGCTTTTACCAATATAACATGAAAGATATATTATGAGGAAAGCACTTTGCAACCTCTAAGCACTATAGAAAATGTAAGTAATTATTAACTTTATAGTATGTATAGCTCCACAACCCCAAACCCTGAATTCAGGGCCTATTCATTTCATATAACAGCATCAGGTGTAGAAAGAGACAGATTCTAAGACAGGGAACAAAAAGAATTGAATATTTTCTAACCATACTACCTACTAAGTCAGTGATGGCAAATCTTTTGGGGACCCTATGCCCCCCCTAGAGTGCATTCCCTACTCCCTGACTGCATGCAGTACCCCACCCACCCCTGTGTTTGCGGGGAGAATTAGGCTGCAGGTTGGCAGGGTGGCCTGCTTCATCTAGAGGTGAGGCAGGTGTGGCCATGTTGCTGCCATTGCCAGCAGCAACAGTAGGCCAGCCACACTCAGCCCCTGAGACAGTGGAGTGAGGCTAGAATGCCCCACCCCCTGCATTTGGGGGCTGGGGGAGGGGAAGAAAGGGTAGTCTGCTCTGGCTAGAGGCCCCTGGCAGCAGAGGTGGCCGTACTCGGCCATAATCAATCCGTGCAGCCACTGAGAGTGGCTGTGCTCTGCTCCTGGGACAGTGGAAGGTGGCTAGAATGTCCCACCTGTTGTTTTCAGGGAGGGGGCAGGCTCCTGGTCAGCCAAGCCAGGGTCCTGTGTGTGCCCACAGAGAGGTTTCTGTGTACTATAGGTTCACCATCAAAGTACTAAGTAATAACTAGGTAAACTGGATTTGTATATGCAAAATGTGGGCACGTAGTTTAGTAAAAAGAATAAAGATTGTTTTTCAATGTATTGATCAACTGGGATAAACTTTTTCCTCTTCCTCTTTTTATTTTTTCAAAAAATTATTTATTATAAGGAATGGCTTCCTGGGAGAGTGAGGGAGTGATATAGCAGTAAACATTGGTAAAGAAAAAAGCTATTAAAAGTATTTTTTTTTTAAATAGTAATTCTGTTTCATTCAGTTGAAGGGCTGCTATAGAAGCAACTCTTCTTTTATTCAGCTTGGACTGATGCTGTAGGAAGACAGGGTGACTTTGCTTCCCTGATGCTTGCAGTATAAAAGACCAGCCCAGGGGGAAAGTTCATGTTAAAACTTTTACCTTGCTTCTTGCCTAATCTTTGTGGAATCCTTTTTTAGCTGTGATGATTCTCCAGGAAAAGTTGAATATTATTTTAAAATTTTCCTCCTTTTGACTGATTATGTTAATCTTTGCTGAAGTAAAAAGATTTTAAGTTTCATTTATCCTCTATGTGTGGTCACTGCATTTTGAAACCTTTGAACCTACTATGGGTTTAGTCTAAAATAAAGACACATTATACACATATGTGTATATACACCATACACTAGGGGTATGAGGATGAAAATCTGGTTCATGATATACAAGTCAAATCCCTTGACTTGAGGAAATCAAGAACTAAGTAATTATATTTGGTTAATTAAATTTCAGTCATTCTTTACGAGGAATAGGTGATTTTCAATGAGGTCAATAAATAGGACTACAATCTGATAAAATATAAAAAGCTACAAATAAAAGAATGTAGGATTAAGAGTTTTTTAAATTTTATTTTTATTGTCATGCAAAACACTTCCTTATTTGTAACTGTTGTAAGAACACAACCAAAACTCCACAATAAACCATAAATACACTAATGTGAAAGACAACTCTAATAGTTCAAGATTAAGATTAAAAAACAAACAAAAACCAAAAAATTTGAAAATGTGACAGCTAGGTGGCACAGTGGATAGAGTGCCAAGTTTAGAGGTGAAAGGACCTGGGTTCAAGTCTGCTTCAACCACTTCTTAGCTACAGGATTATGGGCAAGTCATTTAACTCCATTTTACTTAGTCCTTGTCCTGCTAGTCTTAGAGTTGTTACAAAGACAGATAGTAAGGGGTTTAAAAAAAAAAAAAAAAGAAAACTTAAAATGAAGTTTACTCTTATTGAAAACAGAAAATTCCAGAACATCTCTCTATGAAAAAGAATAATATTTTGTAGGCAGGGAAAGGAAAATGTTAGTGACTATATTCCCCCCTAAGACAACCAAGAAGGAACAGATTAAAAAACACACACACACACACACACACACACACACACACACACACACACACACACACACACACAGCCACTGTTCCAATGCTAAAGAGAATGAAAATGGCAAGTTACAGCAGAAGTTTGAAGGAAAATAGACATCTTTTTTATGTTATTGGTAAGTACAGAAACTAGGAGGTCAGTAGCACAGATGCTGTACTAAAAAAACGAGTATTTTTTAGATCTTGAATCTTGGCCATATCTTAAATTTACAAGTGAAGAAATATCTCAATATTTAAAAAGAATCTAATTTAGGTCTATTTAATTAACAATATATATCATAAGTATAGATTATTCACTTAGAACACTGATCATTAAGACTATATTGCTTAGAAAAAAACAAAAGGAACAGATTTGTGGTTCTTGTGCATATTTTAAGTCATATTTAAAACATCATGTGGTTTTTCTATTAAAAATATTGATGTTTAATGTTTACATACCTGTATGTTTTCTTTGCTCCATGTATGTGGTGTTTTATTTGCAAGTAACTTCAGGTCCTGAATAGCAAGTCTTTTTACTGCTTTCCTGGGATCATTCTTCAAGTATTGTAAAAGGAGTTGAATCTATAAAGAAAGTTATCATTCATAAAGAATAACAAATTAGAGTTTAAAATTTTTATTTGGGAATTGATAAAATCATTTATTAATAAATTACTAAGATATTTCTTAAAATATGTTGTTTTTTTTCATGTTTAAGGCAATAGGGATTTCATTCAACTTATAAATACTGGCATATTTTGGAGATTTGGCAAATTTGGCTCCAGACCATCATAATGAAGTAAATATCACAATAAAACAAATCATATGCATTTTTGATTTCCCAGTACATTTAAAAGTGATATTTACACCATAGTCTATTAAGTGTACAAAAGTATCATGTCTAAAAAAAATGAATGCTCATACTTTAATTAAAAAATACTTTATTGCTAAAAATTGTCACCCATCATCAAGTCTTAATCTTTTTGCTGGTGGAAGGATTTGCCTCAATGTTGATGGCTGCTGACTGATCAGTGTGGTGAATGCTGAAGGCCAAGATGGCTGTGACAATTTCTTAAAATAAGAAAACAATGAAGTTTGTTGCATCCATTGATTCTTCCTTTCACTTGAACACTGAGAGGCCATTAAGGGGTAATTAATTGGCCTAATTTCAACTCTGTTGTATCTCAGGAAATAGGCAGACCCAAACAGAGGGAGAAAGACGGGAACAGTCGGTGGAGCAGTCAGAATATATGTAGCAGTTAAGTTCACTGTCTTATAAGGATGGGGTTTGTAGCATTCCAAAACAATTTATAAAAGCATCAAAGAACATTGATCACGGATCACCATAACAGAAATTATAATAATAATGAAATGGTCTGAAATATGGCGAGAATTACCAAAATGAGACACAATGTGAGCACATGCTATTAGAAAAATGACACTGATGCAACTGCTTGATGAATGGTTTGCCACAAATCTTCAATTAAAAAAAAAGCAACATCTGGGAAGCACAATAAAATGAGGTATGCCTATAGGTTGTTTCTAAGTTTATTTGTTTAATTATTTAAGTAGTTAGTTTAGAAATAAAAATTTTAAGTTCCCATAGAAACCTCCCTATAAATGGTATTTAAGTTCCAAGGTCATGTAAAAATGCCTATTTAATCTGTGATATAGATTTAACAGTGTACCTCTGCTAGGAAATATAAACATAATTTTGCTATATTACTAATGATTAATCAAAATAATAATAAAATTGAACAAAATAGCTTTCAAAAAATTTCTGAATGCTAGTAATTGAGAAAAAAGCAGCTTTAATTAAAGATAGATAAGGAAGTAAATGGAAGTCAATCAACTTAAAAGACTTCTGGGCTTTTTCAAGTGCTTTATAAAATTAACAGCACAATCATTATGGAATAGAATGTCCCCTTCCAATTAGGAATTTGGACACTGAATTTCTCTTTGAAACTGAAACTAATGAGAATCAACTTAAAATCACACTTTAGAGGTTGGTTTGTAAAAGTGTTGCTGATGAGACTGGGGTACTTTCTTTCTTTCTTTTTTTTTTTTTTAATTTTTATTTTAAACCCTTAACTTCTGTGTATTGGCTCCTGGTTAGAAGAGTGGTAAGGATAGGCAATGGGGGTCAAGTGACTTGCCCAGGGTCACACAGCTGGGAAGTATCTGAGGCCAGATTTGAACTTAGGACCTCCCATCTCTAGGCCTGATTCTCAATCTACTGAGCTACCCAGCTGCCCCCTGGGGTACTTTCTAAATCTCAGCAAGAGGCTTAAAGTAACCATAAAAAAGGAAGTTAATAATTTAACATGTAACTAATGCAGAAAAACTTAAAGCTTGGAATTTTAATATGTTTTAAAAGACTACACATAATTACAGAAGTTGTAATGACTGATAAAGAACAGTGGGAAAAAATAAATGGTAATGATTTACTTGTATATTCTATAAACACTGTTCCTTTATCAGTCACAACTAGAACTGTTTTCTGGGTTACAAATGAAACAAAAAGAGAGAAAATGAAAACTGGAACTGAAGAGAAATTTCCATGAAGTAGCAGGCAAAGGTTAGAAAACAAATTGAAGATGGCTAAAATAGATGAGCTTGTATATGAAAATTATAACTAAGCTTTGAAAGTCTAACAATAAAGGAAAGGTGAGAATCAAGTATGTATATGCTCCAGAGGGAAGAAAAGCGACGAAGTGGTAGTGGATCAGAGAGCCCCATAACCCACACCTAATCCATGGCCCCAGAAACTTAGTTATTATTTTAAGGGAATAGTGGAAGAGGAAGAAGCCTTGGGGTAGGTGAATAATTACAAAGACAGTATTATAACTGGCTATACATAGGTAAATGCCTATATATGCACTAGTAATTTAGTTCAACTTACCAAATTAGGGGCTATAAACCAAATTAAAATTAACACCCTTGAATAAAGCAAGTTTTTAATTTCCCCATAATAGAGATAAAAGTAACTGAGAGATAAAAGGCCTTGAATATGCAAAGGAGAAATACACTATCTTTCAGGATGGTACTCTTATTCTCTCAATAGAGAAATAAAAATGTTTTACCTGGCAAGGAATAGCTTTTGAATGACCAGATGTTAAACTACCAATTATTTTATCTTAAGGATATAGAAATATTGGTATAGCAACCACAAGGAAGTAAAGAGCAAATATATGGAGGTTACCAGATAATGAAGTTTAAAAAAAAAAAGTCATCAAAATTAGAACATCTATTTTTATTGTATTTATGAGGTGTGAACAATTTTATTAGCTGTGTCTGAAGAAATGGCTTGTTTAATAAAGAAAATTAAAATTACCTGCTTGGGAGTATCAACTAAAGATGAAGCAGCAAGCAATGTAAAAGTATGCAATGTAACAATGACCATCTTGGTAGAGGGATAGGAAGTGACCAGCTGTTGTAGGAGTTGGCGGGCACTGGAAGCCAGGCTTGCGTCATGATGCATATGTTGTAATATAGGGATCAATTTCAGTTTCAAGTCTACTGGTGTAGCTAAACCTAGTGCAAAAAAGAAGTGTTATAGCTCCCAGATAACCAAAATTACTGCTTGTCCCATTAAATAGTCAAACAAAATTTATTATTTTACCAAATAGTGGTAAAAATCTAGCCCTAGACAGGCTTTAACAAGGCAAAACGAAATTAATAAACAACAAAATGAGAAAAGGCTTTTGTTCTATATCCCTTTTAAGACTAATGTTTCATGTGACCTATTTTCCTTTCTTCTTTCTTAAAAAAAAAGTTATTGACATTTTTCTGTCCAGTGTAAGGGCTTGTTCATCCATTTATGGTATTTATCTTTCACTCAACTCTAACCTATGGCTCTAAGAAGTTATAGCATGCTCGGCAGCCAAAGCCTAGTAAAATCATCTCTGCAGATGGGCTAAACTAGGTTGAGGATAACTATGGCCTCAACTCCTCAGACATTTGGGGGGAGTGTCTACCCTAAGCATGTGAAGTCTTCCCCCAATGGAATGGGTGGATGAAGACAGTTAATTCCAATAGCCATGAAAGCAGCTAAAGCAGGTGCTGTAGAGTGCTTAGAGCAGAGTCAGTCACTCAAGGCACTGTCATGCACTGCATCTCAGGTCATCATTAGTCATACTGAATTTTGTCTTGCTACTGTACTTATAAAGCACCTGGCACAGAGTAGGTACTTAATAAATGGTTGTTTCTTTCCTATATTAAAGGGAAGAAGGTAGAATAGATATCTCTATTTTAAAGCCTGTTTATAAAGAAAATACCTTTTCCAAACTATGTAATATTAGCTCATGGTTTCAAATATTCTTTAAAAAAAAAAACACAACCCCTCACTTTCCATCTTAGAATCAATATTATGTATTGGTTCTAAGGCAGAAGAGCAGCAAGGGCTAGAGAATAGGAATTAAGTGACACATCCAAGGTCACACTGCTGGGAAGTGTCTGAGGTTAAATTTGAACCCAGGCCCTTCTGTCTCTGGGCCTGGCTCTCTATCCATTGAGCCACCTGGATGCCCCCTCAAATATACTTCTATTAATCATTTTATCAAGCATTTAGTAAGAGGTTACTATGCCCTAAGCACTGTACTAGGCACTTGAGATACAAAGGCAAAACCCAAACAATCCTCTTCCTAAATGAGCATACATTGGATCTCAAAAAATATATATTAATAAGGTAATTTCAGGGGGAAAAAGAGGGATAAGGAAATACTTCATGTAGAAAGGAAATATAAATAAAATTGTGAAGGAAACTAGGGATTCTGAGAGGTAGAAGTGAAGGAAGACTGCATCCTAGCCCATGAGTTCTCTCAGAGAAAGAGTTAAAGAGAAGGAAGCCCAGAACAGTGCCTCAGGGGTAATAACTGCTATCATTTATATGGCACTTTACAAATATTTCATTTATCCTTAAGACAACCCTGGGGGAAAGAAGCTATTGCTATCCCCCCCCCATCTTATGGATGAAGAAACTGAGGCTTATGTAAGTTATGTGACTTGCTCTGGATCATGCAGCTATTGAAGTATCTGAGGGAGGATTTGAATCCTGATCTTCCTGGCTCTAATATTTATCCACTGTATCAACTACCTACCTCGAACTGTTAGTGGGCAAACTATGGTGATTCAGCAAAGGAGACTAAGAAGGAGTGAAAAGATAGGTAGAGAGAAAATTAGAAAAAAGCAGTATCACAAAAACTCAGAGAGGACAGTACCTATTAAGAAAACGTCAACAGTGTCCCGGGTTAAGATGGCGGCAGAGTAAAAAGCAGCGCTTAACCTCTCCTGACTGAAACATACAGGACTTCTCAAGGGGGCATAAAAACAAACCCAGTCGAACGGAGGGACCCCACAACAGGGTGCAGCATGGAAGGTACGTGGAATCGGGACATTTCCATGCTATAAAGAGGTGAAACAGCTCTCACTGAATCGTGGGCTGAGCAACCACCCCCCCCCCACACCACCTGCAGCACCGAAGCCAGGTCAAAAGAAATAGAGCAAGTTTGGGGCACCCATTGAGTCACTGGCAGCTCCAGGGCCTGTTCCTGAGAGCGGCAAGATTTGGGACCCCAAAAAGCTGAGGAACTCACAGGGACTCTGAGCGCGGACGCAGAGCGCAGGCGGAGACGCAGGCAGAGGCGGACACAGGCGGGAGCAAAGGTTCTGAAACCCTGAGTGGGGAACCAGTGCAGACGGGTATACGACTGTGGAGGCAGCGCCCTGAGACTTGTAAAGGAGCCTCCTGCAGAGGATCAAGCAAGAGGGTCAGGCAGGGGGCTTGACCTTGGAAAAAAACCAGACCTCAGACCTCAGGAGCCAAAAGACCGCAGACAAACCCTGAGCGCGAGGATAAAGCTGAGAAGCGGCTGGGCTAACGATGGCTACCCAGAACCAGGAAGTCCAGAAGAGAGAGAAAAAGATTAACAACAAGAAAAAGAAATCTTTAATACTCGACAACTTTTACACAGAGAAAATCCAGCCTACCGAGCAACCAGAAGAGGAGAAAAAAAACAAGAAATCACATCCGAACCATCCCAAGATAATCAAAACTGGTCACAAGCTCTTGAAATGTTTAAAACTGAGATAACGAGAAAGTTGGAAAAGAGTTGGTCAGAGAAATGGGAAGTAGCTCAAAAGGAAATCAGGCAAGAAAATAACAGTTTAAAAGGCAGAATTTCGCAATTGGAAAGTGAGGCAAGTCAATTGAAGACCAGAAATGACCAGATTGAAAAGGAAAACTAAAAGATTATAGCCGAAAACCAAAAGATTATAGCCGAAAACCAAAAGATCATAGTCAAAAACCAAAAGATTATAGCCGAAAACCAGTCCTTAAAGGCTAGAATTGGACAATTAGAAGCTAATGATCTCTCAAGACAACAAGAACAAATAAAACAAAGCCAAAAGACTGAAAAAATAGAAGGAAACATGAAATATCTCAATGAGAAAGTGACAGACCAAGAAAACCAGTCTAGAAGAGACAATTTGAGAATCATTGGTCTCCCTGAAAAGGGTGAAATTAATAGAAATTTGGACTCCATACTAAAAGAAATTATTCAGCAAAATTGCCCTGAAGTTCTACAACAAGAGGGCAATATAGACATTGAAAGGATCCATAGGTCACCCTCTACACTAGACCCAGAAAAGACAACACCCAGGAATATAATAGCGAAATTCAAGAGCTTCCAAGTAAAAGAAAAAAATCTTACAAGAAGCCAGAAAGAGACAATTCAAATACCAAGGAGCACCAATCAGGATCACACAGGATCTGGCAGCCTCCACGCTAAAAGATCGAAAGGCTTGGAATACGATATTCAGAAAGGCAAGACAGCTGGGCCTGCAACCACGGATCAACTACCCATCAAAATTGACTATATATTTCCAGGGGAAAGTATGGGCATTCAACAAAATTGAAGAATTCCAGGTATTTGCACAGAAAAGACCAGGGCTAAATGGAAAGTTTGATATCCAACCACAAAAATCGAGAGAAACATGAAAAGGTAAATAAGATACAGAGGGGAAAGAAAGAAAGCTTATAATTTTTAAATTTGCCTTTTTAAGGGCCTCACTGAGATCTAATTATCTGTATTCCTATGTAGAGAAATGTTATGTATAATTCTCTGTAGTGAACTCTATTCACTATTATAGTAATGAGAAGAATAATTCACAGGGTGAGGGTGGAACACTAAATAATCTAAGATGACATGGGGGATGGGAAAGAGGGTGTGAATAGCAGGGGACACCAAGAGAAACTTGAGTGAATAAGAAAAATAGGATACACAAAGAGGGCATGGGAGGGAGAGGGGACAAATACTATTATAAGAAGGAGAGGAAGAGAGCATTAAGAGGTAATAATCAAACCTTACTCTCAGAATAATCAACCCAGAGAGGGAAGAGTAGCTATACTATCCATTGGGACATAAAACTCTTATCTAACCCTTCTGAGAAAGTTAGAAGGGATAAACTAAGGGGAGCAGGGGAGTGGGGAGGTCAAAAAAAGGGAGGGGAGAAGGGGGAGGGAATTCATAAGGCCTTTAAAAACAAAAAGAGGGGGGAATAATAAGGGAGGGGGTAGAAAGGGAAGTTAATCAAGGGAGGGGATAAGCTATAGCGCCTCAATAGCAAACCACTGGTTTAATAGGAAAAAAGTATAAGGAAAAAGGGGGTAGGAATAGGGGAGGATTCGAAAATGTCAGCAAATGCACAACTGATGATTATAACTCTGAATATGAATGGGATGAACTCGCTCATAAAACAAGCAAATAGCAGAGTGGATTAGAAACCAAAATCCCACCATATGTTGTCTACAAGAAACACATATGAGGCGGGTGGACATACACAAGTTTAAAGTTCAGGGCTTGAGCAAAATCTTTTGGGCATCAAATGAGAAAAAGAAGGCAGGAGTGGCTATTATGATTTCTGACAAAGCCAAAGTAAAAATAGATAGGATTAAAAAAGACAGGTCATTACATCCTGATTAAAGGCAGTATAAACAATGAGGAATTAACACTGCTCAATATGTATGCACCAAGTGGCATAGCACCCAAATTCATAAAGGAGAAACTGGCAGAGCTCAAGAAGGAAATAGATAGTAAAACCATACTAGTGGGAGATCTAAATATTCCTCTATCAGATCTAGATAAATCAAACCGAAAAATAAATAAGAAAGAGGTAAGAGAGGTGAATGAAGTCCTAGAAAAATTAGATTTAATTGATATGTGGAGAAAAATAAATAGGGACAAAAAGGAATACACCTTCTTTTCAGCTGCACATGGCACATTCACAAAGATTGACCATGTTATAGGGCATAGAATCATTGCAAACAAATGCAAAAGAGCAGAAATAATAAATGTAACCTTCTCAGATCATAATGCAATAAAAATAATAATCAGTAAGGGCACCTGGACAGGAAAATCAAAAACTAATTGGAAATTAAATAATATGATTCTTCAAAACCAATTTGTCAAAGAAGGAATCACAGAAACAATCAACAATTTCACTGAAGAAAATGACAATGATGAGACATCCTACCAAACTCTGTGGGATGCGGCCAAGGCAGTACTCAGGGGGAAATTTATATCCTTGAGTGCATATATTAACAAATTAAGGAGGGCAGAGATCAATGAATTGGGCATGCAACTCAAAAAATTAGAAAGCGAGCAAATTAAAAATCCCCAGATGAAAACTAAATTAGAAATACTAAAAACCAAGGGAGAAATTAATAAAATCAAAAGTAAAAGAACTATTGAATTAATAAATAAGACTAGAAGCTGGTACTTTGAAAAAACAGATGAAATAGACAAAGTACT
>NC_058133.1:118066366-118234780 GCF_016433145.1 Gracilinanus agilis
ATTATCACCTCTATTATTCAACATAGTACTAGAAACACTAGCAGTAGCAATTAGAGAAGAAAAAGAAATCAAAGGTATCAAAATAGGCAAGGAGGAGACTAAGCTAACACTCTTTGCAGATGATATGATGGTATACTTAAAAAATCCTAGAGAATCAACTAAGAAGCTTGTAGAAATAATCAACAACTTTAGCAAAGTTGCAGGATACAAAATAAATGCACATAAATCATCAGCATTTCTATACATTTCCAACACATTAGAGCAGCAAGAGGTAGAAAGAGAAACACCATTTAAAATTACCCTAGACAATATAAAATACTTAGGAATCTATCTACCAAAACAAACACAGCAATTACAGGAAAACAACTACAAAACACTTTCCAAACAAAACTGGATCTAAACAACTGGAAAGCCATTGGTTGCTCATGGGTAGGACGAGTTAACATAATAAAAATGACCATTCTACCCAAATTAATTTACCTACTTTGCACCATACCTATCAAACTACCAAAAAACTTCTTTACTGAATTAGAAAAAACTATAACAAATTTCATTTGGAATAACAAAAGATCAAGAATATCAAGGGAAATAATGAAAAAAAATGTGAAGGAAGGGGGCCTAGCAGTACCAGATATTAAACTATACTATAAAGCAGCAGTCATCAAAACAATATGGTAATGGCTAAGAGACAGAGAGGAGGATCAGTGGAATAGACTTGGGGTAAATGACATCAGCAAGACAGTGTATGATAAACCCAAAGAGCACAACTTTTGGGACATGAATCCACTATTTGACAAAAACTGCTGGGAAATTTGGAAAACAATATGGGAGAGATTAGGTTTAGATCAACATCTCACACCCTACACCAAGATAAATTCAAAATGGGTGAATGACTTGAATATAAAGAGGGAAACTATAAATAAATTAAGTGAACACAGAATAGTATACTTGTCAGATCTTTGGGAAAGGAAAGAATTTAAAACAAAGCAAGAGTTAGAGAAAATTACAAAATGTAAATTAAATGGTTTTGATTATATTAAGCTAAAAAGCTTTTGTAAAAACAAAAACAATGTAGTCAAAATCATAAGGGAAACAACAAATTGGGAAAAAATCTTTATAACAAAAAAACTCTGACAGGGGTCTAATTACTCAAAGATACAAGGATTTATTTAAATCAATTGTATAAAAAATCAAGCCATTCCCCAATTGATAAATGGGCAAGAGACATGAATAGGCAATTTTCAGGTAAAGAAATCAAAAGTATCAATAAGCACATGAGAAAGTGCTCTAAATCTCTAATAATTAGAGAAATGCAAATCAAAACAACTCTGAGGTATCACCTCACACCTAGCAGATTGGCTAAAATGAAAGAAGGGGAGAGTAATGTATGCTGGAGGGGATGTGGCAAAATTGGGACATTAATGCATTGCTGGTGGAGTTGTGAACTGATCCAACCATTCTGGCTGGCAATTTGGAACTATGCTCAAAGGGCTATAAAAGACTGCCTGCCCTTTGATCCAGCCATACCATTGTTGGGTTTGTACCCCAAAGAGATCATAGATAAACAGACTTGTACGAAAATATTTATAGCTGCGCTTTTTGTGGTGGCAAAAATCTGGAAAAGGAGGGTATGTCCTTCAATTGGGGAATGGCTGAACAAATTGTGGTATATGCTGGTGATGGAATACTATTGTGCTAAAAGGAATAATAAACTGGAGGAATTCCATGTGAACTGGAGAGACCTCCAGGAAGTGATGTAGAGTGAAAGGAGCAGAGCCAGAAGAACATTGTACACAGAGACTGATATACTATGGTAAAATCGAATGTAATGGACCTCTGTACCAGCAGCAATACAGTGACCCAGGACAATTCTGAGGGATTTATGGTAAAGACGCTACCCACATCCAGAGGAAGGACTGCAGGAGAGGAAACATATAAGAAAAACAGCTGCTTGAACGCATGGTTTAAGGTGGACATGATTGGGGATGTAGACTCGAAACTACCACACCAATGCAACTACCAACAATTTGGAAATAGGTCTTGATCAAAGACACATGATAAAAGCAGTAGAAATGTGTCGGCCATGGGTGGGGGAAATGCGGGTGGTGAAGGGGAAAGTAGGAACATGAATCATGTAACCATGTTAAAAATGAATATTAATAAATGTTTAAAATTAAAAAAAAAGAAAACGTCAACAGATTTAAATGCTGCAGAAAAATCAAGCATAACATCTGAAAAAAGGCCTTTAGAATCAACAAGTAAGAAATTACTGGCAATGTTAAAAAGGAGAAAAATAGGAAGAGAGCTACAGTGAATAATAGAGGCAAGTAAGTGTTTTTAGAAGAGGGAGATATGAATATATCTTTTGGCAAAAGGGAATAAGCTAATAGATTGGGAGTCTGAAGAGAAGAGAGGAAGAATCAGTCAAAAGAATGAGTTTTGGTGTGTGGAGTAGGAAAAAAAGATAGAGGTCCCTGAGAATGCCTCAATATTCTCAGTAAAGTACCAAGGAAGGTTGTCTGTTGAGAGGTGAGAAGACCTGGTGATCTGGAGGTTTCAGGAGATCCTAGTTTTGTACATATTTCTTATATGATAGGAGTCAAAACAGTAAAAAAAAATTACCATTGGATAGTGACGACTCAATTTGAAATTAATGTATACTTGTAGAGGACAGAAATTCATATTTATGGGTGATTTCCTTCAGCAATGGTTAGTAGCATCTGAGTAGAAATAGAGGAACCAGATGGTAGTGGTAGTAATGGTAGTAGAGAGGGCAAGAAACTTGTAGGGGAGAAGGCTTAAGCTAGGTAAGGAAAGGAAGCACCATCTCACTCAGCCAACTCTATAACACCACATCTTTCTCTGCCCCCAACCAGTTGTTCTTTTCCTTCCTTTAAATGGTTGATTGAATCAACATCTGCCATACATTATGAGGTGAGGAAAGGGTTCCCATTCAGATCCTGAAGCAAAAACCTATAAAGTTAGTTGGTGGATATAAAACATCTAGTGTAAGTCTAAGTTTTCCAGTTGTTCATGTTATTTTATGAGGTTTTTCTGTATTAACTTTGTGGATTCACCTTTTGTTGTTCATTTAGTGTAAAAATTTCTCTTGTTTTGTTTCTGAAATGGAGAGTTCTGCAGAAAACAATTATTCTGTCACCTTGCCAATAACATGATTCCCAACCCCATTCATTTTACAGATGAAGCAACTGAGGCTCAGGGAGTTTGATTTGTCCCAGATCATACAGATAAGGGGCACATCTGAAAAACGAATATAGATATAGAGGTAACAAAGGGTCTCAGAGATCATCTCCTATAACTACTTTACTTTACAAATGAGGACAATGAGGTCCCAGGAAATTTAATGTCTTTCCTGAGGTCTTTTAGAGTAAGCTTCAAATCTGAACCAGGTCTTGACTTCAGAGCCAGAGCTTTCTGCCATAAGCACACCTCTTTCCTTTTTCCAAGGCCAGCACTCTCTTCTGTAGCACAGTGTACAAATGTACAAAAAATGACTGTGGTTGTTTCTTAGTCATGGTGTTTTCCTGGTTGGTTCCTTTTCTAAGTTTTTAGGTACAACTGGTTAATGCTTTCTTTTTCTTGTTGCTATGGGCACTTTAAAATTGTGAATTTGTTTCTGAGAACAACTTTTTTTTTTAAACCCTTAACTTCTGTGTATTGACTTATAGGTGGAAGATTGGTAAGGGTAGGCAATGGGGGTCAAGTGACTTGCCCAGGGTCACACAGCTAGGAAGTGTCTGAGGCCGGATTTGAACCTAGGACCTCCTGTCTCTAGGCCTGGCTCTCAATCCACTGAGCTACCCAGCTGCCCCCCTGAGTACAACTTTGACTGTGATGTATAGTATCTACAATTCCATTATTTTTTAAGTAATCTGTGTTTTTAAAATGTCCCTTTTTAGGGGGGCAACTCAAGTGGCTCAGTGGATTGAGAGCCAGGCCTAGAGATGGGGAGAGCCTAGGCTCAAATCTGGCCTCAAGATACTTCCAAGCTGTGTGACCCTGGGCAAGTCACTTAATCTCCATTGTCTAGCCCTTACTACTCTTCTGCTTTGGAACCAATAAACAGTATTGATTCTAAGTCAAAAGGTAAGGGTTTAAAAAATAAAATAAAATGTCCCTTTTTACCCAGTAACTATATACGAGGTGATTTAAAATTTTTTACCAGGAGTGGGTTTGATGCCTTTACTAACCATATCATTTTTTTATTACTAGTTTGGAGGCACTACGGTTTGGTTTAGATTCAGGTATATCTTGCTTTTCAGAATTTGCATAGATTTTCTTTATGGCCTAACATGTCAATCGATTTTATACAAGTATAAAGAATGCTAGAATAAAAAGGTACATTATTTGTTACATTGAAATTCTCCTTATCTATCAGATCTAATTTACACTGTATTCTCTTTAGCTCTGAAAATTTTTCTTACTGATCATTTTATTGATAATGGGGTATCAAATATATTATTTTTAGATAATCTAGTTCCTTTTTAAAATTTAACTTAAAAGTTTTCAAACCAATTTCCACATAAGTTGTTCGAAGTTACAGGATCCAAATTGCTTCCCTTCCTCTTTTCCTCCCCACTCCCAAAGCTGGCAAGTAATTCACTTTGGATTATAGGTGTATTATTGTGCAAAACATACTTCTATATTATTCATTTTTGAAGTAAAAATAATCTTATAAAACCCAAAACATATAAACCCAAATAAACAAGTGAAAAATCATACGCTTTCATCTGTAATCCTACTCCAACCATTTTTTTTTTCTGAAGATGGATAGCATTCTTTGTCATAAGCCCCATAGAACTGTCCTGGATCGTTGTATTGCTTAGAGGAGTTGTCTATCATATTTGATCATTTCACAATAAAAATCTTGTTCTCATAAGGTTTTTTTTCTCTCTGGATTTTGCTAAATAATTATTAGGTATATATACCTACCTATATTCAAAATTAACACAATCTCATTTTATGTTAAACATATTACATAACAACTTTCCTTATCTGATCTTATATTATATATATTCTGGTCTTACTGTTAACTTGATCAAATGTCACTAATTCTACCTGTTACTTAGGCAAAGTTAGAAGTTATGGATTAGAATTCTAGGTTGTCTACTAACTGTGTGAAGCTCAGCTGACCACCTTCTCATCACTAAAATGGAATTGATAATAATTGCATTAGCTAATTTACTGGGTGTGAGGATTAAAGGAGAATATAAGAGACAATAACCTAACCTATTATATAATAAATGTTACTTTTAAACAAGGATAAGTTTGGCTAAAGACTACCACATTTCTTTACCATCCTGCCTGTCTGCTTCCTTGGCTCTTAAACTCATCCAAGAACCATTTTTCATATTCAAGCAAAAAATAACAAGACAGCTGAAACAGACTTAAAATATTTCAAGTATCCAAAGTTATCATGGGTCTAAAGAAAGATAAGCTTCACTTTTATTGCTCATAAGTGCAAGCCAAGATCTAGGATATGATGACAATGAGCCACCTGCCAAAGATGGGAAAAGATGAATTTTTTATTGTTAACACAAAGTAAGCATGTGTTTTTTTGAACTGTCAATGATCATTTAAAAGTCTACACTTCAGAGTTGCATCCTATGTTAGGATAAGGTTCTAAAAGTATAAAATCACCAATAGTTAAGATTATCCTTGAAAACTCCTTAATTGCTCATAATAGTAAAGTATTTCTAACTAGACGGAGATTCTAGGGTCTTCTTAAAATAAGGAGGCTCATATCAAAAGGTAAATAGGGGGCAGCTAGGTGGCTCAGTGGATACAGCCAGGTCTGGAAATGGAGGTCTTGGTTTCAAATCTAGCCTTAGACACTTCCTAGCTGTGTGACAGAAGGTAAGAGTTTTATGTGTGTGTGTGTGTTTTTCTTTTTAAAAAGGGCAAATGAATCTGAGATGGTGACTATGGAAATAATTGAAGGTAAATTTTATTTTTTATATTTTTACTATACCTGATAAAGTGATTGATTAGGAACAGGTAGGAGAAAAGACCTCTACCAAAAGAAAAAATAAAAATAGGTAAAGATTTAACTAGCTTAAAAACATGTTAAAGAAAAAAAATTATGTTTAAAAAGGCTAGGTACATAAGTATGACTATATTAGAGGGTGAGCATACCACCACACAATTGTTCCTTCTTCCTATTAATTTTAAGACAAGAGAAAACATAAAGATGACAAAGAAAACATAGCAGAAACTTCCTACTTGACCAGGGAAACCACGAAGGCCAAATAAGGTTCTCCCTCTCATTAGTTCTACCATCATAAATAGAATGGATGGTCTGGATGCTAGCTATTATTATCTCTCATTTCATACTTGCTCTGAGGAAAATGTTGACAGGGAATTGATGGGCAGAACTGCCAGCACTATTTAAATAATTTCTTTCTTCTTTTAGCCAAATGCATGTGTATGTCCAATACAACTATGATGTATAATTAAACTATCCTAATTAATTCAATAGTGCATAAAGCAAATATAAAGAAAAGCTGATTTGTTTCTTACTAAGAATATGGAACTTACATACCTTGAATCATTTCGCTGATTTTGTTACAGATTCCTGCAGCAAAATCTCTGTGGAAAGAGGAGATAAGATGTTTAAAGACGCCTTTAGTTAAATTCATTGAACTTTTCAAAGGACTGAAAAGAAATGACTTCATAGAACCCTCAAAACAGCTGGTGATCTCAAAAATCTAAAACCTCTAAAGCTAATTTTAATAAGTCTTATATAATAGTATGCAAGAGTTTTCAAGCCCATAAAACGTAGGCTAGCATCATAGAACTTGGAAGGTACCTAACAAATCATCTAGTCCAATCCCCTCATTTAAAAGATGAGAAAACTAAAGCTTTGAGAGACTAAATTAATTTGTCCTTAGTCACCTAAACAATAAACAGCTGGAGAGGGTTTAAAGAAAGGTTATTTAATTCTAAATTCAGAGCTTTCTTCTATACCACACAATCTCTTAGTTCTAGTCCTTTATGAAATTACACCCTTTCTTCCCATATTAGAATTTCCAATCTTACTAAGTCAATTTAATCCAAAAAAACATTTATTAAGTATCTACACTGAGCAAGCCAGAGTCCTAGGCACTGGGGATACCCCCCCCAAAAAAGTCCCCACCTCCAAGGAGTTGACAGTCTAACATGGATGATAAGACATGACAAATAACTTTAACACAAGTTAGAATGTGATAAATCCAGAAAGATGTTTGAGAGAAAAAGCTCAGTTCCACCTCAGATTTTTGTTGTTTTTCAGTTGTTTTGAAGTGTCTGACTCTTTGTGATCCAATTTGGGGTTTTCTTGACAAAAATACTGGAATGGTTTGCCATTTTCTTCTCTAAATAATTTTACAGATAAGGAAACTGAGGCAAACAGGGTTATGTGATTGCCCATGGTTACATAGTTATTAAGTATGAGGTTAAATTTGGACTCAGGAAGACAAGCCTTCCTGATTCCAAACCTGATACCATCAACTGGATTACCTAGATACTCTCCACCTTAGATGCTTACTATGGGACATCCCAAGTTACTAATACTGTCAGCCTTGGTTTCTTCATCTATAAAATGTAACAAGAGCACCTACTTTATAGGGCTATTATGAAGATCAGATTAGACAATATATGTAAAGCACTTTGCAACCTTTAAAACATCTTATAAATGCTAAATGTGGTTCTTGGCAGCCATCTACATAGAGATGTTAAGTAGAATCTTGGGAATAAATGAACTGACTAATGAGAGAAAGTAGAGAAAGAAGAGCTAAGGGGAGAAACGTTGAAGTTTGGGGTTTTGTTTTCTAATCCACTCCTCCCTTCCTTAGAAAATAAAATAAAATAAAACCCATTACAAACAGGCCCTGGGTACAGCTAAAGCAGCAGCCAAGGCTTCTAGAGCTCTCAGCCACAGATAGTAATGGGGAAGTTGAACAACTGCTCAGGAGATCACAAAGGTCCTTTTGCTGACTCTGGGTGCAGGACTCTTGTAGCATTGCCCACACCCAGATCCAGGTAGCTGTCCTGGGGTTAGGTAGGCTGCAGGGTCAGGAGGAGCACCAACACACAACCAGCACTTGTGGCGAGCAGGGGACTGTGGTCACAGTTCCAAGGGGGAAAAGATTGCTTCTGGTTGTTCACAGACCAAGAACGTATTAAACACCTCTTACATCATACCACCTTGGATAAACTGAAAGCAAAAAGATCCCCATGGCCAGTCCTGAAGGCAATTACACAAAAAATCTGAAGCTTAGAACAGTTCTCCCTTCACCACAGTTACAGGGCCCAACTTTAACAGTTTTTTCAATTAAAGGAAAAGAAAAAGGCTAGAAAATGAGAAAACAAACAACAAAAAGAAACTCAACAGTTATTTTGGTGACAGGGAAGACCAAAACACAAACTCAGAAAACAATAATGTCTATATTATTGCATCCAAAACCTCCAAGAAATATATGAGCAACTCTTTTAAGACCAAAAAGAATTAATGGTGTAACTCAAAAGGGAATTTAAAAATCAAATAAGGGAGGTAGAAGAAAAATTGGGAAAAAAATTAACAGGAAAATTATGAAAAAAGTAAATAGCTTGATAAAGGGGCACAAAAAATACTAAAGAAATTATTAGTTTAAAAAACAGAAGAGGCTAACTGATGAGAAGCACAAAAATCCAAAGAAGAAAACTCCTTAAAAAATAGAATTGGCCAAATGGAAAAAGATATACAAAATGCACTGAAGAGAAGAACTTTTTAAATAAAAGGAAGAACTTGCCATATGGAAAAAGAGGTACACAAATTCACTGAGGAAAAAACTTTTGACAAAGTAGAATTGTCCAAATGGAAAAGGAGGTGTAAAAGTTCATATAAGAAAGTCACGGCTTAAAAATCAGTACTGGGTACTGGAAGCTAATGACTCCATGTGACATCAAGAAACAAAGTGAAAAGAATGAAAAAATAGAAGAAAATGAGAAGTATCTCATCGGAAAAACAAGTGACCTGGAAAATAAATCCAAAGGAGATTATTTAAGAATTACTGGACTACCTGAAAGCCACCAAAAAAAAAAAAAAAAGCCTACATGGTATCTTTAAAAAAATTATCAAGGAAAACTAGCCTCATACTCTAGAATCAGAGTGTAAAATAGAAATTGAAAAAAAATCCACCTTTCACCTCCCAAAAGATTCCGAAAGGATAATTCCTAGGAATATTATAGCCAAATTCCAAAACTCCTAGGTCAAGAAGAAAATATTGCAAGTAGCCAAAAAGAAACAATTAAAATATCATGAGCCACAGTCAGGATAAAATATGATTTAACAGCTTCTATGTTTAAAGGATTGGAGGGCCTGGAATATGATATTTCAGAAAGCAAAGGAGGTAGAACTTCAAGACAAGAATCACTCACCCAGCAAAACTAGGCATAATCCTTCAGGGGAAAAAAATGGGTATTCAATAAAATAGAGGACTTTCAAACATTCCTGCTGAAAATTCCAGGGCTGAATGGAAAAACTGACTCTCAAATACAATATTCAGGAGAACAACAAAAAGGTAAATTTGTAATTACAAAAGAATTTTGTCATTATTAGGGCAGTTAGAAGGAGTATACATAGAGGGGAAGGGTATGACTTGACTATGATGGGATGCTATTTAAAAAAATTAAGGCATGAGAAAGAAGAATGTATTGGATGAAAAGGTAAGGGAAAAAAAGAATGGGACAAATTACTGTACATAAAAGAGACATGAATGAGCTTTTATGTGGTGGGGAAGATGGGGAGGAGGGGGCGGAATCATGTGAACCTTACCCTCATGAGAATTGGCTCAATGAGGGAAAACTACACAAAATCAATAGATAAAGAAATCTATCTTATCCTATAGGAAAATAGGGGAGAAAAAGGATAAGAGAAGGAGGTGGGGCTGAGAGAAAAGAGGGCTAATTAGGTGAGGTTATGCTCAGAAACTAAACAGGGGAAAATAGAATGGAGACTAATACACAACAATCATAATGGCACAGAGTTTTTTTTTTAAACTCTCTAATAAAAGCCTCATTTCTCAAACACCTAGAGAAATGAGTCAAATATATAAGAATACAAGTTATTCCCCAATTGATAAATTGTCAAAGGATAAGAACAGTTAGTTCTCAAAGTAATTAAAGCCTTCTTTAGTCATGAAGAAATTGAAGATGAAATGATTTCTAAGCCATTTTCAATTCTAAATCTAAAGTCTTTCTAATTCTAAATCTGTGAACCTCTTAACACTATTCTCAAAGAGTTCCTCTAGTCCCATAAACTGTTTTTTTTTTTAAATTTGAACCTATGGTTTCATTCTAGTGAGGAAGTTTCCTCCCCCAATGTAATTAATTAGTATGTCATGTGACCCAAAGCCCAGGAAGCTCTCTCCTTCATAAAAGATATTAAAACTGGACTTCTATGATCTTGGAATCATCCAGAGTGGTCCTAACCCCAAAATCTGACAGGGAAGGGTCAGGTTTCTCTAAAAAACATTTCTACTTTACATTACAATGCATGTTAAATGGGTCTCATTTCACAATTCAGCTTTAACTGGAGGGTACCACCCACTGTGGGCTGAATTCTCAAAACACCTAACTAGAGAAAAACCTCAAGTCAGTATAGCAGCATATTGTGGGTCACCACGAGCCTCATAATATCCACAGGCTTTTGTTTTGCAACTTATAATACTACTGAGTTGTTTTTGAGCACTGAAAGTTGTTAATTGCTTGTTCAGTCACACAATATGTGTTAGAGCAGTGATTTGAGCCTATGGTTTCTGACTACAGGGTCAGTTCTTTATTCACTCTGCTGCCTCTCTGGTATCATGCTCCCATATTTGTTACACAAATACTCCAATCTCTTCCACTAGACTAATAGGGTATTAACTATTATTCTTTTAATAGTTTAATTGTGATAAGTTAAGGCTATTACATAAAAATTACATCTAAATTAAGACAGAAGCACTGGGTTATCTTTTAAGTTAGTGGCTCAATTAAAAAAACAGAATCTATGAAACTGTGTCTTATACTTGACTCAGAAATAGATTCTCACAGCCTAAACTTGTGGCACTATACACATTTTGAAAGCTATTTCTGGACCACCTGTAACTACAATTTTTAATCTAAATACTGTCACTTTGACAGTGATCATAACAAGACTATTAGTAATTAGGTATAATTTCAAATCCAGGTATGACTGTGAAAGGTGATTAATATAATGCTCCCAGTATCTAAAACTCTGTTGGTAAGTAGGAAAAAAAATTATAAATGTAAGAGATAAATTTCTTAACAATTTTTTAAATGGAGAAAATATATCATTTTTTGTTGTAAATTTTTTTGATAGACAATATTTCCAGAAATTATGTACAAATTACAAGGCAGCAATAAAATTTATTTTTAAAATAAAATAAAATAAAATGGAAGGAATAAAAGACTAATGTTCATTGAAGAGAAGTTATCTCTTCAGCAGAAGAAACGGATTCCTTCACAAAGTCTTCTTTCCACAGATACCAATCCTCTTTGTATGTTTACTGCACACATACTTTACAAAATAAAATATGGTACTTAATGTTTCCTCTATTTCATAATGTATATTACTCCTTTCCCCCCCAACTAGACCATAACTTCCTTTAGGGGTGAGTCTTTGTTATATATCTTTTATATTCTCAAAAGCAGGGCAATGCCCGGGGTTATTTACTAGGTGCTTGACAAATATGGACATTTATTCATTCAAAATACTATACCTGGGAATCTAAAAGTTAAAAGTATCTACTTACTTGGACTGTGCAGAGAAATTAGCAGCAGCAAACACAGCAGCTTCAACTTCCACATTATCATGTGAATCTAGGCTCTGACGAATACTATGATGGGCATTCTTTCTCTCAGGAATGATGGATGCCAAACTTCCCAACATCCTATAGTAATCCAAAGATAAAGGCGATGAATTTAGAGCCAAAAGGGTGTTACATTTTATTTTTAAAAATTAGATTGGATGAGTACTTTCATAGGCCATATCTGAAAAAAAAAGTTGGTTATGAAATTTAAATATTCCTAAAAACATGCCTTGAAGTATTACTTTATTAGATACGCGGCAGAGAAAAATAGCTTTTGAAAGCTCTCAGGTGTTAAGTGTATTAAATACATTAAGAAAATAATTTACATGAGGCTTAATATTTTCAATTATCTGATGAATGGTTTTTGTTAAAAAGCAAAACATAAAGGTTAAACATTTTTTGCTGTCATTCGGCATTAGGGGACCAAAATAGTATATACAATCTTTCTCTATCTGCAAAAACTAGTAGCATGATTTTAAAAACAAAACATTCTATACATAGCTGCATAGTTTGGCAAAACAAACTCTCCCATTAGTCATGTCTAAAAATGTTTATCTAGCAGCATTTTAAGGTCATCGCTTCTGTCAGGAAGGTAATGCGGTCTTTTGAAGTTCTTACTATAATATTATTTTTTAAATCCTTACCTTCCATCTTAGTATTAATGGTAAGATAGAAGAATGACAAGGGCTAGACAACTGGGGTTTTAAGTGACTTGCCCGGAAATTTCAGAGGCCAGATTTGAATGTAGGTTCTCCCAAATCCAGACCTGGCTCTCTATCCACTGAGCTACTTAGCTGTGCCCCTAAAATGTTATTATATAAATTATTTTATTTCTGCTCATTTAGATCTGTATTAGTTCAAAGAATCCTTTTAAATTCCCTCTAAAATCATCTATTTCATCACTTTTATAGTATAATAAAAGCATTACATTTCTATACCACAGTTGTTTGATTAGTCCCCAATAGGAAGACATTCCATTTCTTTCCTAAATTTTTGCTGCCACAAAAAGACTTGCTTTAGATATTTTTGAATATATAAATCCTTTCCCTCTTTCTTTGGTCTTGGGTACAGGTCAGGTAGTGGTATAGGAAAGTTAAAAAGAGTATTCAGTTTGTTAATTTTAAGTAGTTTCTTAACTTTTGGGGCACTGTCTTAAATTGTATTAATTAGGAATTTTGTACCTTTTTAACTACGTTCCCCAGAATTCCTTTCTGTATTACCCAGCATCCTTTTCCTTTCCATTTATATATGTGCTTATGCTGTTTGTTTATAAGTTCTGAAACTCCTCCCCCTCTCTTCTTTTCCCAACTGGGCTGTTAGCTAGTTTTTTTTTGTTTACTTTAGTTATTATTAATAAACTTTATAAAATATGATAGTTACTGTATATTAATTTTAATCTTTGCATTATGGCTTACCACGTAAAGATAAAATTCTAAAAAAGCCTTTTTTTAAGACTTTGAGAAAGAATAGAAAATAGATAATATTTTCAAGTCTGTGCTCTTGCCATTTTTCCACTGGCCACCTCACGCACCTGCTTTTCCATGCCAGCCCACCTGCTTTCCCGCCATTGCAACTACTGCTGCTCTGCCCACTACTACTGTTGTTGCTACTGCCTCCCAGCCCGCAGCTTCTACTTGCTGTGAACAGACCTGCTTTTCATGCTCTTTTCTCATGGAAGGGTGAGACCACCCCAATCCCTTTGGCCACCCCATCACCACCCCATGTGGGGTTTCCAGCCTATCTTAGCCATTTTTCAGCAGGGGGAACACAGCAGTGGCACAGAAAAAAACCATGCTATTGAGCCACACCCCCTTCTAGTTTCTAAGTCAAATTCTTAAGCAGACTTTGGGTTCTTGGCAGAGAGACTTGCAACTCAGGACTTTTCTTCACAGGAAGGGGACTCCTCTGCCATTTTTTTTTTAAGGGCACACAGCCCAGATCAGTAGATTAGAAGTCAGAGTTTTGGGGTTTTTAAAAGCCAGTCCTTCATATGCAAATATGCTATTGTGCTCCTATTGTTTTGCCCTTTTTGTTTACCCCGTAAATAAAATCCATTCAGCATTTCTTTTGAGGAAAAATGCTGTTCAAAACATGCTTGAAGTTTGGGAGTTCACAGAACTAGCAGGTACATATATTGGCTCTGCTTGATTTTTTTTACTGGCAGCTTGTATATACATTGCATATTTCCCATTTTGTTTACTTCTCTCCTCAAGAATATGCAGCAACCTAAGCTGCTTAAATTACAGGCCAAACAAATATTTTGACAAAGTTTTGAAAATCTTAAATACTCTCAACCTGCAGAATGGAGATTCTGCCTAGTTGCATGCATGGCGACATTCAGTGCAGTGACAAATGAAATGCAAATGGATGAAAATACTAGGTGAGGGGAAGGAACCTTAATGAGATTTGGAGGTGAATTTTAAACCTTTTCAGACTCCACTGCTTTATTGCTTGCTGACCATCTTCAGTTTGTTCCCCTCCTTAATAATGAAGAAGTCTATTGTAATTGGAAAAAATTGATTATTGTATATTGCTAATTGCTTTAAGGTTTAATTTTTTTTAATTTATCTGTATTAATCTAATCAATACTATTATTATACCAAATCTTTTTAAGCTCCTGTGTTTTTGCTTATTAGATATATTCTGTTATACTGATTTTTTATTTGACCTTCCCTTAAGACTGTACTGAAGAACATATCATTGTACAAGTCCATAATTATCATCAAAAACGTTCTGCAGTGGCAAAACCATAGGGATATGGAGGTTGGCACTAAATTCATTGAGGTCATATGTTGCCTATATGGCCTTTTGTACCTTTATTAATTGTCACATATATGATGGATGGACTCCATCAAAACTGGTTAAAATTGTATACAACCTTTGGAAAATATAATGACTTAAGAATTTAAATTGCTTTTAAGGGGTCTTCAGATATGATTATTTTAGATATCTAGTAGCTTCTGGAATGATATTACATATATATATATACACATACATATGTATAAAAAATAAAAGAATGTTGTATTAAAGGTAGAGAACAAAATAGAAGTTCCTGTCAAAAAGTTTTATATATAAAGCATGAAGCCAAAAGTATGATATTTTAACTCTTCAGTTTAATCTATTTCCACCAGAACAATCTAGATTCATGGTGATGTTATAGACCCCAAAAGGTTTTCATCAGCACTACAGAAGTTTTTATTTTTTCTAGGCTCTTCTGCCAAATTTTGATCTTTGAAAATTTTATTTAATTAATATTAATTTTAATTAAATAAATTTAGGATATTTTCCCATGGTTACAAGATTCATGTTCTTTCCTTCCCCTCCCCCACCCCTTCCCATAGCTGATGCACAATTCCACTGGGTTTTACTTGTGTCATTGATCAAGACCTATTTCCATACTATTGATATTTGCACTAGGATGATTGTTTAGAGTCAATATCCCCAACCATTTCTCCATCAACCCATATGATAAAGCAATTGTTTTTCTTCTATTTCCACTCCCAGAGTTCTTCCTCTGAATGTGGATATTGTTCTTTCTCATAAACCCCTCCAAGTCGTCCTGGATCATTGCATTGCTGCTAGTAGAGAAGTCCCTTACATTGGATTGTACCACAGTGTATCAGCCTTTGTGTATAAGGTTCTCCTGGTTCTCCTCCTTTCACTCTGCATCAATTCCTGGAGGTCATTCCAGTTCACATGGAATTCTTCCAGTTCATTGTTCCTTTGAGCACAATAGTATTCCATCACCAACAGAAACCACAATTTGTTCAGCCATTCCCCAATTGAAGGGCATCCCCTCATTTTCCAATTTTTTGCCACCACAGAGTACAGTTCTGCCAAATTTTGAAACAATGGCAGTAATAGACTTTGTTAAAAATATCTTTGCCATGGTTGAAAGAATTGTTACATCTATAAAAAATTATGACAAGTATCCACCAGTTCACAGGTTTTTTAAATCTCACATAGCAACTCATGTGAATCCTACATGATGGTGGGTTTGTTTGTTTTGTCATTAACAGGGCTATTGTGAATTTTGGTACTTTCTTTGAATGTGCATTATCTACTATATTACTGTGAAAATCATTTGCACTCACACTGTGGATCATGACCAAGTTAAAAAGGAAATGGATCTCATTTTGGGGTGAGAAACCTTTGTATTCTACCTCTCCTTGGTTGACACAGTATGTCACTGACTGTAGCTATATATTTTTTATTCTTAAAACATTTTTTATGATTTTTCCCTTGTATTTGCAATATAATATTTAAGTTTTATTTTTCTCTTTCTCTCTTTTTTTTGATATTTGAAGCACATGTTACCAGTATTAAAAAGTTTTTTGAGTTTACACTAGGGTAAGTTTTAAAATGTCCATAAGTCCTGACTGTAACTGCATACCCAAAAAGCTTTAGGCTATAGAAGTAATGACATTGATTGTTTAAAAATTATGGGACTTTGCTTAATGATTCTGTCTGATTCCAGGAGAAGGGAACAAAAAAGAGCCACTGCACAGTGCCAAAGAACACAAAGCTAATTTGCATAGTGCCTAGAGAGCACAAAGATCAAAGAGACCAAATCCCAGTGGGATGATGTAATTTTGAGCCAAGACAAGAGAATTTGAACTTGTTTGGGGTTCGAGGTTGCAGCTGTTTTGACATATGTCAGAGGCAGGACTTCTCTGGGCCACATCAAGCACCCACTATGGCTGCCTTCCTAGTTCCCATAATCTAGTCCCTTTTCTGTCTTTCACAGTGTGGCAAACTTTCTGTAGTCCTAGCTACTGATTGGATAAGTGCATAATTACATAAATCACTTTAATTGGGGCCTGATTTAAGGACCTGTTATAGGTTTGTTTTTTCCTTTACTTAGATTTTTTAAACATAAAACTGATATTTTATGTTTCATCCACAAGTTGTTTTTTCTTTTATTTGGATTGTTTTGATGTTTTTGATTTCTTTTGCCAACTGATTCATATACCTCATAAGTCAACCATGCATCCCTGAGTGATTCCTATGTTTGTTATTATTCTCCTCAGAGGGGACTATGTTATTGTTGTGAACTTTCATTTGAATTTGAGACTAATTTAGAAGAGACTACCTCCCAGAATCCAGAAAGTGAACTGTTTGGAGAAAGCACCATGAAGATGCCTGTAGAGACCACACGCGGCACCAGAAGATCCAGAGTGAACTTTGGATGTGCTAATTTGAACTTTGGAGGGTTGAATGCATTTGTTTTGAATGTATACTTTTATGCCAAAGGGGACTGTCCCCAAATTGGCTTTTTGTCAATGTAGCAATCACTGGTTTTGTTCTTTTTCTCTTTTATTTTCCTCTTGTCCACAAATTATTGCAATTTAAAAGTTGATTATGTTTCCATGATCCATTGGGGAGAGTGGTCTCCCAAAGGATCGGGGTGAGGGGTGGGGTGGTGGTAACGTATTAATTAGGAATTTTGTACTTTTAGAACTATGTTCCTCAGAATTCCTTTCTGTATTACCTAGCATTCTTTTTCTTTTCGTTTACTTGCATGCTTATGTTGTTTGCTTATAAGTTCTGAAACTCTTCCTCCTTCCCCCTTTTCGTGACCAGGCTGAATTAGCTATTTTTTAAAATTTTCTTTATTATTAATAAACTTTATAAATTATAACAGTTATTGTATATAAATTTTAATCTTCACAAAATGTAGTATGATTTTAAAATTTAGTATGTGAAGAGAACTGAATCTCTAATATATACCACATTCTACAATAAAATCTTTAGTGCTCCAAACAGTTCAGTGACTAGAAACTCATAGTTATAATCAAGTGATCGACTAGTCACAGCATTATTCAATCCACCAAAATGTAATTATATACTGCTTTGAAAATTCTACAAATTCCTTCAAAGTATTTGTTTAATATCATAAACATTCTCAGGGGAACTGCTATCCATTTTGTTAGTATTTTATGCAGTAAATATATTACAGTTGTAGCTAAGAGGTGTATATGAGGCGCCATCTAGTGGAAAGAGAACTGGCCTTGGAGTTATGAAGGCATAGCTTAAGGTCACACCTCTGATACTTATTAGCTATGTGACTATCAGTAAGTCACTTATACTCCCAGTACTCCTTTATCAATAATACAAACATAAGGCAGTAAGATGTATTAAGAAATTTCCTCACCGAGAGATCCCCATGCTAATTAAATAACAGGTCGAGACCAAAAAAAGTTTTTAATTTTATCTGGACAAACTTCGATTGTTTTTTCAAGGACAGAAAACAAAAGTTTATCTTTTTGGCCACTATTAGCAGAAATACTTGTAAGTGCCTGTTATAAGATTACCCAATATCCTTGCAATAACAAGGATCTCGGGAAAGTCTCTTCTCTTTTACTTACTAAACTGACAAAAAGAGGGGTAGGGGCGGTAGCAGCCATAGGGACCAGAACAAGATACAACAATTTTAACAGAACAAAGTAGTGGGAGAAGTGAAAGTGGGAATGGCACCAACAACCTCGGTGAATTAGAAAAGGCCTCTTGAAGGAGTATTTTTGCTGAGCCTTAAAAGGCCATTTTGCCATCCCAAAGGTATAAATGAGGAAAGAGAACATACCAGGCGTGAAGAAATGAACAAAGACAGAAAATGGAATGTCATGTACAAAGTAATAGTAGGCCTCATTTTGGCTAAAGTGTAAAGTGTATGTATAACCAACCTAAAACAGACTAGAGCCAGATTAAAAGAGTTTTAAATGCCAGAGAGGATTATTTTATTCTACAAGAAACAGGGTAGGAATTCTTAACTTTTTTTTTTGTCATGGACCCCCTTTGAAAATCTGGTGAAACCTATGAATCCTGTCCCAGAATTTTTTTAAATTTGTAAATGAAGAAAATACTGTCATTTAGAGATCACTGCAAATAGAGATGATCCTCCCCACCCCCCCATCCATATCACAAATTCTAGGTTAAAAATATCTATAATAGGGAGACATAGAAGCTTATTTATTACTACAATTTCATTCATCTCCAGGCTGTCTTCTTGACTTTTCATAGGATTTTTGTCTCTTTAACCCAGAGGATCAAATGAAGTTCATTCCACTTCTGGACTACTTCTTATATTGAAAGTATTTTCTAGCCCTATATATAGCCTTTCCCTCTGATTGCCTAGTTCCTCCTAGAACCTCTACTTTAAGGAAGAGGTCTAGGCCAATAATGTCTTTATTTCTCTGCAGCCTGCACTGCAGACTCCTCACTTTGTTGAATTTTGGCTACCATGCCAAAGAAATCTTTTCACTTTGGAAACTAGCTCCTGCTGTGGGCTACTTTATCCTTGTAAGTACCTTGAGGGAAAGGACTGTATTTCCTTCTGTTTAAAATTGTATTCCTCAATATTTTGCATAAAGCCTGGCACAGGACAAGTGCTTAACAAATGCTTGTTGGATCTGACTTCATTAGCAGGGAAGTGATATGACTGGTGCTATAGGATTATCAATTTGGCATCTGGATAAGGGAAAGGTTGGAGCGGGGAAGAGTATGAGATACAGGAAGACAAATTATAAGGCTACTGAAAAACTCCAGGTGAAAGGTGATGAAGGCACACACCAAAGTGGCTGTGACAAGGGGGGAAAGGGAATTGATGTATGAGATATGTGGAGACTGACTGCATAAAGAATAGCAGCTGCTCTGGTATGGAGAAAGGGAAGTGTAAGAAAATAAAAAGTCAATGATTTCTTGCTTTTGAAGTTGGGTGCCTGAAGAATGAATGGATAAAAAAAGCATTATGTAAAGCACATAATGGTGGTATCCTTGATTAAAAAGGAAAAGTTAGGAAGAGTGGATTTGGGGGTAAGAGAATGAATTCAGTTTGGATCTATTGAGTTGAGATGTCTATGGGACATAGAGGTCTGTTCAGCAGGTATTGGAGATTCAAGAATGTAGCTCAGGAAGATGTGAGAGTTAAATCTATGAGAGTTGATGAAATCAGTAGAGTATGGAGGGGGAGAAAAGGAAAGAATGGGATATGTATGACAACCCTTTTCTTTTTCCCTAATATAGCTAAAGAACCTTAGTTGTCTGTATTTACTCTGCCTGACTGCTCATCCTGACCTTTAGTGCTCTCAACAATATTCAGAGAGGGAAGTGCTATGTTTTTGCATATTCCCTGTTCTTGCCTTTGCTTCCATCTTTGCGTGTGTGTGTGTGTGTGTGTGTGTGTGTGTATCCAAATATATATACATATATACATGTATATATACATATATATAAATATTCAAAATCCAAATATATAGATATATATATTTGGATTTTAAAGTTAGATAATGAGTCCTCTATGCATCCACAATCGCTCTAGCCAATTCCTGCTTTTCTTCATTAGAAGTGTAAGTCATTCCAATCATATCAATCAGTAAATCAATGAAAAAAAATCAACTAGACAAAAATGTGGAAATAACATCCCTCTCAAAGGCAGGGAACAGAGATTATTAAAAAAGGTTCTCAGAACCATTTGAAAAAAATTGTTTCTATGACCTATTTTTTAAAAAGTAAACTTCAGTCCTGCCTCAACAAAGAACCTATAGTGCATTATATAAAATTATTCCTCTTATCTTTGGAATGACCTAAGATCTGAAATTTGCAGATGCATACTGAATTTATTTTATGTAGTTTAAATGAAAAGCTATATGAGAGAAAGCCACAGTTTTGTGTACAATACTCTTTTTCTTTTCTACTATCCATTTTATTTGGCATCTGTTACATTTAGAATAAAAAAATTTAACTAAAAAATATCCCAGAAGCCTAGTTCTTTCCTTTTAGCATAAATAATTTTTTCAAATGTAGACTGAATTGTTATCTGACTTCAAAAGTCATGAGTACAAGTCACCCACTAAAGCAGTGACTCCCAAAGTGAGCGCCACTGCCCCCTGGTGGGTGCTGTAGCGATCCAGGGGAGTAGTGATGATCACAGGTGGATCCTTCTCATTAAGACGATTTTGAATGTTTTAACTTTTTTTATATTATATTCTATTCTGAGTTCAATAAATAGTTTCATAATTTCAAAGTTCAATGTTTCTAATTTACACCTTTCTTTACTATATTTTACGAAAAAGGTAGAAACATTAATACATATATCTTTCCTATTAATTGCTATTAAAATAAAAAAAAAATAATTTCCAGGGGGCACTAAGTAATATTTTTTCTGGAAAGGGGGTGGTAGGCCAAAAAAGTTTGGGAACCACTGCACTAAAGTAACACAAGTTAAATTTTAATCAGAATTTTAAAAAAGTATATTACAATAATTAGAATTGTTGAGACATTTAAAATACTGTGCAGTACTCTTTTCAACATAACAATCTCCAGTCCCTCCCCAAATCCATTAAAAATTTTAAATACCTTTTCTTTGTGGCATATGTATTCTTCTATAAATAAATCATCCTTTTTAGGGCTATCATATCCTTCCCCCATCATGATGTGAAATAATCTAAGTAGGAATAGTACTCATTGCAATCTAATAGGGTTTGTATAAGTCAAATACATAAATAAGGAACTCCCAGAGTGCAAATCTCACAGCTCAGATCGCAATCCACCTATGACTCAGTAGATGGGTCCCAGAGAGATGTATGCAGTTAAGAGAAGTGACTTCCCAGTCACATAGCCAGGGAATCAGAAGAAAGATTTCAATTTGGATCTTCTGGATTAATTCCAGTATCCTATCCACATAGTCCCATGGGGATTATCTGTAAAACATCATCAGTGTCCTACAGAAGTAAGTACATCTCTGGAGCAATGGATCAAAAAACACCAGATGAGTGTTGGGGGAGGGGGAAGGGGTGCTACTGAAATGGTGAGGAGTCTGGAAAATCTGTCACACAGGAATGGCTGAGATGAATTGGGGCTGACTGATGCAAAGAGAAGATGGAAGAGTCTATTGGAATCACATTAAGGTATATGAAGGCCTATCAGGTAGAAGAGGGTTAGGTTTAATCTAAGGAGTGAAAGTCAAAGAAAGACAGATGTAGTCAGTGTATACTAGATTTTTCTATGTCATAGAACCATTCAAATGGAGTGAGTAGAAGCTGGATGATCAATATCATTTTTGTAGAATACCTTTCTGTTCCCAAAGGAAAGGTAGGTTTCTTTCTAATGTCCCTTCCAATTTTTAAGCACCTATGATTTTATGGGTTATAGTTTCCACATGTGTTAAAGCTTAAAATGGCAGTATGATTTTTTTGCCTTTCTATATTGGCATTAGATTATTACATTGTCTACAAGCTGAAAACATACCAATTAAGTTTTACTTTTAAAGCAACAAATTAACTTTGTGATTAAAAGAAGTGCGTTGTAAGTCAATGTTGGAATATAGATATCAAGTGTCATTTTAATGAAGCAAAGGTCAAATCTACAAAGCAACCTGAGAGAGTGGTTATAAACTTAAAGAAACATGCAGCTTTAAAGAAAAAGATTGGGCCTCCAGAGTACAATTTATGTATTATTTCCTGGCATTTAATAACAAAACAATAATAAATCGATTCATCTAACCAGAACATGTATATTAAAAAAACCCCACTATACAAGTTATATTACTATTTAAATAAAAATTATATCATAGGATACAAATTGTAGCTTATCAAGAGCAATAGATTATTTTCTCTTTGTCATTATTTGCGCTTTAATCAAACAAATGCAAATCCCTAAAACCCACATAGAAATAATATTTGATCCTCCTTATTTTAAGTAAACTGATGATAAGTCTTGTCTTGTGAGTAACATTAAATGTAAAGTGAAACTATCATACCTGAGCGTAATAGCCCTTGCCACAGGATCATTGCTATGAATCACAGAAAAGATCCTCTTCACGAACTCATCCACATTCAGAATCTTCTCCAAATGCTTTTCACTTTGTTGAGTAACTTTAAGTACACACAGTCTGAGAAAGTTGTTTCTAAAACGGGGAAAAAATGAAAAATTCTGTATTTAAAATAGTAATAATAAGGATCAATACATAATCTTGAATTTTCTATAGTTAAGCTATTGTTTTGACTCATTATTAAAGGAAAATGAGTAGGAAGTATTAATAGTGGCTTACTTATTTCTTTTGTGACATGAATTTTTTAAAAATCAATTCTGTTAGCTAAAGACAAGCCAGACCAAATTCGGAGATTTATGTACTCAGAGGGTGACATTCTCCACAAGCAGTTGATGAAGAATGTGTCATTCACAATTCAGTAAGCAATATTTCTCCATTATTTGAAACAAAGAAAACATAACAATAGCTTTTCATCAAAATTGGGGGTGGCCACACAAAGAAAAACAGAATACTTGTTAAAGAAAAATGTATATCATTTGTTGCAGTAGATGGAGAAAGGGGGTTATTTAACAGTCCATCAGGCCAGACAAGGGAAGAGGACATTCCTAGGACTCTAGAATTCTCCACCTTTAGCAACTAAGTTTTTTTGTACTGATAAGAGGAGGAAAAGAGACACAGAAGGACACCAGTTGCTGCAGCGGGGCTGCAGTTAATGAAAGGTCACATACAGCAAAATAGCTGATATCAAACAAGATGGAGTGAGTTATATTCTTCCAAAAAATTTATTTTCAATCTTCTAACCCATGGGCCCACAAGGGCAGTGATTGATGAAAGAGTGTGCCTCCCAAAATTTAACACCCCTCCTCAACATTTACACATACATATACATGTAAACAATCAGAAAAGCGACACATTACTTCGTGTCATTTTTCTGACACATTTTTTCCCACCATCAAGGTAAAGTGTGGTATAAGAGGATCTAATTCATGTATATTAAAAGTTAACATACTAGTTGTTTAAATAGCTAAAGTTTAAAAAGCAGGAGGACAGAAAGTGTATGTACTTTGTGTTCATTTTTATAGTACATTAACAACTCTCAGAGGCAGGTAGGTGGCACACTGGATATAGCTAGGTCTGGAGACTGAGGGTTCCTGAGTTCAAATATGGCTCAAATACTTCCAAACTCTGTAACTCTGGGCAACTTACTTAACTCCAACTGCCTAGCCCTTACTGTTCTTCAGCTTTGGAACCAAAAACATTGTATCCATTCTAAGACAGAAGGTAAGGTAAAAAAACAAACCAAAAAAACCCAACCCTTTTATAATGAATATATATGGAACATGTGCCTATTTTAAGATACAAAAGCGGAACAGTGATAGTGATAAAAAGCATTCAGTTAGGAATCATAAGTCTTGGATTCTGGTCTCACTTCTGATATCAATTAGCACTAACTAATGTAATTTTGGTCAAGTTAATTAAAAACTATGGCTTTAGGCTCTTTATTTTTAAAATAAACTCAATTTCTGTCTCAGAATCAATTCTGCATACTGGTTCTAAGACAGAAGAGCAGTAAGAGCTAGACCAGGGGTCGGCAACGTATGGCTCTTTCTGCAGGAGCCATAAAGTCAATTTTTTTCAGGTGCTGTTACAGGAGTGCGCACTGTGAGCACTGCACGGCTCTCACGAAATTACATTTAAAAAAAATGTGGCATTTATGGCTCTCATGGCCAAAAAGGTTGCCGACCCCTGAGCTAGGCAATGGGGGTTAAGTGACTTGCTCAGGGTCAACAAGCTGGGAAGAATCTAGGGCCGGATTTGAATCCAGGTTCTCCTGTCTCTAGGCCTGGCTCTCTATCCACCTACCTGCCCCAGCTTCTAATCTTTTTAACAAGAGTCTAGGATAAATTTCATGGAGAGGCATTTAACATTTTCAACAAACATTATGCAAGCAACTACTACTATGCATAAGGAGCTTTGCCGGGAATACAAAGACAAAAAACAAACTGCGCTCAGAGAACTAATATTTTACAAGGCTATGCAAAAAAAGTATACAGAAAAGGTATAGTACAAGATAGGCAGTAAAGAGGAAAAGGATGAGATCAAATAAATTGATTTAGAAAACTGGAGAGGAGGGAAAGAATGCTTACAAAGAAGTCTGAGAAGACTTCGAGGAAGAGATATTACCTGAGTTAAGTCTTGAAAAAATAGTCTTCTACTATTCTTAGAGAAAAGATGGAGAAATATGAACTAAACAATGACACATTTAGATGGAAACAGAACTGACTGAATGGCTAAATTCACAGGACATAGTTAATGAGAGGATTGGACCAAATGGTCTTTGGCATTTCTTTCACCACCAGAACTATAAAAACCTATGAACTGAGTTGTTAGAAGCCAATTTGGCTGGATGTATTCTGTGGAATGCCCCAAGGACTGTGCTTGACCCTATGCTGTTTAGTATTTTTACTAATGTCTTAGATAAAGGAAAAGATGGCATGTTCATCAAATCTAAAAATAACAAAGAACTGGGAGAAATAGCTAACACACTAGACATACATATTTGGGATCCCAAAAGGCTAGAGCACTGGACTAAATCTAATAGAAAATTTAATAGCAGTAAATGTAAAGTCTTACACTTGGGGAATTTTTTAAAATTGAGAAAATAAAATACTTTAAAAAATCATCTTCACAAGCACAAGATGGGGAAGCAATAGCTAGATAGCACTTTGTCAAAAAAAGACTCAATTTTAATCAATTTCAACAAGTCTTTAACAAACATTTATTTCGTACTAAGGATAAAAAGACAAAAAACAGCCCCAAGATACAGGGATTTGGGGGGGGTGGGGTAGGTGAATTAAAACGGCAATATTAATGAGTGAAAAGTAGGATTGGCAATCAGAAAAATTAATGTGATATTAGGATGTATTAAAGAGAAACAAAGCCTGGAATAGGAAGCAATAGTTGTGGTTGTATGATATATAGTATATGATAGTTGCATTCAAAAAAATATTTGTATTGTTCAGTCATATCTGACTTTTTGTAACTCCATTTGGGGTTTTCTTAAGAGTGATTTGCCATTTTTTTCTCCAGCTCTTTTTTGCAGATAAGCAAACAGATGTGGAAAACAGGGTTAATTGACTTGTCTGGGGTCACACAACTAGGATCTGAGACTCCATTTGAACTCAAAGATGGATCTTCCTGGCTTTACGATTAGCACTTCATCTACTATGCTGCATAGTTACCCTCAAATATAACAATAAAAAAGAAAAATTTTATATATCAGTTAGCATACATATTTACATAGTGTTTTAAGGTTTGCAAAGCACTTTATGAATACCATCTCATTAGCTCCTTACAACAACCTTGAAAGTAGGTACAATATATTATTAACCTCATTTTGCAGATGAGGAAACCAAGGCAGACAATTACGTGACTTATCCAGAGCCATGCAACTAGCAAGTGTCTAAGGCCAGATCTGGATGCAGGTTTTCCTGATTCCAGGTCCCGAGCTCTATCTACTAGACAACCCACCTAGAAAAGGAATTTAGACTTTTGCCTAAGATGGGACAATTATGAACAATGGGTAGACACTGCAAAGAGGTAAATTTAGACCCAACATCAGGAAAAACTTTTTAATAATTAGGGCTGTCTAAACATAGAATGGTTTGCTTTGGCAAGTAGAGGGTTCCTCCTAACGGAACAGCTTTAAGCAGCAATTAAATGACTATTTCTCAGGTTTGGCTATGGGTTGGACTAAATTCCTTTCAGACTCAAGTTCTGTGAATGATTATAATTATTTTGGTCTTTTTTTTTTTAATCTGAGAAGTAACTGATTTCTTTGACGCTTTAGAGTTGCTTTAAGTACGTGCTTTTATTGTTTTTTTAATAGACAGACATTAACTTTAGGTATGTATATTAATTTTAAGTTTATGTGACCTATTTAAGTTTATATTTTATTCAAAAGGAAAACTCTAGGGGCAGCTGGGTAGCTCAGTGGATTGAGAGTCAGGCCTAGAGACGGGAGGTCCTAGGTCCAAATCTGGCCTCAGACACTTCCCAGCTGTGTGACCCTGGGCAAGTCAATTGACCCCCATTGCCCACCCTTACCAATCTTCTGCTTATGAGCGAAAGTTAAGGGTTTAAAAAAAAGGAAAACTCTGATGGGGATCTTGACAAAGTATTAATAGCTGTGTACTTCATTTTTTTAATGTTTATTAAAATTTATCATGTGAAACATATTTCCATATTATTTATTTTTATAAATGAATAATCAATCCTATTAATACCCAAACTCCCTAAAACATACCCACAGAAACAAGTGCTAAATCATATGTTTTCCTCTTCATTTCTACTCCAATGGTTCTTTCTCTGGAAGTGAACAGTATTTTCTTTCTAAGTTCCTCAGAATTGTTCTGGGTCATTGTATTGCTGCTCTCTTGGCATCTTATCCACCATGGGGAGAGGAGGTAACAGCTCGTGTCTTTTAAACTGACTTAGCTAGCATGGCATGTGGCTTCATTGTCTAATGGCTACTAATAAATTTATAAAACCTATAATATTTCTAAAGTTATCTTTTTATATTAATTTGACTTCTTAAAGTAATAAAGTCTATCACATTTGATTGTTCCCCAACATTGCAGTTATGGGGTATAGTGTTCTGCTTATTTCACTCTACAGCTTCAAAAATTTGGGGGTGTGTACCCTTTAAAAAAAATTAATAGAATAAAGTAAAACTATCTAGTATGGGGGCAGAAGGAGGCTGGTTTAAATACATGTAGGAAGCATTCATTTAGCACAGAGTATGCAGAAGGTGCTTGGAATCAAAACCCAAAGTAAACTATCCTTGCCTTGAAAAACCGTATATACTTCTGGAAGAGACAACACGCACACAGCTAAGAAAACACAAAATTAAACAGTGAAGATGGTAAAGAACTCTAATAACTTGGAAAATCAAGAAAAAATTTGTGTAGGAGATGACATTTGAACTGAATTTCAATAGAAGCTAGAGCTTTCAAGAGGTAGGGGAGTGGGTGGAGATCATTCCAAGCATGAAAAATAATATGTACCAGTGATGGCATATACTAGTGATGGCAAACCACATGTGCCAAAGATGGCATGCAGAGGGTTCTCTGTGGGCATCTGTGCTGTGCCCTCCTCTGCCCCTCCACAGAGTTAGTTACTAGAAAGGTAGAGGGACTTGGGCAGAGCTGCTCCCCTCCCCCTCACTACTGAGCCTGATGACATTTTTTCACATCCCCTGCCCCTTTGCCCAGAAGCCCACTGGAAGAACAGCGGGGTAAGGTGGATAGCTCATAGGCAGCAAAGCTGGAGGGGAGAGGAGAGCTCAGGCTGTGCCCCTCCCCCCCCCCCAATTGCTGAGGACATTCCTCACTTTACCCACCCTCTGCCCAGTAGCCTGATGGGAGGAGGGCACAGTGGGGCACACCTGGCATTTGGTGGGGGAGCTGGCATGTACATGGTCTCTAAAAGGTTCACCATCATTGGTCCATACAATGACTTAGAGGAAGGAAATGGAATTTAAAAATTATTGACATTTACAGACCACTTTAAGGTTTTGAAAGTGCTTTATATTTATTATTTCATTATCATAATGACATAAAGATAAGCTATGATTATCCCCATTTTCTTGAAAAGGAAAATTAATCTAAGAAAGGTTAAATGATTTGTCCTGGAACTGAGACAGAATTGTCTAGCAACTGAGACAGAATTGAACCAAATCCTGCTTTTCATCCTGCTTTGGAGAAAGTAAAAAGGCTGACTATGTAAATTTGGGAATCATCTGCAAGAAAATGATAATTGATCCTATGAGAGTAAATTAGAGAAAAACAAACAAAATGATAAATCAGGTAAAAGAGAAGAGATCAAGAGAAGAGAATCTAAGACAGAGAAAAAGAGGCCATTGTCCTAAACCAAAATAAATGACTTTTGAACACTGAAACTTTTGAAAGGGCATATTAGACTTACCCAACTCTGAACACATCTGCCAGCTTGAGGAATGCTGAGTTGATGAGAATAGGGAATGGATACTTTTGAAAGAGTCTAGGAAATCGTACAACTGCTTCACACTGTTCTCCAAGTTTGCCAGATCTCAGTCCTATTAAAAACAACAATATGATAGGTATAAACTTTGCAATATTAAAAGTACTTTTGAGAGGGTCAGCTGGGTGGCTCAATGGATTGAGAGCCAGGCTCAAAGATAGGAGGTCCTAGGTTCAAATCTGGCCTCAGATACTTCTCAGTATGGGCAAGTCACTTAACCCCCATTGCCTAACCCTTACCACTCTTCTGTTTTAGAATCAATAGTACTAAGTATTGATTCTAAAACAGAAGGTAAGGGTTTAAAAAATGTACTTTTTTTTTTAGGGCCATAAAGGGTTTGTACATTATTAAATGCACAGTAAGATAGTATTAGCTATAGCAATCTGCTAATAATTTGTACTCTTAAATACCATGAATTTTAAATCAATGGAAAAAAATTCTAAAGTTTTCCTGAAAAATCTGTCAATGAGAACTACTTGGAGGTATCCTAGATAATATTACTCAACCGATAAGACAGTAAAATAAAAATAGAAGCAAAGAATTAAGATTCTAAGAAATTGTTTTTTTTTGTATTTTCATCAATCTAATTCACGTGCTTATCTCTTAAAGGTACTCAGAATCTTGGATAAAGAATAACTTCCTGTTGCTTTGACCAATTACTTTCATTACCCATGTACCAAACTTCATATTTATAGGATCTTTTAAAGATTTACTGTTTCCATTTTATAGAAGAGGAAATTAAGAGAGGGAGAGGGGAAATGACTTGCTTTGTAATAACAAAGCTATGAGAAATCTTATCAGCTGTCTCTTTATTTTCTAATAGCTAAAACTACAAAACACACTTAGAGTACATAGGTATTACCATCCAATTTACAGCAAGTATACAGTGTTAGTAATTTTTGTGCTTAGAACTTATTTTCCCATAAAAATAGCATTATAAATGTTGATACCAATATTTATTAGGTTTATAATTACCTCCCTACCCCATAATTAATCTGAAAAATTTCCTCAAAACATCATAAAAAGAATATACTTCAGGTATTTATCTTCCCCACTCCATTCCCAGATAAAATTTGGAGAAATGAAGAAGGGTAAATGGGGAAGAGGAGGCCCACTCTGATACATAATACTTATATAACTTTGAGAAAACATAACCTTTCTGGAAATAAGTTTCCATATATGTAACAGAAGGAGCAGGTAATATATTGTCTAGGGTTGCTTTCACCTTTAAGTTGATGATCTGAAAATGGATGAGTTAGAGGCAGGATAAAAAGTTTTGGTGAAAACCAAGACCAAGTTCTGAGAAAGGTGAAGGCCAGACAGTGGAAAATATAAGTGAAAATGGATCTCCCTTTCTTGCTCCAAGGATGCTGTAGACAAAACTTAAGAAAGCTGGGATGGGGAAAGGTAGGAGGAAAGATGGCATAAGGGGTCTTACAGTAGTAGCCAGTTGGGGACCTGCCCACTCCTTCTAACAACCAAATCAAGTTGGAATGGCAATGAAAAGACTGGTTAGGAGGGCAAAAGGCAAAGAAAACAAGTCCCATCTGTATATCTAGGTTCCCTATTTTTATCTTGCCTTTACCACTGCCCTTGACCAATTAGTAGTGAAAGGTAAAGTCCTAACAGAGCTATTTGGTGGGGCTTCAAATGGAAAGGCAAGGTACAGGGTAGGAAAAGCATGGGGAAGACAAATTCCTGCAGTCATTTTTTTACAGGTCTTCCCCATTCCTACTATACTTTCTGTCCTCAACTCCATCTCTCAGAATCCTAAGTTTCCTTAAAAGTTGAGCACCAGCACCACTCCTACCATAGTATCTTTACTATGTCCTTACCACCCCAGCCCAATTAGGATCCCTCCCACCCAGTCTATTACTTCCAATTTTGCTCTCTGTTTCTGTTTCCATAGGCTCCTTGAAGGCAGTAACTGCTTCACTTTCATCTTTCACATTCCCAGCACTATAGCAAAATGCTGTTGAATGCTTATTAGTTGAAAGATGCTGAATTCAGGTATATAAGGGATACATGTAAGTTCAACTTCTCAAACCTTGATATCCTTCAGTAATAACTGCTAACATTTATGCAGCACTTTACATATATTATCTCATTTTATCCTTACAATAGTGTGAGACAGATTTTACAAATAAGGAAACAGGCTGAGAAAGGTTAAGTGATTTATCATAGATCACACTGAGTTTTTCAGACTACAAGTTCAGAGATCTATCCATTCATTATATTACAGTCTCCTAAGTACTATCCCAGATTTAAATGAAATATAAACCAACTTTAAGCTGTCATAAAGAAACAGAAATTCCAAACTATTTATGACAGTATCCTATATTATCCTATTGGAAAAACTTGCCCAGATTACATAACCATGAAAATAGGGAAGCATGATCTTGTCAATTCTTGATATATAGGTAATAAATCAATGCCATATTCAAATTATTCAAGGATTTATTAATAAGTTAATGATTTATTCAAGGTCACATGGTACCTTTAAAATATTCTGCTTTTAAAAAAGGTTGGTGGATAGAAAGCCAGATTTGGAGACAGGAGAGCCTGGGTTCAAATTTTACCTCAGACACTTCTTAGCTACATGTCTGGACAAATTACTAAAAGCTCCATCTGCCTAGAATGGATATCCATTCTATGAGAGAAGGTAAGGGCTTAAAAACATTGTTAAAAGTTGAAAAATCTATAAATCAGCTTCATTTCCTTCGTCTCTGGTATATAAGGTCTCCTTCAATTTAACACTTAGAATATATGAGCATACAGATTATCTAACAAAGAATAAAAAATGCATTTTAGGTAATAACAGTACAAGATTGAAACTGGGAGAAAACTCACAATAACACAGACCTCTAGTTCTTGACAACAGCCAATTATTACCACAAAATTAATATTCTTCAAATAGAGATGAAAACATATAGAAAAGTAATATAAAATATATACAAAGTATTGTACTGGCATGCATGCATTTGTTTAAAAACTATTGACTCTTGGAGCAGTCAAGTATCATGTTTATATTTTTTCTGTTCATTGATTCAATGAAATTTTTTTTAAGTTTCCTTTCATTTAGCATGTAGTATTTCTTAAGTACTTTGAAAGTTTTACTGTAAGTCCATTTTTGTATCTGGAAATCTTATTGGCACTGTTTGGCATTTTTTTTTTTGCTACCCATTTTTAAATTTTTATTTTCATTTTTCTGAGATTTTTCCCTCTGAAGATGTCTTTATTCCTCTCTTTAGTGTTTATTTTATTTTATTTGGCGTATTTGGTACTCTTCTGAAGCGATAAAGGGTTAGCCGTGTTTTAATTATCACTATTCAGGCATCTTGTAATTGTTTCCTCCCAGCTACATTTTTTTCTATTTAGGAGTAAAAAGGCAGAAAGGTATAGAGCAAAACCTTGAAGGGATGGTCTGGTGGCCCAGTAGGGCCTTTGGAAAACTTGAGTCCAGAGGGGACAGAACAAATAAAAGACAGAAATTTAAAAACTAATACAAATAACCAAACTTATTAAACAACCAAAATGCAAACAGTTCTGCTATAATGTTTGCTTCAAAAATGTGAACTTGTTTCAATGTGATTGCTACATTAGGGAACATTTTGAGCAGAACAACAATTTTGAGTATGCATATGAGTGATTTTTTTTCCCTAGGATAAACAGGGGAAATGCAGAAAAATGCTCCATTTCACAAGCTGCAATCCTCCCAACAACCCACAAACTTTAGGTCTTTGTTAAAGTGCCATATTTACTGTATATTTTCTAGTACAAGAGCTATGGAAGAGGAGGGCTGGTCTGATGCTCCCTTTTTGACTTCTTCCCTGACCTGCACCCAGCCTAAGATAGCTGTCACTATTCATTATGGTAATTACGTTTTTCTTAACCATTTTACATGTATAAAACTGTTTTTTTTTAAAAAGCTGTTTTTAATAGGTTTCTTTTAATAATTATGCAACTGATAATTTTTGATCACCTGGTCCCTAATCCCATTTGCTCAGTGGTTTTATTATTCCATTTTGCTTATCCCAGTGCTTTTTGGGAAGATATGTCAAGCTACATAGAACTGACTAGTTATTTATCTTAAAGTTTCAATTTCATCTGTAAAATAGGGATAAGACAATCCCCTGCTTTTGGTCCCTTCCTACTTCCCTCCCAAGCACCTAGATGGCACAGTGAATAGACTGCCCAGGATCTAAAGAGATCTAAGTTCAAATCCTATCTCAGACTTAATAGCTTTGTGACCCTGGGCAAGTCACTTAACCTGTTTACTTCATATTCCAAATCTGAGAAAAGAGCTAGAAAAGAAAAGAAAACCCGACTAAGTCATTAAACAATCCCGCCCCTCCCCCGCGCTCACCCCCCATTAGACTTGTGAGGTAGTTGAGCCCAGAGAATTGGTCTCAGTTTTTCCCTTGGGCTTTCCTTTCTATCCCTATCGCTCAGCACAGTGCCTGCCTGGCTGTTTGACTTGTCCTAGAGAGGCTGGAGTCAGATTGCGGAGAACTTTAAGTACCAAATAAATACAAAGAAGTTTTGCTTTTTTCTAAAGGCAACTGGGAGCCACAGAAACTTTGCAAGCGTGGGAAAAGAAATGGCTGAGAAACTTTAGACTGGCAGAAATACAAACCATTTGTTCTACTTTGCTCTCATAGTGAGTTAAAAGCAAGAACAAAAGCTCCATGCATACATATCCTCTGCAGGACTGAATACGTATTCAACAAACCCAAGTCCATAAGGTCCATAAATTTGAGGTAGTATGCTAAATGTAAGGTTGAGCGCTTCGGAAGCAGACAGTTTAAAACACGCGAACTCATAAATCATCATAAAATTTTTATAAACTAGTTTGACTTCGGGGGAAATAAAGCTCTTAAACAGCAGGTGCATGGCTGGTGAGAGAATCTAGAGATCCAAACCCTTGCCATTTCACAGGTTTTCTACAGCCTCTCATCCTTACTCCAGCTACTATTAAACACTCTAGCACCTGGCCCAAGGGAGCAGGTTTTTAAAAGAAGTTCATCCCAAAGGAGTTCCTCTTGCGTCTCGAAGAAATCGCGATACAATCAGTGCCAGCCTCCAAGCAAAAGACTATGCCACCCCCCCCATGGCTGCTGCGCATGCGCTAACACGGAGGTCTGAAGGCCTCGACCAGCTGGTGGCGCCATTCCCCACCCCCTCTCATTTTGACACGGATGAGCTGCTCCCAAGATACCTTTATCCAGTTCCATGAGGGCTGAGTTTGCATCTAGCTCCTGTTCGCCGTAGCCGGCGTCTGCCAAGAAAGACTTGGTCGAGTTCGATGCCATAGCGCTTTAAAGTAACCAGACCAGCCTATTCAGGATTGGAAACTCCGCCGCAGCGCAAACATCTCCCTCCAATTTGTTCTCGCGTGTTTTCTTAGCCCCTAACCGGTTCTCTGCCAGCTAACATCGCGCATGCGACTTAAGTGCTCCGCCGTTCAGCTCCGCTTCTTTCCCCGGCGCAGGCGCAAGCGGAGCCAATAGTCACTCGCCCAGAGGTTTTCGCGACTGGGGGAGGGGAGCTAGTGAGAAAGAGGTGGGGAATCTCGAGGCAGGAGTGGCTTGCGTCGCGGCGATGGAACAGTGGGAGCCAATCAGAGGGCGTTACGTCAGTTTGGCGCGGAGTTTGTTGGCCCGGCCCGGCAGTGGCGGGAGGTAGCCTGTATAAATGGGCAGGGGAGAGGGGAGAGGGCTCCGGGGTTCTACTGTTTGGGCTGCTTCTAGGACTATTCCGTCTGCTGTCCGTTTCCCGCCGGCCCAGATGCTGTTCCACTCGCTCCTCCGCCAACCCCGCCTGGGCGCGGTTGGGAATGGTAAGTAACGGTTCTAACGGCCGCTTGCAGTTACAGTCTCTCGGGCTACTTCGCTCCCCCACCTCGACCTGAGCATCCTGTCTGGTTCCCCCCACCCCCTCCCGCTCCACACCCTGGGCTTGCGCCAAGAGCGCCACTAGAGACGGAGAGAATAGGTCGTGACAAAGGTGGTTGGGCGCCTTAGGCTCTTCGGAGAACTTGAGAAAGTGTGGCAGCTTGGAGTGGGCTTCAAAAATAGGGGTAAATGGCTCTCTCTGGGGTGAGGGAAGGAGGTGGCGCCTGCAACTCTGAAGCTTTTCTTTAAGTAGGGGAGGGGGAGTGATGTACTCGGTGATCACTTGAGATCTTTTCCTACGCCTAGTCTAATTAACGATTTGTCTCTATTGTTTCAATATTGTTTCGATTTGGTGGGTGGGTGGGTGGGGAAGTAAAGTACTTTGCGATACTTAAAGCGCTAGATAAATTTTATTCCTCCTTTAATAATAATGGTTTCCTTCGAAGAATCAGCTTATAGTCCACTTACCGGGAGCCTGTCCTAGCAGCCCACCCCCGCCTCAGCCTCGTGTCTACCCTCGAAGATTACATCTCCCTTATAACTTGGGGTGTATCTTGTTTGAAGCTTTTTTGTGTGTGTGCATGTTATTAACCCTATTAGAATATGAATCCCTTGAAGGTCGTAAATTCTGTCTTCTGGAAGAAGCCTTTTCTCGATCTCCCTTAATGTAGTGCCTTCCCTTTAAGATGAACTCCAGTGTAACCTGTCTGTATCTAGTTTGGTACAAGGTTGTTTGCTTGATCCCCATTAGATGGGAGTTTCTGGAGAACAAAGAATATAGAACCTTTCTTTGTATCCCAAAACTTAGTACAATGTAGGTACATAGTAGGAGTTTAGTAAAATGCTTGTTTACTTGAGGGCAGGCACAGAGTTTTTGCCTTTTCTTCATATCCCTAGAACTTAGCCAACTCTCTGGCCGACACAAATAAGTGTTTAAAATCTTCTTGATTGATTGGTAGTCATTTTAGTTTTCTTCCTGCCCTGCAAACCTGAACTCTCTTGCCTAAGCTAAATGAAACCTTAATCTTTATCTTCCCGGCAAAATTCCTCCCGCTCCTTTTAACTCCCAGGCATAGAAGTTAATTGTCTTTATCTGTCCCCTGTTAAATAGCTCTTCCCTTTGCTTTTGCTGATTCTCTACTCCCCTCCCCCTTACGTACATTTTTCTAGAACACTACCAAGATCTCACCTTTATTCTTATCACATATATATCATATTTATGTGGTATGTACAGGACATACCACTCCATTATACTGAAACACCTCCCCCCACCGGCCTTTTTTTTAAACCCTTACTTTAAGTTCTAGGCAATGAGGTTAAGTAACTTGCCCAGGGTCACACAGCCAGGAAGTGTCTGAGGCCAGATTTGAACCTACTACTTCCAGGCTCCCAATCCACTGAGCCATCTAGCTATCCTCACCTCTCATTTTTTACTTTATATTTCCAGTACAGTGTCTTGCAAGTATAAGGTGTCCTTAAAAGTCTTAGTGTACAAAAAGGGCATTTTTGGAACATCTATATTAATAAATGTTTGTTGAATTGAGAGATCTCTTTAAAATTAGACATCTTTAATATTCATATCAACAGTGTCTATTTTGGGCAGACATTATTAAAGGGGAAACAAATACATCCCCTAGAAACAACAAAATAGAATTTTCCCCTTTTTAAACTGTTACCTTCTGTCTTGGAATCAATACATATTGATTCCAAGGCAGAAGAGTGGAAAGGGCTAGGCAGTGGAGGTCAAGTGACTTGCCCAGGGTCACATAGCTAGGAAGTGTCTGAGGCCAGATTTGGACCCAGGACATCCCATATCTGGGCTTTACTCTCAGTCCACTAAACCACCTAGCTGCCCCCCAGAGTAGAAAATTTTAAGGCACATTAGTCCAGAATGTGCAATACTTAACAGTTAAAAGTACTGCAGGTACCTGGTTTTGGTGAATACACAAAGAAGTACAGGCAACTTGAAAATTATTTTCCAAAAATTCTTTGCAAATTGGTAGAGTTTACACATTTCCCCATAGAATGATATTATAAATTGTGGTTAGGTTTCTAGTTTTTAAAAGCCTGTTTAATCCACAATGGAGATGAAATAATAGCAGATGATATTATTCTGGCTAGGGAACCCAATAACCATGCATATCATGAGTTTTTCTATCAGAAAGAACTGTCAATATCATTGGACAAATGCTTTTCTTTTTTCTTTCACTACAGCTATGATAAAGCAGCTCAACAAGTATTAAGAGGGAAATAATTTGCCTTATAATTCTTTCAGGGAAAATATGTTCCTAAAATAGTATAGATTGACCATTTTTTTACATAAATAAGATTTGTGTATCAGGGAATTTCCATTTAAGAAATGGATTCTTGGATCTCCATACATGTACTATGTATCTAGTTATCATTTATAATTTGACATGTCTAAAATTAAACTCATCTTTTTCTTAAACCTATTGTCTAATCTGAGTTTTTTCCCTTTCCTTTATTCTCTTCTTCCACTATTCATAATGCATTAGGATGTAAACTCTTTTGGGGTAGTCTGTTCTGCTTTGTATTTGTTATCCTCAAGATAGCATAGTGCTTGGAACAAAATAAGTATTTAAAAAACTTTTTTTCATTTATTCAGTAAGGTTGCAAATTCTATTACTCATTCCTGTTTTTTAATATGTCTTACATTGCTTCTTTCTTTCCTTTCAAGTTGCCACCATTCAGATCCAAGGCTACTTTATCTCATATCAGAACCATTGCAATAGTGATCTATCTGGCTTTAGTTCTTCTTACCTCCTTAGCAGATTAACCCCCTTTCTTTTTCCCCCTAAACACTTCCTTACATGCCACCCTTCTACTCATAAAACATATAGGACTTTCATTGACTATACAATTAATTCTTTAGCTGGTATTTAAAGTCCTCTACAATCATTCCCTCAGACACATCTGTTTAAAATAGTAAAGAGATTTTTTATTGATATCTTGTTTTTAATGTCATCTACTTTTCCCAATGTATTCTCCTTTCTGGAGAGCTGTCCCTTAAATAAGCAAAAAATGATGGAAAAAAACAGCCCAGCAAAACTAACCAATGTATTTAAAAAGGTTAGCTGTAGGTAGTGTTCCACCTTTGCAAGGAAGGACACACACTTCTAATATTTTATCCGAAGTACTTCTCCAAGGAGTATAATCAACCCTACATATTCTTTTCATGTTGTTAACTTTCCTGCCTCACTGCCTTTTTACTCTTGTTAACACTCCTGGAATGTTTCCCCTTTTTCCTTTTTGTCTAAGAAAGATAAGTAAGATATAGTAGATTGAGTATATCCTCCACATATGATTTATTCGAAAATATATCACCCAATGGAATAGCTAGATGGCTCAGACAGAATGTCAAGCCTGGAGGTGGAAGTCCTGGGTTCAGATTTGTACTCAGGTACTTCCTACCTGTGTGACCCTGGGCAAGTCACTTAACCCCCATTGTCTAGCTTTTACCACTGATAATTAGTATCTATCCTAAGACAGAAGGCAGGTTTTTTTTTGTGTGTTTTTTTAAAGAAAGAAAATAAATCACCCATAATAAGGCAAGGGATGGAGAAAGGGAAGGAGGAGGAATATATGCCACATTAATGGTGGAACATCATAGATCCAAAAAAAGTCAAGTCTTAGATCCAGACTTTCTTTCAAAAATCAATTAAAGTTTTATCTTCCTGTATGAAATGTTTACCAGTTTCTCTAATGCTTGTAGTACTTAATACCCTGTACTATTCATTTGTCATTGATCTTATGCTAAGGAATATTTGTTAAAGCCAAATCTGACATAAATATTTCTTCATATCTTTATGTGTAAGTGTAAGATAATGGCATATCTCTTGATATCCCTAAGATAATATGTGATCAAAAAATGTTTGTTGACGAGTATGCTCCCAAGGAGTTCAGTTAGGAAGTAAAACTACTGCCTGGGCAATTAGTATAATAATAATAATAATGTGAATAATAAAATGGTATATTGTTGGTCAGTCTATTAAAATATATAAGGAATTCATAGAAAAAAGTAGAAGAGATAAAAGCAGTTGGAAAAGATTTCCTAAGATCATAGATTTTATAGCATGTAAAAAAGCCCACAGAGATCATCTAAAATAATTTTATATATGAGGACCAAAGTGCTTAAATAAGTAGCATAAAGACACTAAGAAAATAAATATGTCCAAGATTTGAACCCAGGTCCTCTATAAGTCCTGTACTTTTCTCTCATATTCTTTAGAGGAAAATGGAAGCTGGACCCTAAAGGATTGGTAGTTTTCTGATATGGATGAGGAACAAAGGGGAAGAGTGTTTTAGGCTAGAGAACAGTCTTAAGAAGGCATGAAAATGATGCTAGAATTATTGTGGATGGGTATGTTTTTGTTTGGTAAGGTGCAAATTGTATTTGGTATTTATCATTGGAAGAAAGTCTGATATCTAAAAAGCTGCTTTTAAGCAAAAAAAAAATTAGTGACTGAGTTATTTTGCAAACAATATTTGCTGCTGTGGTCATCTAATAGTCAAAGAATTATAAAATCTGAATTGATCTAGTTCAAACCATAAACTTAAACAAGAATCTGCCCGACATCCAGTAAGTGAATTTGTTCACTCTTTGCTGGAAGACCTTAAGTCAGGGCTTATCCACTTTTTTCCTATAGCAGCTCCTTCCACTTTTGGATTGTGTAAATTATTTTGATAACTATCTTGATATGCTAGAGTTGCCCTTCCATGTGTGATGAAGGTGTGTAAGACTGACTATTTCCCTAGGACTCAAAATGATTTGAAAAAAAAATCTGATTTGTCTTTGTGACCCAAAGTAACCTGAAGAAAACTAACTGTCCTTGAAAATTACAGTCTGGCTGAGGTCCACCTGCCACTGGCTCATTCCATACCAGTTCTCATGGTTTCTCTGGGATGAACTAGCCAAAGTCCTTGGACTTTGTGTAAGTGTGTCTGGTCCCAGACGCTATCAATGATTGAGTTTATCACTTGGCCTCAACTATGGAACATCTAGCCCTAAGGCTTAGTGGGTCATTGTATTGCTGAAACCTTGAGACTGAGTCACTTCATACTTTTATTGTGCTGTCTTATGCTAAAAATATGTACCAGAGATGTTCCCCCTTGCACCTGGGAATCCCACAACCCCATTCCTGGACATACTTGCCTATCTCACCCCAGATCTCTCCCTGAATTGGTCCCTTCCAGCTCCTTTCCTGCCTCCACTAAGAATTATAAAAGTAACTGCTAGTCAACTATACTTTGCATGCTTATTGATATTAGACCAGTTTGCTCCCATAAGCATGTATGTCCTTGCTTAATAAAGATTACCTTGATTTTAAAGCATTGTGTCTTTTGGTTATCTGTTGGTTCTGGAAAAGGAGAGTGGAAGTCTCTAGGGGCTCTCAGCCCTCTAAGGTGTTTGCTTCCACTGGGGGAAAGAGAAACCTAATTTTTGTACAGTTTATGCCTCAATTTATAGAGTAGATCTCATTATTAGGAAGTTTTTTTTCCTTATACATCAATCCTTAAATTTGTTTCTTTGCAGCCTTCCCACCTTGATCACAAGTCTGTTCTCTTGGATTGAAAAGAGGAGGGTGGCGGGAGGGGGGGAGGGGAATAGTAATGTAAGAAGGGGTAAGTAAAGATTGGAAATGAATTAAGTTATGAAGGGCTTTGAAAGCCAAACGGGATTTTGTATTTGGTCTTCAAGGCAAAGAAACCTAGAATTAATTGAGGTGGAGGCAGGGAATGATATGGTCATACTTGTGTTTTAGGAAAATCACTGATGGCTGAATGGAAGATGGATTGGAGTTGGGGGAGACTTGAAGCAAGCAGGCTTATATAATCACTGTTTCAAAAGTCCAAGCCTGAAGTGATGAGGTACTGAACCAGAGTGGTGGTAGTGTCAGAAGAGAAAAGGAGTGTCTGCAAGGGATATAGCAAAATTGGAATCAATAGTCATTGGCAATAGTTTGGATGTGGGCAGTGGGAAATAGTGAGGAGTTGAGGATGATGGCTATTTTGTGACTTTGCCAGACTGGGAAATGGGTTTGGCCTGGACAGTAATAAAGAAAGTAGGAGTGGGGAAGTTTGGAAGAAATGATAATGAGTTTCGTTTTGGACATGTTGAATTTACTTAAGTCTACTGTAAATGCAATTTGAGATATCTGAAAGGCAGGTGGAAATGGGAATTTGGTCAGCAGAAAGATCAGGGTGTAAGATGAGTACATTTGAGAATCATCAGCATTGTTGTTCTTGTTCATTCAGGTCTCACTCTTCATGACTTGGTGAACCTTCTCTCCTCCACTATCACCTGAAGTCTATCCAAGCCCATGTTCATTGCTTCATGATACTTTCTAATCCTCTGCCATTCCCTTCTCCATTTGCTTTCAATCTTTTCAGGAATCAGTCTTTTCTAGTGAATACTGTCATCTCATTTTGTGGCCAAAGTATATAAGCTTCAGTTTTAGTGTTTGGCCTTCAATGAATAGTTAAATTTCTTTAATCGTTCAAATGTGTTGATTCAGTTCTGTGGTGCTCAGCTTTTCTTATAGTCCCTTTCTTACAGCTATACATTGCTACTGGAAAAACCATACCTTTGACTAGAAGGACTTTTGTCAGCAAGCCGATATATCTGCTTTTTGGTTTGCTGACCATCATACCTTTCTTTTCAAGGAGCATTAATTTCATGACTAATCATTTGTCTGCAGTGATCTGTTAGCCTAAGAATGTAAAATCTGGTATCATCAGCATAGAGATAGTAATTAAATCCAAGTGAAGTATATAATAGAGGGAAAAGAGAAGGGACCAGAAGAGAACCCTATAGGACATCTACAGTTAGAGGGCATGACCTCAATAAAGATCCAGCAAAGGAAACTGGAGTATTGAGTAGAGGCTGATAACGGTGTTAAAGGCTGCAGAGAGGTCAAGAAAAATGAGGATTGAGAAAAAAAAGCCACTGGATTTGGCAACAAAAGACTCACTAGTAACTTTGGAGAGGGCAATTTTAGTAGAATGATAAGGCTAAAAGCTAAATTCTAAGGGGTTAAGAGGAGTAAGAGAAGAAAAAGTGGAGGTACCTATAGTAGATGGCTTTTTCAAGAAGTATAGCCACAAAGGGCAGGAGAAATCTAGGAAGATAGGAATGGAAAGATAAAGGAAATAATGGTGGAGACATGGACATATTTGTAGGCAGCTGGGAAGAACCAGAAGGCAAAGAAAGACTGAAGAAGATAGAGTGGGAATGACAACAGTCTGTTGGAGGAGATGTGATGGAATAGAATTGCTTGAGTGAAGTGGAGGAGTTTAAAGAATAAGACCATCTCTTCTTGCAAGGCAAATAGAAGAAGAGATAGTGGCAGAAAAGGATGAGGAATAGTGGCTTATGATGAATGGCCTTTTTGGTGAAATGTATAAGTTTTATGAGAAGTACTGGCCTCAAGCAAGTGAACTTTTGGTGAACTGTTTAAAGATATTTACCTTTTCGTTTATGAGAAGGCCCACCCCAATGGTCTTTTGTGTAAATGGTAAAAAGATCTTTACTCTGTATAAAAAATTGTGTTGAAGTATGAAATTGATAGGCAATGTAGTACAAGGGAATAAGTGCTAGATCTGGGTTTAGAGCACCTTGGCTCCAAAGCTGTGCCTCTTGTTACCTTTATGACCTCGGAGTAAGTCATCTAACTAACCTCTTTGGACCGAACTAAGTTTCCTCATCTAAAAAATTAAGAGGTGGCCTCTGAGGACCCTTCCAGCTCTAAATGTTATCTCTATAAGGGATTTACTTTTTTGTTTTAGGATGGTCTCCGCAGTATCCTCTCCAATCACTTCTAGCTGGTTACCAGTGCAGTTATAATGATGATCACATTTCTTATGGAGAGATGGGAGTTCCAGTTCCTCCTTTTGGGTGTACCTTTTCTACTGGTAAGGCCTTTGCTACCTTTAAAACTATAAAATCCAGGTTATGTCTGAACAGATATTATTTGTCTCATTTATACAATGCTAAAAAGTCTTTGATAGAAGTTTTAAAAAATAATAATGGTCTCTAGAAAGAGATACATCATTTAAAATCTAAAGCTAGAATAAAATACCTGGTGGAAGAGTGGCAAGGGTGGGCAATGGGAGTCAAGTGACCTGCCCAGGGTCACATAGCTGGGAAGTGTCTAAGGCCATATTTGAACCCAAGATCTCCTGTCTCTAGGCCTGACTCTCAATCCACTGAGTTACCCAGCTGCCCCCAGAATAAAATACCTGGGAGTGTACCTGCCAAAACAAATCCAAGAACAACATAAACATATTATAAAACACTTTTTATACAAATGAAGTCAGATCTAAATAACTGAAGAAATGAATGAAAGTTCATGAATGGGCATAGCCAATATAATTAAAATGACAGTCCTATCAAAACTAATGTACTTATTCAATGTCATCTGAATTAAATTGTTAAAAAAATTATTTTATGGAACTAGAAAAAATAATAGCAATTCATTTGGAAGAACAAATGATCAAGAATATGAAAAGAATAGATGAAAAATGTATAGGAAGGAGGTCCAACAGATTTTAAATTATATTATGAAGTAGTAATTATCAAAATTATTTGGTACTGGCTATGAAACAAAGGTAGATCAATGGAACAGAACAGATACACAACAAATAATAGTAAAAGATTATAGTAACTTTGTATTTGACAAAAGAATAGGTCTAGGTTTTTGGGCTAAGAAATTTTTTGAGTTAAACTATTTGGTAAAAATTATTGGGACAACTGGAAATTAGTTTGGCAGAGCTTACATATAGACCAAAATATCTTATACCATTCACTAAAATCAGAATGGATACATGAACTAGATATAAAAGGAGATATAAAAGTAAATTAGAAGAACAGGGAATATTACTTGTGCTTTACAGATAAGAGAAGAATTTATGAGTCAACAAAAGATGGAGAGCATTGTGAAATGTAAATGGATAATTTTGAGTACATTAAATTGAAAAGTTTTTGTACAAATAAAATATTGCTAAGATTAGGAAAAAAGCAGAAAATTGCGGGTGGGGGGGCGGGGATCTTATAGACAGCCTCTAAGGTAAAAGTCTCATATCTAAAATATAGAGAGAGCTTTGTTAAATTTATAAGAATAGCAGCCATCCTCCAATTGATAAATGGGCAAAAATTATTAACAGAAAATTTTTGGATGAAGAAATCAAAGCCATAGATATATATAAGAAAAAATGCTCTAAATCACTACTGATTAGAGAAATGCAAATCAAAACAATTCTGAGATATCATCTCACACCCTTCAGATTGGCTAAAATGACAAATGTCAGGAGATGTGGAAAAATGGGGGCACTAAAACACCGTTGGTGGAGCTATGAATTGTTCCCACCATTTTGGAGAGCAATTTGGAATTATAACCAGAGAATTATAAAATTGTGTATACCCTTGATTCCCAGAGTCTGTTTCCCAAGGTGATCAGGAAAAAAGGAAAAGAACCTGTATCTTCCAAAATATTTATAGCTTCTCTCTTTGTGGCAACAAAGAACTGGAAATTGAGGGGATGCCCATCAGATGTTGAATGGCTGAACAAATTGTGTAGTATATGATTGTGATGGAATACGACTGCTCCATAAGAAACAATGAGCAAGCTAATTTTTAAAAAAATTTTGAAAGAATTGCATGGGAGAGTGAATAGCAAAATGAGTAGAGCCAAGAGAACTTTATACACAGCTACAGATTTAATACTTGAAAAATAAATTGTGACTGTCATCTCCAGAGAATGAACTAAATAATGGAAACATGAAAGGCATTATATATACATATCTGCCTCCCAAATAATACTTTCTATGATGCAGGGAGGGAAGAATGTAATTAAATTCTATTAATAATTTAAAAAATAATAAATACATTCTCTAAACTAGTGAACTATATGTCAGCTCTTTCCTTAGAGCTGATGTAGGAATGGGTGGGATTTTTCTACCTCCTTTTTAAAACAAAAAACAAAAAAAAACCAAGTATGTTAATAAAAAAGAAGTGACAAACTACCCAGTGATATGTATGGTAAGGCTAAGGGCCCCTGGCTGGGCCTGCCCATATTTCTCCTCCCAAATTGTAGCACTCAGAGATAGAAGTGGTAATGTTCTGTGATGCCATAAGTGTTCTGCTTGGTTTTTAGAAACATGAATTTTGGGATCAGCTCTAGGAATATTTTTTTTTAATAATCCCTTTGTTTCTAATATTCTTTATTAAGAGGTGGCATAAGGGACAGGTAGGTGGCTCAGTAGATAACCAGGCCAGGAGTTGGGAGGACCTGGGTTCAGATTTGGTTTCAGGTACTTCCTACCTTTGTGACCCTGGGCAAGTCACCTAACCCCAATTGCCTGGCTCTTGCCTCTCTCATGCTTTGAGATACTTGGTAGTGATTCTAAGACAGATAAAGAGTTAAAAAAAAAAAAAAAAAAGAGACAGCATAGTAAAGTGGATATTTAGCTAACCTTGGAGTCAGAAAGACATGGGGTCAGTTCTTGCCTCTGTTTATTCATAGGCAAGCACATCTCAATGCTCTAGGCAATCCTGTAGGCCAGTTGCCAGTTTCCATCCAAAAAGGAATTCTCCACACAGATAAAATAACAGGTGTACAAAACAAAAAAAATATATTAGTGTTTCATTTGTTAGGTAGATAATGGAGTTAGCCACTGGGTTGTTTTTTGGTTTGCTTTGCTTTTTTACTGTTAAATATTTTCCAATGAATCCACTTACTTTTGATCAGTTCTATATATTTATTTCCTTAAATCATTCTAAAGGACGTGTAGTGTTCATGTAAAGGCAAGAACAAATAGGGCTAATGAATGGAGGAAAACGGAGAAACTTGTAGAAGGAAAACCTGAAATTGTAATTCACCCTTCCAATGAGTTGAGTCACTAGTGGTCAAATTACAGCTTTTTAAAAGTGTTACTCTTGATTATTGACCTCTATCTGAATTTAGCTATTTTAAGATTAAGCTTTATGAATGATATAAACTAGTGCAATTATTTGGCAATATCTAACAAAAACCAAGAAAACTGGTTATACCCTGTGACCTAATAATTCCACTTATGGGGAGTATGTTCAAGGGAAAGAAAAAGACCAATTCTTACTAAGGTATTTATAACTTCATCTGGTTGTGGCATGTCTGATCTCACTGGAACATCATGCAATAAGAAACTGACTTGTCACAAAGAATGACAAAAACATATACTGTAATTCTGAAGTATAGGGGAAGTCTACAGAACAATAGAAAATAATATGTAACTAAGAGAATTATACAATTACATGAAAAAATATTTGATTTTAGAATCCTAAGGATTAGAAGAAGTTTTAGTGTTATAAATTGCTATAAGTTCATTGCAAAGTATGAATTCAGGCTTCTTTTAGAAATTTGATTAAACAAAGAGAGTTTGTGGAAATCTAAGGAAACTGTCTTCAAATTAATTTCTAACATAACTCCTAACATTTGACTTGTGTCATCTTTCTCAGTCTCAAGTAGATTTCCTTTGTAATTTTTCATTTTCCTGAAGCAATTGTTTTATTAGAACATCTTCAACCTGTACTTTTTGGGAGTAGAATTCATATGTGGTCTTCATTTTTTTTCTTCTTTAGCTCCCAACTTTGAACACATCCTTGCAGTGGCCAATGAAGAAGGCTTTGTGAGACTATATAACACAGAATCTCGAACTTGCAGAAAGAAGTTCTTTCAAGGTAAATCTTCTTAATCCATAGATTTAAGCATGTTTGAGGAAAACATCAATTCACAACTTCAAAAATTTATGGTCTTTGTACCGAGTGCTATGCGGATTACAAATAAGGACATGGATACCTGTCCTGAAGGAGTTCATACTCTAGTTGGGAAAGTGGAGTAGAGGAATAAGGCAAGCTTAAAAATTTTTTCCTTGCAAAGTACAAAATGATAATTGCTGTAAGTGATAAGAAAAAATATTAAAGGTGTTCAAAGTAGGGAAGGGGGCAGGTAGTTGGTTCAATGAATAGAGTCAGGCATAGAAATGGGAGGTCCTGGGTTCACAATCTAGCCTCAGTCATTTCCTAGCTGTATGATCCTAGGCAAGTCATTTAACCCCAATTGCCTAGCCCTTACTGCTGTTCTGCCTAGGAACCAACCAGTACACGGTATTGATTCTAAGACAGGGAAGTAAAGGTTGTTGTTTTGTTTTTTTTTAAGTAGTAAAAGGAAAGACTTCATAAAAAAAAACTAGACATTTGAATTGGAGTCAAAAGATGGGTGGAGATTGTTGGGGGCTGGAACACTGCAGGGATAAGACATAGGAATAAAGGTTCAGAGAAAAGTGACCCCAGTAATGAAGGAGTGGGAATAGGGCAGTTGGAAGGCCTTGTCTGCTAAGGCAACAAGTTAAGCTATAATAGCTCTCTGTTGCCTTTCACATTGAGAGTTTTTAAGCAGATCAAAAATCTTTAGGAAAATTATAGGATAAATTGAAGAGAAGGGAGTGATCAGAAATAGGGATATCAGTTAAAACTATTTTAATAGTTCAGGTTAGATAAAGGGTATTTAGGTGGCTCAGGGGATAGAGAACCAGTCCTGGAGTCAGGCGGTCCTGGGTTCAAAGCTAGCCTCAGATACTTCCTAGCTTTGCAATCTTGGGCAAATCACTTAACCCCAATTGTCTGGCCGTAAATACTGCTTACTTAGTATCAATTCCAAGATAGAAGGGGGAAAGGGGAAGAGCGTGATGAAGCTAATGACAATGTAAGCTGATAAGGTATTAAGGAATTGGGTAGAAGAAATGGATTTGAAAGACTTTGAAGAGATACTTGATAAATTCTTGAATAGAATAAATAATATTGTCTATAGTGAGGGTCAGAATCAAGACAGTGGGAACAATGGGAGCAAGACACTAAATGGGTGTAGAAGTGGTGGTGAAGCAGGCAGTGACAGACTTCACAATACATCCTCAGTCTTTCTCTAGAATTGCCAGGATATATAGGATACTCACTAAGAGTGCTTCCCAAATGTGCCATTCTAATCAGTTCTTTCCTGTCTTCTTTGTATAGAGTGGATGGCCCACTGGAATGCCATCTTTGACTTGGCCTGGGTCCCTGGAGAACACAGACTTGTAAGTGATTTTCTTGTTGATACTAAGTAAAACTGGTAAGCTGCTGGCTAAACTGTAGTACTTTATTTCTGGAAGGTTACAGCATCAGGAGATCAGACAGCCAAGATTTGGGATGTGAAAGATGGTGAGCTGATTGGAGTTTGCAAAGGTCATCAGTGTAGCCTCAAGTCAGTTTCCTTCTCTAAATTTGAGAAAGGTGAGTGTTTGTGTCTAATCTTTCTATTGTACCAGAGTTTGATTTGGAGTCAAAAAGAATCTGGGCTTAAACTTTGCTTCTCCTACTAATGATTTGTTTTGGTTTAGGCAAATCACTTACCCTTTGGGCCTTAGTTGCTTCCTATACTGTAAAATACAAATGCTAAGGCTGATAAAATCTCAAATATAGACAGTTCTCTGCTTTATGTAAATTCTGTAGGGATTTGAGGGGTATAGGCACTGAAGCTACTCAAGCTGGGGATACTATAGAGCTGTGGAGAAGGTAAGGGAAAGTCTTTGAAATGGTCTATTTATGTTAAATGAGAACTGACTGTACAGGAGAGACCTTATTTAAACAACTCCACAGGGTTTATCAGTAGGATACTTCATCCATCTTTAAGCAGGCAGTGTTTAACACCATTAAAAGTAAAGTGCAAACAAAATTTAGAGAGATGCAGATTTCTTGGTTCAGGAAGAAGGCAGATGCAATTCAATTTTATGCTGGTAGTAACAATTGAGAGTCTTGTCTATAAAGCTCTGGAGGCTAATGGAGCCACACTTTTCAGTGATAAGGATATGATCCTAGAGAGATGGGCTTCACTTCCATAGTGGTCTCAGAAGACTGTTAACAATCAGTGCTAAAGCTAATGACTATACTTCATGTTGAAGTCTATCCCTCTCTAGTTGAATTTCCAACTGAAATTGAGGTTTTGAATGCCATTAAATTTCTCTTGTGTGCCAAAGTGCCTGGTACTGTTTCTATTTCAGCAGAGATTTATAAGGTCCACCGCTCATATAAAAGCTGACTGAATTCTTCTGGGTTATATGGCAAGAGTAAGTTATTCCCCAGGAGACTAAGGATGTTCATCTCTGTAAAGGAAGAGGAAATAAGTTGTCCTTCGACAGTCATTCAGAGGGTCCATCTGGCAAGTTTTTGCCAGTGTCCTCTTTTAGTAGACTGATCCTTCATTTAGAAGATTCCCATCTACCCAAGGACCAGTGTGCCTTCAGAAGGGTCTGAAGAATGGTCAGTATTGCCTCATAATTCCACAAGAAATGCGAGGAACAAAACAGAAGTCTATACACAACATTCATTTATCTGACCAAGGTCTTTGATACTGGTTCATCATGAAGGATTGTGGAAGATGATGGCAAAATTAAGTTGCCTGGAGAAGTTCATCAGTATTGTTAACACCAGTTCCATGATAGCATTCTTGTACAGTTCTAGATATTGGACAATGTTCTTGTGCTTTCTCAGTCACTAGAGGAGTGAAGCAGAGTTGAGTGCTTGCTCCCATGCTTTTTATCATAATATTTTCAGTAATATTGTTGGGCACCTTCATTGAGGACAAAAAGAGCATCAAGGTCAGCTACTACATTGCACTCATGATAAAATGGCCACAAGCCAAGACTAAAGTGGAGGGAAAGTTGGTGCATGGATTTTTGTTCACAGATGATTATGCACTCAATGCAGCCTCTGAATCTGAGATGGATTAATTTTCTACTGCTTGTGCTAATTTTGCCCTGACAGTTAACAAGTGTATAAAGGGAACCTCCTCCCCCGGGGGGTCGTCCAACCTGCATCCCTGCGCTGCATGACTGAACGTCATGTGAATGCCCCAAACATAGGTCATAGGTGACATGTCCAGACCAAAGAAAAGATAAAAGAGGGAGTTTTAAGGGGCTCAATTTCTCTATTTCCTTGGAGGGTGGCATTTCAGAACACGGGCTAGGAGCAATGAGGCAGAGCGCCATGTGGCAAGAGTAGAATAGACTTTAATCTCTACATATCTTCTTTCTCTAGTTCAAGTAAATATTAAACTCTATGGAAACTAAGAACCAGGAGTTTTTAATTTAACACAAGAAAATAGAAGTTCTCTTCTAGGCAGCACTGTACCATCCATATGTGGGACCTTTAGTTTACAGCATGTGGAGAAACTATGAATAAGTTCATTTACTTTGGCAGTATACTTTCCAGAGATGTCCATATATATCCACATAGATAATGAGGTTGGTGCATGCAGAGGAGAGCTATCAGATTGCCCACCAAACTGAAGGTCTACAGAACCTTTGTGCTGACCTCATTGTTGTATGAGTGTGAAGTGGGACAGTATGCCAGCATCATTGTAGGAAACTGAGTTACTTCCTTCCATTTGAATTGCCTTAGGAAGATTCTGAAGATCATCTGGCAAGATAAGGTACTAGACACTGAGGTCCTCTTGAGCTGAACTGCCAAGCATTCAGACTGTTGCTGTGAGAGAATGACTGTGATGGGCTGGCTGTGTTGTTCAATTGCAGCATGCATGCTTGCCTAAAAGACTTTTATGGAAAATTCTCACACAGCAAATACTCACACAGAGGGTAGAAAAAAACAATACAAGCACACTTTCACGGTCTCTCTGAAGAATTTCAGTATTGATTGTGAGACATGAGAGAACTGGCTTAGGACTGTCCTCTATGAACAAAGCAAGATTGCAATAGGTCAAAATAAATGTGAGATGCACAAATTTAGAGACATCTCCTTCCCAAATGTTGATACAGGCTATTTGTGCCCTACCCAGGGTAGAGCTTTCTGAGCTCATCTGATCAACCACAATTGGATGCCATTACACCTTGACCCCAACACAGCGCTGTCGTTTTGGACCTTTTCTAGTATAATGAACCAAAAGCAAATATTTAAGCAGACAAAAATGCAAAAGATCTGTGCCTAACCCTATAATCAAATCCACTCTCCTTTTCCTTCAAGTAAACTCTACATCTTAGGACCTTAAATAGTCCTCTGGACTATTCACTACTAGAAAAAAGTGCCTAGCACCAATAATAAAGCATTAATTCCTTAATACAGACCAACAGTCTACATATATAGCAAAGAACAAGGCCTGGATTTATTCCTCTACTTGAGTTTCCTTAATTCCTTTTATTACTTGATCCAAGAATGAACTAAACTCTATTGCTACCCGCTCAAATTCCTGCCCCTCCTAACTTGGCTCTGCAGTTTTTCACCCTGCTGTCATTTCTGTCTTGAGCCATACACCAGCTCCTCTCTTAACAACTGAGTATTTTTTTAGGCTTAATCCTTTTCACCAACTCTTTCTGTAATTGTTTCTGCTCTTCTTTTAAATAGCCAAATCCTAGGTTGTGGCCGTCTATCAATCTTCCTTAATATAATAGCAAAAGAGTAGGAGGTGGGGCAGGTACCAAGTGCTAGGCCTGGTGTTACCAGTGAGTTAACTTTGTTCAGATTAACTTGGAGAGCTGTAAAGAGATCACATTTTCCTGGATACACCCTCTACATAGAGCAATTTTGAAAGTTTCATCTCTATGGAAATGGCAATTACTTTTAGGTACAAAGGAACATATAACTGAGCTACTGTACTAGTTTATTCATAGAAAAATCACTTCTATTTGTTTGCCTGCTACTAATGTTAACTCATTAGTGACAGTCTATCAAGGGGCAAATTTAGTTTTGATTTTCCCACAGCTTTTCAGAAGCATAGATAATTGAGCAATATACTCTAATAGACACACCTTTAGCAGGGTTGATTCTGAGTTCTTTTTTTAAAAGAAAAATCCAAATCTTTAATCTCTAGGGAGGAATTGGTGAAAGAGAAAGTGCATGCCTAAAGCTTTATTTCCTTTAAGGTTTTTTTGTTGATAATTTTTGTTTGCAGGGTGGAATAAACTAATGATTGGTTCAGCACTTTCAGGTTGACATTTTAGGATTATTCTTTCTCTTGCATTTTTTAAGTATCTGCCAATCTTGACACATGTATGTGAAATAGCTGAGGGGGAACAAGCCTAGACTTAAGCATACTTAATAGAAAGAATATTGAGATTTAATCAGAGAACTTGGGTTTGAATCTGAGCTCTGCCATGTACCCACAGCAGGGCAGGTTGATAAATTGCAAGGGTTGAACCAGATGACTGGTGACTTCTCTTCCAAAGGAAATTCCATGATTAAGTGATCTCTTAGCTCTCTTCCAGTTCTAAATCTATGATTTGCTTGGGTAATAAAGAATCAACTCTATATGCATGAATCCGTTGATCAAGCACTATATACTAGGCACTGCTGGTTTGGGGGAATTTAGATGAAAGAGTATAGTATTACAGTCCCTGAACTAACGTGGCTTACATTTACAATAGTGTGTGGTAATTATATATATCATTTCTTTAATAGTGATGCCATTTTTTTTGCAGCCGTCTTCTGTACAGGTGGAAGGGATGGAAACATTATGGTCTGGGATACTAGATGCAGCAAGAAAGGTAGCAGTTCTGTTTTAACTTTTCCAAATATAAGGATTTCTAATTTATTACAATATGTAGAATGATCTTTTCTAACGTCCACTAGGGGGCATGTATGTTCACAGAACAGTTAAGAGATCTCTATTAATCCCTGAGCTGGCATCACCCTCGGTTTTGTTGAGTTTTTTTAGATTTCCTTTAGAATTAAATTTTAAGGGAGTACAGATTCAAAATGTTGTATATACTGCCAGGTATAGTCACTGTCTACTAATTTTGCTTAAACTGCTTTTCTTTATTACAAGGGAGGAATATTGGGTAAGCGGTATATCTAGAAATGACAACTCTAAAAACAAGGGCTATCATTACAACAGGTTAATTTAAAAAGGAATGAAAGTTGCCTTATTTTTAATTTAACTTGCTTTTGGATGTATGGACTAAATTAAATGCCGGATCAAATTACTTTATAGTCATTAGAATGCTTTGTACTAGCATCTTTCTGTTGTTTTGCACCTTGTCAGTAACTTCTCTTGACTTTATCACACTCTACTGCTTTTCTTCAGTACACTAAAAAAACTTAAATAGATGGTAACACAGCTATTGCTAGCACTAATTTCACTTAATCACGAATGAATTCAGAGGGAAGCCCTTTCTGTGATGTTTTCTATATTTTTCTTTTTTTAAAAAAAAATTTGTTTATTGATTGCATTAAAATTCCCAGGTATTTCCTTCTCTTCCCCTCCTTGCCTTAGAGAAAGCATCATTTGACAAATATATATATATATATATAACTTTTATCTTGCCTATTTTTATTTATCAATTTTTTCTCTGGATGTGGACATTCACAAGGTATTCTTCAAACCATAGTTTTCATTATTAAGATTCAATATGAGATATAAAGCTTTAATGAAAATGAAATTTACTATAATATTTTTCAGATGGATTTTATAGACAAGTGAATCAGATCAGTGGAGCTCACAACACCTTGGACAAACAAACCCCATTGAAGTCTAAGAAGAAACAGATTTCAAGAGGACTTGCTCCTTCTGTGGTAGGTTCTTAAAATTTCTAAACCTTTTTAAATCTTATTCAAGCAATTGTTATCTAGGCTTAGAGCGTTTTATTCAGTTGTTGGTGTCACTATAGACTCATATTAAACACCTACTATCTGAAAGACACCATTCTAGACATTGTGAATGCAAAAAGTAGTCTTTGCCCCCAAGGAAGATAATGTGTTCATGGGTAAGTAAAAACTAGAATTTTTAAGGCAGAACAAATAATTAATAAATGGGCATTCTAGAAGACTTTGTGGAAGAAGTGGCATATACCTGAGATATGAATGGAGAGAAGGATTCTGAAAGAATGAAGATGGAATGTGTATTAGGCACAAGGCTCTATTTTGCAAATGTCCAGAGACAAGATGGATTTTTGAATTGGGAAATGAAATGTATAGTGCATCAAAGAGAACAATATGAAATAATAGGGAGGTAAACAAGGTACTTTGTGGTGGTCCCTAAATACCTGACTGCATAATTTTTAATTCAGAGGCATTTAGGAACTAACGGATATTTTTGAGTAAGAGAGTAGTTTCATAGTTGGACTAGTAACTTAGGAAGGGTGTTTTTTTTTTGTTTGTTTTTGTTTTTGACAATTTGAGAATGGATTGGAGAGGAGAGAGACTGGAGTCAAGGGAACCAACTGGGAGACTAACCATCCAGATAAGAGGAAAGGAGGGTCTGAATTCGGGTCCTAGACTGATAGTATATTGTTTAATTTGTTTTCTGAGCTCCTAATTAAAGTTCTGTCTGGGATATGGTTCCTATTTTCTGGCATCTTACATTTCAAGATTAAAAATGAGGTCTTTTCATCTGTTTCTTTTTTCTAATTGTACTAGTGGTAGACTTCAGAGTATATTATAAAGAATAACAATAAGACATTAGAAGCCGGTTCTGTCAAGGAAAAAAGATAGGAGTTAGAAAACTAGGTAAGTTGAAGATAGTTAATGGAATCAGAAAGAACTGACTTATTTTTTCCCTTCTTGTCTTGTTAGGATTTCCAACAAAGTGTAACTGTGGTCCTGTTTCAAGATGAGCATACTCTAGTGTCAGCAGGAGCTGTGGATGGGTAAGAGTATGGTTTATACTACCTTTTAATAAACCTCTTTCATGAAGTATGATAGAGCAACAACCTAGTAACATAACAATCCAGCATAACCTGTAATACAATGAATAGCCTAACTGAAACCAGAATACTTATAAATCAGTCCAGTTAGGTCTTTTACTCTAAGAACAAGAAAAATAGTTCACATACTTATGGATCCTTTAATATTTACAAAGCTCTTTCCTCATGCCAGCCAGTGAGGTAGTTTGTAGAAGTATTATTCACTTATATATGAAGAAATGACTTCATATAGTCCTTGGTTGCATAACTCATATAAGTATTAAAGTCAGGAATAACATCTAGCCAGGTTTTATGACTCTAAGATCAGTACTTTTAATTGTATGCCACAATAATCTGTCCTTTTTTAACTACCAGAGTTCCTTCTATTTTAGACCTCTGTCTCCCCTGGTTTAAGAATAAGAACTTCTGTGTGACTTGGAAGAAGAAAACTGATTATTTGAGATTTAAAAAAAACTTTTTTCGATTGGAACTCCCAACAAGAGCTGGCCACTTTTCCAAACTAGCAGTAAGCCTCAATCTTTTTTTAGGTATCTTTCAAGGATCTGTGATTTTGTTGATGTGTGCATACTTAATCCCAATATAGATCCACATCACTTTAAGGACTTAGTAAGCTACTCTTGTGAATTCATCAGCCAGTCTGATGATTAGCCTCTGCATAGAACTAAGCTTGGACAATATCCACAGCCCATTCACTAATTACTTAACTTTTTCCATATTGTTAGAAACTTCCAGACCTTTGTTCTGGAGGCATAACCTTAGAAAACCAAGTGTTTCTACTATGCTACACTGAAGCATTTGAGTTAGGAGTAAAGGGTCAAAAGGATCCACAATAATTCTTTTGTCTCTGGATAGATAAAGAAATCAGTCTAGTTGGTAACTTTTGATATATTACTCTTTTGGGAGGAGGAAAGTGCAAAATTATATTCATGGTTATGTCTTTGCTTAGTGTTTCTACATAAGCTTTTTGAAAACAGAAGCTGTGATTTTTTTTTTCTTGTTGCCTTTATCATCTGTAGTGCCTACTATAGAAGTTAATATTTTTTTCATTCTGTAGAATGTTGACTTTATGTCCTCTAGTAGCTGGCATCTTTCTAGAGACTAAGATCCTAGATATTAGAGAATTTGACTTCATTTATTAGTCATATTTATCTGGTTACTATTTTTAGTCTGTTTTTGTACAGCAATACTATATACTAATCCTAATACTTTATTTTCAAATTATCTATTTGAATTGGAAGATTAAGATAATAATTTTATTTCCTATATAATGTAAACATTTCAGGGGGCAGCTTATGGTCTTGATTATTCAAATTATTGTTTAAGATCTCAAATACAATGAAATGGCCTTAGCTATCACTCCATTTACTAGTGTTAAAGGTTATAAACTAAATACTATAGGCTTGGAAAATGCTTTCTAAAAACAATGGGATGAATATTATTAAAAACAATCTTCTTCCTTTTCTGTTCTCTTCAAGTAAACTGCAAGGTAACTGCTGTCATTGGATCAGATCACATCTGTTTCCCTTTTGTCAAACAAAGTTTCACAGTGAACTATCTATATAAACATTTTTTCAACGAGAATCCTTCATTATATCTGGTGGAGGTGGCAGAGGAGTTCTGCCAAAAATCATCCCAAATTTAGTAGGTGTGAAACAAACTGGAGGGGAAGGTACCACTCTAAAAATCTCCTAACCTCTTTCTTGCTTTTCAGGGTGGTCAAAGTATGGGATTTGCGCAAGAATTATACTACCTTTCGACAGGAGCCTATGGCTTGCAAATCCTTCCCATATCCAGGTAGCAGCACACGAAAACTAGGTAAGTAAGCCTTTGCTCCGGGCAAAGGTAGCTTTAGGGTAACCTGGGGGTTGGTGGATGGTCAAGACTGTTTCAAAGAATAAAAAATGAACATATCACATTAACCAATCACTTTCATAATTATATAAATGAAAGGGTTGCCTTTGGGGATTTTTTGGTTTATACGATGTGGAGTTGTTGGGTTGTTGCTATTGTTGTTTTAGTCTTTTTGGAGTAATTGAGATGAATACCTAGGAATTTCTGAGATGTGAGAATCTTTCAATGTTAAAGAAAAGATTCTCTGTCCTGCAAGAAGTGGAAATCTGATGATTCTTTTGGTGTGATCTATTCATAGCTGTGATCCATTTTTATCACTAAACTAGCACCACTGCTGCCCACTCTTACTAGTAGCCTGCTGATGGAAGTCTTCTTTCTTCAGGGTACTCAAGTTTAATTTTGGACTCTACTGGCTCTACTCTTTTTGCTAACTGCACAGATGATAACATCTATGTGTTCAATATGACAGGATTAAAGACTTCTCCAGGTAAGACAATAGTGTCAAGGAACCACTGTCAGGAAGTTGAAGACAATTGGTATTTTTGCTCAGTCAACTGGTAATTTAACAGTATACTTGTTAGGAACAGGAGGACCAGAATATTTCAGATGTGACTGCAATGAGCTGTAAAAGGTATTTGTTATACTTTAGGTGCCTAATTTACCTGTGTTAAGCAACTTAATTTCTGTGCACTGATAACTACCTTAAATGACATCCACATTAGTTCCATTAGGCTTAGGTCAGGGGAACAACCTCAGTTTTTTTTTTTGTTTGTTTGTTTCTGTTATCTATTCTATATAGAAAAACGTTTATCCTTAGGGTTACTCTGCTGAAATTAAGGGGTTTGATTTTGTTTATTTTTCTTCCTCAAATGGCAGTTATGCAAGGGTCTAGATATACTCATATAGATATGTGTATGCTCCAGAATAGATCTACTTAATTATTGTATGTATGTTTGGTTTTATTTTTTTAATCTATGAAAATTCATATTTACAAAGCAGATTATAAGCGAGGGCCTGGCCATTTATGCTTCAACATATTTCCCTCAAAATGAGAAATTTCCCACAAGAGTCCATCCAAATGGCAAGTTTTCAAAATATACTTTTAAGATATATTTTAATTATATGCCTTTCCAGGGTTATACCCATTATTTAAAACGAGACATACCTCTACTAACTTGATTCTGACTAAGAGCACTTCTCTGCAGGGAAAGAACTTTGAATTCCTTTGCCATTCCCTAGAGCCATACAGTCCTCACTAAAAATAAAATAAGATAGAGTGATAAACAAGAAACCTTAAAATAGTAAAGAACGTTAGCAGTTGTAGCTGAGCTCTTAGAAAAGATTCCGGAGACAGAATTTTCTATTGGCTGTTGTTAGGATTTTATTATCAGTAACAAAATCAAGACTGGCACTTTAGATGCCCTGGATTAGGTCTGATATTGTCTAAACATAAGTAGGAGTGTTTTGAAAGAGATTTTTTTTAACTTTTATTTTGCTCATTCCCTAAATAGAACAAGAACTTGGACCCCTAATGGCTTCCAGTTTATTTAGAGACCTAGTAGACTTTTCAAAATCTTTTTTACAAATATACCCACTTGACCTTAATTTTTTTTTAACCAAATGTTGTTTGTATTATATATCATAATTGTCTATATAGTGATAAAATACCCTAGAAAACTCATTTAGCATCTTCCTCCAACCAACATTTATATTGTATTTAGGTCTAAGACTCCATTTATTCTTTCGGGCTCCTGAAATAATTTGAGTGCCTATGATCTATTTATATAAGAAAATCATCCCTTTGGAAGTCTAAGTGTTGCCCAAATATTAGGTTACTCATTCAAAAATTTCTCCGGTATCTAATACCTATTCTGGTACTATGGAGGGTACAGAGATGAATAGTATATGGCCTGCAGTCTTAAAGAGCTTATAGTCTATGAGGAAGGTAACATTTGTTACTATATGGTCATGTATGCACATGTTTTAAGTACAAAATCCTAACTGAAAGGGCCAAAGAATACCCTTTGAGGACTTTGAAGAGGAGGTGGCATGTAAACTACCCCTTCAAAGAGATAAATAGGATTTAAACAGGGGGGGATGGGAAGAGGGGTATAGAACAACTGAGGCAGAGGACATGAAATGGAGGCATGAAATAATGGTATGATTATGAGCAGTAGTTTAGCTAATGTGAAAAAGGAATAAGGGGAGCTAAGGTCAAAAGAGTTGTTATTTAGGTTGTGGAAGACCCCAAATGCTGTGCTCTAGGGTATATTGGAGCTTATTCAGTCTAAATATACTTTAACACACCAATGTAACTATCAATAATATGGAAATAAGTCTTGATTGATGACATATGTTAAAACCAGTGGAAATGCACGTCGGCTATGGGGTGGGGGGTGGGGGTGGAGGGGTGGTGAAGGGGATAATAAAAACATGAATCATATAACCATGGAAAATTTTTCTAAAAAATAAAATTTAAAAACAAATAAATATACTTCAAGAAAGTTTCTCTGGCTACAGAATGGATTGAGGAGGGAGCCTAAAGGTGGAGAAACTCCTTATGGGTCTGTTCTCAGAGGCAAGTAATGAGAACTTGAGGAGAATCTGGAAATGAATGTGAAATACTTCAGAGGTAAGGCCTAGATGGCCTTGGAAGAACTCCAGATGTTTAGCTGAGAACAAAATTAAGCAGGGACGTGACGGTTTTCAATTACTTAAGGAACTCTCATGGGGAAAAGAGTTTAGGCTTACTCACAGAGTAGTATTAGGAGTAATTGGTGAAAAACTCTAAGAGAGGCAGATTTAGATTTGATCGAAGGAAAGAGTTTTTGTCAAAGTTAGAGCTTTCTAAAAATGAATTGAGTTTTCTGAAGAGGTTGTAATATCACTGGAGGCCTTCAAGTGGGAACTAGATAATTGCTTGTCAGAAGGGTAGGATACTGTACAGCATGCGTTGAATTATACATTCTCTAAGCTTCTTTAAATCTGTGTTTTAGTGACTGATTAGATATGATAGTGAGGGAATAGGAAGAAGTCAAAAGTTAATTCTCGCTTGACAACTAAAAGGATGTGAGTGCTATTAATAGAAATATGTAAATCCAGAAAATGGTTGGGAGGTTTTTGTTTGTTTTTTAGAGTAAGAGAAATTCCAATATCAATAGGTGGTTTCAAATGCTGATAGATCTTATAGGTAACAAAGCTCAACAAATAGTTAAAGATATACCTCTGGACCTTGGGAGAAAGAAATCTAGAAAATGCAAATTGGATAGTAGTTGAAATCATGAAAGTGGATGAGCTTGCCAGGCGTGTCATGGGATAGAGTGCAAGACCTAGAGGCCAGAGGTCCTATGTTTGAATCTGGCCTCAGATACTTCCTAGCTGTGTGACCCTGGGCAAGTCACTTAACCCCCATTGCCTAGCCCTTACTGCTCTTGTGCCTTGAAACCGATACACAGTATTGATTCTAAGATGGAAAGTAAGGATTTAAAAAAAAAAACTTGTAGAAAAGAGAATCAAAGATAAAACTCTGAAGTGTATCTACATTTTAGTAAGAAAAATGAAATCTTCAGAGGACAGTCAGGTTTTGGCAGTGTTGAGAAGATGGAAGGAAACTTTGACTACATATCAGTTGAAATTTTTTTCCATGTTCTTTTAAATAACTGTATTCCCCAGTTGACAGTCTTATAATAAACTTCAGGGTCTATCCTGAGTCAGTATATTTTGGGCATAATTCCTGTATCCACAGTACTGTGTGATAGTAGCTGATTGATAATGACCCTGACAACACTATTAGAGCCCAAATAAGCCAAGAAAAATGAAATTTAGCCCACCATTCAGAGACTTGACACAAAAGATGTGACCACACCAATTCTACCATGAATCAGCAGAGGGCAGTAAATACTTAGGGGTTTGCTGGGAAGTTCAGTCTAGTTTGATATTTATTGTTTTAGGATCAAAGATAAGGAAGACAGTAACAGTTCCAATTTTAAAGTTGTATTCAGAGCATAAATACCAGCTTTGGTGAGCCTAACCTAGTAGTATATTGAGCCCAAACAAATCTTAGTGTGAAAAAAATAAACTTTTGGAAGTGGTGTATTGGTGTAAAATCTCTGATTTAATTTATATCCTGATAGCTTTCATAGTAGAAAAATGAAGGTAAGCTTTATTCTTTCCAAAAGGGTTATCTCTCTTGAGTTCTGTGCACACTCAATTAAATTCTCTGTTAACTGGGAGAGCTTTTAAAATAGTTATTTGATGTCATAGCCTTTGTCATTTAGCTCCCTAGAGTAGAACCCCCTCAAGTATATTGAACTAAGATTGAGTAGTATGACCTACCTGGGTTCTGGGAAGTTCATTATTTGAAGACTAGACTCTACTTTGTTTTACTGTTGTAGATTTGAATATATCATTTTATACCTATATCTATAGATATCTATATTTTTCTATGATCAGATACTTGAAGTTAGCTAGGTTGTGCCTTGGATAGCATGCCAGGCCTGCAGTCAGAAAGACTTACCTTCCTGAATTTAAATCTGGCTTCAGACACTTATTAACTCTTATGACCCTGGGCAAGTCACAACACAACTGAACAACAACAAACAAGATCAGCTTGAGATAATTTGAATATGATTTGTTAGTGATATTGGTATATTCACATTCCTTCTCATCTGATATGTACTATCTTCTTTTGGAAGTAAAGTGAATTTATTACGCTTCTGTGCCAGGTATTTTGCTACACACAAATATATCTCATTTCGTCCTCACAACAACTCTATGAGATAGGTGCTTTTATTATCCCCATTTTACAATTGAGGAGACTAAGGTAAATGGAGATCAAGTTCTAAATAAGGGTCTGAAGAAAGATTCCACACCTAGAACTCAGTTCACTGCTGCCTGGGAGCGGAGGTCAGGGTATGAGGTGCTCTAGAGAATGTTGTGCATCTTTAGTTAAGCCCTAGAAATAATGGGAGCTGACATTTTGTTTTCTTCTTCCTTTGGCAGTGGCTGTCCTCAATGGTCACCAGAATTCAACTTTTTATGTCAAATCCAGCATTAGCCCAGATGATCAATTTCTGATCAGTGGCTCAAGTGATGAGTCGGCTTACATCTGGAAGGTGAGTGACCAAACATCCCTGCAAATATGATACACAAATACTGTTGCCAACTTCTTTCTTTACTAGAGATGGTGTGAATTAGATAGTGAGCCTATTATAATGTTATCAGTATTTCCCTTACCAGGGCAAAGTCTGCTTCTTGTCCCAATTGGTAGCTGTGTTCTTTTGATTGTTAAAAGCTAAGTATATGTTCTAAAACTGACAACTCTTGTATTTGGAACTTTTCAAAAGCTGTTCTTCCCTGCTATGAACAACTTACTTAGGAATTTAGGGTTTCAGGAGGGTGGGTGTAATTACTTTTTTTTTTCCTCTTCTGACAAAAACATCCTATCCACTGTGTCTTCTGGACACAGTATGTAACTATTCATCTTTGTCTCATAGCTAGGATTCCTGGTAATAGTCTTTTCTACCCCAATTCACTAGTAACTACTTTTTTTTTCCCCCAACATACATTAGAAAGTCCCAGACCCTTTGACTATCTTTCAGATTTATCACTACACTTAATTACTATAGTAAAAAAGACTTGCTTGATTTGAAAAAATTCAACACCCCTATGAAGCTTAATTCTTTTTTTTAATTATTAAACATTTATTATGAAGCTTAATTCTTAAAGTCTTATTTCTCTTTTTTGTTTATTATTTGTATTAGTTATTGAGGGAAGATTGAATAGAGGAAAAATGGGGATAGGAGGTAGGAATTGGTTACACGAATACTTTGGGAGCTCAGAGACGGAGAAATACTAATAGGTTTTTTTTAATCTGAAAATTCCCCAGTATTAGTAGAAAATTAATGAGATAGGGGTCTAAATCTCATCTTCATAGTCTCTCCTAGGTCCTATAAATCCAAATCACATCAAGTTCCACTCTCCTAGCTAGAGTGGTCTTATAGTTTCCTACAAGTGACAGGAACTGAGAACTTGAGGCTCTTGATGAATCTGGCCCCCTGATTGATTTCATTTGCTGATTTGTGAGGAACAGGGGTGGTCACAATCAACAGATGATAATTTGTATGTACTTACAGTTGTTAAAACCACATTTTTAGAAGCCTGTAGTAGTATTCTAAGTGTCCACAAGGTGATAGTAATGCTTCATTGAAAGATTATCACACATTCCCTGGGTGTTCATTTAACAAAATTGGGTATTATCTTTCTTAATTGAAAAGCTAGTAAAATCTCTAAATTTCTTTCTTGATATATTTAATTGATTTTTACTTATGTAAATATCTTTCACCTAAAAAAAGGAAATTCTCCACTCTAATTCTTGTATTCAGATTGTCACTTGGCAATGCTTTTGCCAGAAACTTTTTTAATAAAGCTGTGTTAAAAGCCTATGTTTTGGAACTCTCCCTTTACCCCATCACTACTTAATAAAATGTATTTGACTTTGTGTCCTGAGCTTTACCATCATGTTCATGACAATATCAGCTGATTCTCATATTGATAAATGTTAGTTATCTGACTACTTTTTTAAAAAAATGTATTTCTAACTCAAGGTTAGGCTTTCTTATCTTCCTCTCCTTTCATTTGTTTTTCCCTCCCCTGTTTTTCTTTCACTGTCTTATCTACATTCTTTCACCCACTTCAGCTTACTTATTCTGGCTCCCAACCCACTAAGGGTTTTATTTCTAGTATAATTTTTTGCATATATTTCTTAGCAGTTTTTAAAAAGTCCACCTTGTCCCCACCATATGAATACTAAAGCACAGAAGTCTTTTTTTTCCTCCCTTTCTGTAGGCTTTCAAGGCCTCCTTCCTTCATTTTAAGAATAATGATAAAACTATTCAACTAGATTTCTTGTAACCCATTTTCAGGACATTGTACATGTGTGACCTGTTCTGATTTTCATGACTGCATCTCATGTCAGTGTTGATTGACATCGTTTGGGTGATATACTTTCCTGCCTGTCCACACATAATTCAATGTGCAGCCTCTGATATTTGAGATTCTGGCAAGTTTGCTGTTCCTAAAATTGAACCTGCCTTGTTGAGTGGTTTAGTTTCTCTTATCCATTGTGAAAAAAGAAAGGAGATGATTTTAAATTGTTCAAAAACAATTTAAGTCTAAATGATTATCCAGAGCATTAAATTGTCACCCTGTTTGAATGCTCCAGAAATCAACATTCTCATAAGCTTTCAATGTCCTTGTTAAGACTAGAAATAAAAAACACGTAGAGGCAAAAGAAATTTTAAATCTTAGCAACAAACTTGAACTTTACCTTTTTGATTTTAATTTTGATTTAACTTTGTAAAAATTAAAAGAGAAAATGTAAACCAAGAAGAAAGTATCCATGCCACATTGGTCCAGGCTTGTTTTTGTTGTGTGTTTAAAGAGAAGACTTAATTTGAGAGTTTTAATGATTTTTTTTTCTAATTTATTCTGCTCCTTTCCTCCTGGCTTCTTTTGATATAGCCATTGAATAGTATAGAGGTGGCTAAAAATAAACAATTTTGGCATAATCCTTGACTGCCACTGACTGGCAAAAGATTGAGCCTGACACTTTAGGAAGTGTAAATGATCTCGTGGCAGAAATAAAGATCAGTCTTGTTTCCAACTGGACAAGAGTAAAGAGTTTCTGTAGGGAAAGATGCTGATCTTATTGCATCTGCAAGTGTGAAAAACGGTTTGATGAGGTTACAGATGAGAGTCAGAGTTAGATACTTTGAGAGTTAGCTGAGCAGCTCAAAGGTTGAAATTTTGAATTCCTCCTGCCTTATATGAAGGTTATGGTCATTTTAATCAGAACTGATGAGAGAAAAGCCCTCTGCATTTATTTACTTCTAGCATCTTGTGTATTCCCAGAATATATTAGAATAAACTTGTACCCTGGGCTTCATAATGCTTCCCTTTTCAATTTGGAAGAAGTGCATAAAACATAGAATGATTGTTCTTATAGTACAACAATGCTGTAAACAAAAAAGGGACCTATGTTTTCATCAAAGAAAGTTGATCCTCAAGTGAAATAGTCCCCAGTCCTGCACTCTTATGTTAAAATATCTAAAGTAAAGGATCATTTTATGTTTGACTCTAAAATATTCATCAGGCTTCCCCCCAATAGCCCTCAGCTCTAAGTTAAATATGTTAAAAATGGCCTGATTTGGTTTTGGATTGACTTATTTCAAAATGAATTTTATCCCTTGGTTCTTCTGTAAGCATGGTTTTATTAGAGTCCTGATCACTGCCATGAAAGACTTTACATTTCCACTAAGAAATATTTATCCAAGCACAAAGCAAACCATCTGAAGAAGACTGGTATTGTTTCCATAGTATTATAGACTTTGGGAGTGTTTCTTATGGATAACATTTGATGAAAAAGCTCACTTTAATCCTAACAGACATTAGGTAACCCACTAAGACAACCTGGACTTCATTTTTTTTTTTTTTTCCTTTTTGATTCATTGAGTACATGTTGTATACACGGAGAGGAGTAAATTGATTAAAACTTGCCAGGCTTCTTCAAAAAGTTAAGTTGAATAACCTTTTAAATCAGTATGCTAGATCTCTCTGCCACAAGCTGAGGGAATCTATTAATTCACTTAGTCATCAGCCCAAATTTCCCTTTCAATGTCACCTCCACTTTTTTTCATGAAAATGTGCCATGATTAAGCTTCTCTGGAAAATATAAAGACTTAGCCTCTATCCCTGTGTCTCTTACCAAGCTTCTTCCTAATCATTTTCTAAATTCTTATGCTAATAGTAGTGACTTGAAGTTATATATACTCTTTTCTCTTTTCTACCAATTAATTTTCATGATCTGTGATAAACAATTGACATCTATTATGTGTATGAGTCATTTGAAAGAAGTTATAAAAGGCATATCACCAGAAGCATTCAATAAAGGAAATTTTGAATCTCTTAGTCATAAAAATAGCACTGTACAACATGACCCTCCCCTTTAAAATCACTGCAATTGCAAGGATGACACATCCTTGAATGAATTAAAATTTGAATTAAACAATTAGATAGATTGGGTTTTACTGAAGACATTTATATTTGGCTAAAAGGAATCTAGGGTACAGCATAAAATCCTAACTCCCTTATAGGATTAAAAAATTAGGTTTATTTTGACTATAATAAATTGGCTTCATAAGCTCATAGTACCTTTGTTTTCAGTGTGTGAGGCATATTTCAAGCATCTTCAAGATTCACAGTTAATTTTATGTTCCCGAAAGTATTATTGGCTGGAGAACACAATAGCTAGGCTATGTAGGATAGAGACTTAATTGACCCTCTAAAATTTCCCACTTAAACAGTTACACTCCAACCAACCTGGAAAGTTGGAATAATAAGCAAGCTAACAAGAACATCTCTGAAAATATGGAAAGTGTCACATCTAATCTGGGAGTATTGATTTAACCTGAAATCCTTTTCTCTTAGGTTATAGCCTCAGACCATATATTCATTTGCTTTATCTAGATTCAGAAGAGAAATAGATAATTTCACAATTCTTTTTCTGAAGCATGGTTATTAGGCAGTCAGCCTATTGGATTTGTATTTTTTCTTCTAACATTGTACAGGGTGTAAATGGGAGGTTTCAAAGTCCTAAGCACTTGTATGATTGATAGCCTCAGACTTTTAAAAGATAAGACTACTTTATTGCTATATTAACTGGTTTTTTTTGTGTGTGTGTGTGTGTGTGTGTGTGTGAGTAGATCTCTGAACCTTGGTGTCCTCCTACTTTGCTCCTGGGTCATTCTCAAGAGGTCACATCTGTGTGTTGGTGTCCAGCTGATTTTACTAAGGTTTGTAGCTATATCTTTGTGGCTTTTTGAAGATTGGCTTGAGAATTATTTAAACTTAGTTTCAGCGTGAAATTAGTCAGGCAGAAGTCTGGATTAGAGTTATTCACTCAGATTCTAATTTTGCCTACCATTAGAGAAACCTTATACAGTCAAGGATAGGAATAAATTCCTGATCTCTTTAACCTTTCTACATATATAAAAATGCCCTAAAATTTTAATTCAATTCACATGCTTTTTATTAGTAATTCAAGATTTTTACTTTACCTCACATTCTTAATATGTGTCATTAAAAATGAGAGTTTGATCATTAATAGTCCAATTTGGACTTTAATATGAAATTTAAAAATTAGGTATGTTAGACCTTTCTGAAAAAAGCATATAAAAAATGACTGGAATCCTAGTAGAATGAAGACTACAGGCGTTTTTGGTTTTTGGTTTGTTTTTTTTTTTCCATAAGAGTTAGAGTCCTGTGTCTTGGTAGGGAAAGGAAAAAGCTAACCTTCTCTTGGGGGGCCAGAACTTTGGAGGACACGTGAGATTTTTTTTCCCCTTCAGTTACTGAATTAGAGAAAATGTATAAACAAATACTCAAGCAGCTTTAGCGTTGGTGGCCAATTGCCATAAGTTTTTCCAGGCCAAACTTTCTTTGCCATAAAAGGCTTGGGCACTGGAGTGGTCAGATATTTTTAAAGGGGCAAAGGTTATTTTTAACTTTCTTAAGTCAGGGGTGCCAGATGTTTTCTTATTTGCTTTTGTACCTATTGAAAGATGAACCTCCAGGGAACCTTCTCATTCTGCTTGTCACATTCTACCAGAGTCCCGAGCTCTGCTGCTTAGTGAGTCTGAAAGAACTGGCTGAGAGTCAGAAGAGAACTAACTAAATATATTGAACTGACTTCAAAAGATCTGTGATTTTCTTAGTGTGGGCACTTCCTTTATGAATACAGATTTCAAGTCTCCTTAAGATGTAACAGGCTGTTGATGATTTACTGTTGCCCAAAAATGTCATCACCTGCTACCCAACCTCCTGGTCATGAATGTGGTTCAGCTGGTCCTTGGGCAGCATCCTGTTGCTAATGCTATGTGTGTTGTCAGCCTTGCAACCTGGAAGGGTTTTCGAAAACTTGTGCTACATTGTCATAGCCTCCAGGAACCCAGGGCTACTACCTCTGTACTATAACTTAGTACTACATATTAAGGTAGAGTGTCGAGCTTGAGTTGAGCAGGAAGATTGAGTATTGGAGGGGAAAGTACTTCAAAATAATCTAAAGAAAATACTGGATGTCCTAACAACGAGATTCGTATTTTTACAAAAGGTAGTCAAAGATTCTTGGGAAATTGATATTAACATCCCTCATACTAGTGACTTGCATAACTGGATTAGAACATAAAGGATTTATATTAGATCAAAAGAACAATTTGCTAACACTTTTTAATTTTTATTTTTTTTAACCCTTTACCTTCCCTTTTAGAATCAATTCTGTGTATTGGTTCCAAGGCAGAAGAGTGGTAAGGGCTAGGCAATGGGGGTTAAGTGACTTGCCCAGAGTCACCTAGCTAGGAAGTGTCTGAGGCCAGATTTGAAACTAGGACCTTTTGTCTCTAGGCCTGGCTCTCAATCCACTGAGCTACCCAGCTGCCCCCATGACAATTTAAACAGAATGAACAAGTGAATGCAATACATCCAAAGTAGAATCTCCCCTTTTGTAAATCAAAAGAAAAGTATAGCTATTTTCATCTGTCTTGGATTTTCAAGGCACAGATCCACCTGAAAACAGGGAATTGGACCTTTAAACATTCTTAGGGTAAGGGACTTTCAGTCAAACAAAGTACCACACTAATAAATTAGTCCTAAAGGCCTTCGTCTTGTTGCAAGTCTTTGACTTAAAGTGCAAGATACAGTGAGACAATGTGCTTTGGACTAGAGTACTACACTTGGAGTCAAGAAGACCTGGTTCAAATCCTGCCCTCTAATAATTCTTAGCTATATGACTGCTTCACCTTGGGCCTCAGTTTCTTTATCCGCAAAATGGGGATACTAATACTCAATAGTGTGTACTATATAGGGATGTTATGGGGCTCAAATGAGATGATGTATATAAAGCACTTTGCAAACTTTTGTAAGCCCAGAAATATCAATCATTATTTGTTGCCATCCAGATTGCTACCTGCTCTGATGATAATACCATGAAGGTTTGGCGTTTGAAGCGTGGCCTGGAAGAAAAACCAGCACTAGACAAACATACTTTAGTAGGTTGGGCATATCAGAAGAAAACAGAAGAGAGAGCTGGCCTGGGTAAGAATTCCATTCACTTCATACTTTGGTGGTTTGATTAGGAGTGGTTGTTTATCTGCTTTTATAGGTAGTTCCAAGCTAAACTTCATCTTGTTTCCATGAATAAATAAAGGAGAGGGCCACTCGATGGGACAGTGAGAATATCAGGCCTGGAGTCAGAAGGACCTGGGTTCAAATAAGGCCTCAGACAGTTCTTAGCTCTGTGATCCCTGGGCGAGTCACTTACCCCCCCAGTCACCTTGTCCTTTTACTGCTCTTCTACCTTGTAACCAATACTTAGTATTGATTCTAAGAAGGTAAAGGTTATTAAAAATATATCTAATGAGTTACCTTCCAGGTGCTGAGCTTTATACTGTATGCCATGAGAATATATAGTATAAGATTCCCTGCCCTGGAGATTACAGTTGTAAGGGAGATAAATGGTTGTCTTTACTTTAGACGACTACATTAATTGGAACGTGTGCTGTAGGAAGAGGACAATCTTAAAAAGAGCCTTCAGACTGATGCAAAGTGCTGGAGCTAGAAAAAGACAAAGTAGTCCCTATCCTAGAGAGCTCATATTCTAACTAGGAGAGATAGCACACAGGATGTTTTCAGATGGAAGGGGCCCTGTGATCCTTAGGAGACAATAACAAAGTAGTTGGCATTGCATCTTCTTTAGTAACCCCCTAGGCCTTTGGTGACAAGAACTTTCTTTTCTGGCTCTTCAAGGGCAAAGTTTGTGAATAGGTCTTTGCTGTGAGCAGGGTTGTCCTCTTGCATGGCGACTATAAGGACAAGGCTAGAAACAGGGTTAGTAAAGAGGGGTACAGAGGGGCATCTTGGGGTTCTTGGGCTCTGATTTCTGGGCTGTCTTGATACATCTCCTGAAACATCACCTGTCTCTCCTTCAGGATGCCTTGCTGCTTCCTTCACAAGACTGTATGTAATTAAAAAGGTCTTTCAGGAGGTAGAAAGTGAAACAGGAGGAAGTATTAACAGGTGTTATTTTCTGATGAGGAGAATGAGAACTCAGTAGTATTTAATTTGTAAGCAGAGCCAGTTAGGACTTGAACCTCAAATTTGTCCTCAGTAGGATACTTAGCATTGTGTGGATTGTATGGAATTTTGTGCATCATTGCTCTCCTAAATGCCATTTAATGTTATGTTACATTGTGTTAGGATTTGAGCTTGAAGACATCTTTATAAATAACCTAGTCTAGCTCTCCTTTTACAGATGAGAAAAAAAAGAGATAAAAGACTTGTCCATAGTCATACAGTATGTAGCAGAACTGGGATTTGAACACAGATTTTCTGACTCCAAATGTAGTCACTCTCCATATCAATCAATGTGTTGTCTTAACTTTTAAAGTTTTCAGCACTATTCAGGCAATTATTTGCTCACAAGCATTTGTTTAAGACCTAGGTTCAAATCCTGATTCATTTCCTTACTATCTCTTTGATGTTGGGTAAGTCACTTCATTTCCTTGGATCACACCTTTCTCATCTGTAAATGGTGTGGTTGAACTTTTGATGACCTTTGAGGTCCCTCCCTGCCCCAGATCTAATAAGCCATTCTGTACCTCTATAAGGATTTTTTAAAATCTTTACCTTCTCTCTTAAAATCAGTGGGTTCCTAGACAGAAGAGAGATAAGGACTAGTTAGGTCTGAGGCCAGATTGGAACCTAGGACCTCCTGACTCCAGGCCTGGCACTTTATCCAGTGCCTATTACTTTTTATGATTTTTGTACATATTTTGCATTTATTTATCTTTGTTACAGGTCATTACATGTAGAACATAAAGCTGTTTGTGGGCAAAAGATAGGCATCTTTTTTTTGGATCCCAATTACCTAGCACAGTGCCTGGCACATATTAATAAACATTTAATGAATGTGTGTTAAATTGAAATGAATTTTGACCCCTTTATAAAGACATAGTAGAATTATTTCCTTGTAAAAAGTGAGTTCTCTAACAATTCCTGAATAGATAACTGTCAAGAAGCCTGTAAGATAGTGGTTCACCCTATGCCAGTTGTCCTCCTAGTTCCAGAACACCTAGGGTAAGTTAGGGGGGTTCCACTTGGGTAAGTAGAGAGCACCATATTGTATTCTATGGAGAACAACTACACCAATTTGGGTTTCTTTAGAGCAAGGTTTACAGAAGTACTGAGTCAGATCAGTCTCTCTTCCTCCCAACCCCCACTCCTTCCTTACCCCAACCTAACTCCCCTGAAGGAGGAGGAAATGCCCTAACCCTACGAACACAACAGACTTCCTGCCGGCCTGGGTAGAAAACATGAAATGTGTACTTTGAGAGCATCAAAGAATTTTAAGATACGAACCACCATCGGTGCTTTCTTTCTTCTCTCATTCTTTCCCTAAAATCAGCACATCACAAAACCCATACAAACTATTCCGGACTTTGGCTGACATGTTCATCAGCCAGTTCTCCCACTCTTGAATGGAACAAATGACTCCTCTGTGGCTGTACAGTGACTGTTGACCTGTACCAAGAAGCACAGCAAATGAAAACTTCCTTCCCTCCTGAAATAATAAGTGTACACAATCTCTAGAACGTGAATGTAAAAACTTACATAACCAGGAAGCTCTGTGGACAGAGTCCCCACTAACTTTTAATTCCTTTTTCTATGTTCCATATGTATTTGATAGAAACAGAATTTTTAGCTTGCTTTTTCTGTTGCTGTAACACTGTCAACTTGGCTGTATCTTATGCCCGGAAAGGGAGGCTTAGGCCTGGGGAGGGTGGTGGTGGTGGAGATTAGTTCCTAAGAGTGACTGTAAATTAAAGGAACTAACAGAGATCTAGATCTAGATTTAGATTTATGATGTGAGTATCCTGTGGGAAACCTTAGGTTTTTCCTCCAAATCTAGCCTGAAGATATTTGGTTGAAAGGGGGCTCTAACTTTTCCAAGGAATGTAATATAAGAATTCATTTGTATTCTTCAGTGCCTGATAGGCTTCTTATGGAACATCAAGATTTCTGCCTTTGAATCCACACAAGTCCTCAAGAACTATTAGAGACTAGAGAGAGAAGACAGAGGTTCCTTAGAGGAAAACTTAACCTAAGTAGGGAAAAGATTTGTGATGTAGAATAGCGAAAGCCTCTGTGGTTAGTCCTACTTTAAATGTTTATTTAGATCAGGAGGAAAAAGTCATACTTGTATATTAACCCTCTTGCAAATCTAGTTACATGTGAGTCCAGTTTAGTAATTAAACTAATCCAAGTTCTAATTCAAAAGCCTTATGGCTACAGTATGAATAGATGCCTTCTGCATGCCATTTAAAAGAATGAACACAATTATAGGGAGCCTGAAGTTGAGAAGTTCGCTGGTTGAGTGGGTATGGCTTTTAGAAAGTAGGAGGAGTGGAAGATGTATAGATTGGTAGAGATTTGCTTAGGGTAACTGCTACACTTCATTCCTGCCACACTCCAGAAATGAGTAATATCAGAATAATAGGGCATGCACAGAATTGCCCTGTCAAAACTAGAATTGCATTGCTTTTCAGAGAACAGACAGAAACTTGAGTGCACATGTTCCCATATCACCTGTAATTCCATCAGCAGCTTGGCACTTTTTAAAGGACATAAAAATTGACCTATGTTCTAGCTTTACAACTCTCAGTGTCTCCTGGAGTACATGAACTCTCAGCATCAGAACAAGGACCCTCCTTACCTAAAAGTTCAAGGAGATTTTTGTATCCTTAGAATTTCTCTAACTCCTTTTAGCTTGAGGGCCCTTTCTACTAAAGAGGGGGGAAAAGTTCACAAACAGGTTTTACAGACTTTCATTTTACTTTGTAGATTACATTCTTGAGCAGATTTCTCAAAGCAGCCTGGGCCATTGCCATGTGACTATTGCCAAATTTTAATTTGATTCAGCAAATATTAAACATCTACTGTGTGTCAGGTACTGTGCTAGGGCTACAAAGATTTAAAACAGTAAATGTCCCTGCTCTCCAGGAGTTTATATTCCATTAGGGAATACATCATGTATACAAATAAACAGGTAACAGGAAAGGGAGGAGGTACCAGAGCTGAATCTGGAGGCAGAAATGAAGATGGTATTCCGTGGATGGGGACAGCTCATGCAAGGGCAGAGTCAGGAGAAGAAATAGTAACTTTTTTTTTTTTTAACCCTTAATTCTCCTGTGTATTGGCTCCTTGGTGGAAGAGTGGTAAGGGTGGACAATGGGGGTCAAGTGACTTGCCCAGGGTCACACAGTTGGGAAGTGTCTGGTGTCTGAGGCCGGATTTGAACCTAGGATCTCCCGTCTCTAGGCCTGACTCTCAGTCCACTGAGCTACCCAGCTGCCCCCGAAATAGTAACTTCTTAGTGTAGCCAGTAGTTGGACTTGGATGGTATAGAGTTCCTAAAGGGGGAGTATCCTATAAAAGAACTAGAAAAGTGGACAGGAACCTGATTGTAGAGGGCTTTAAATGGCAGGCTGAAGGAGTTATATTTTATCTTTTTTTTTTTTTTTTTTTTTCTAAATCCTTACCTTTTGTCTTAGAATTGATACTAAGTATTGGTTCCAAGGCAGAAGAGCAGTAAAGATTAGACAGTGAGGGTTAAATGACTTGCTCAGGGTCACATAGCTAAGAAGTGTTTGAGGCCAAATTTGAACTCCCAACTCTAGGCCTGGCTTTTTATCCACTGTACTAATCTAGCTGCCTCAAGTTTGTCTTTTTTTTTTCTTCTCTTTTCTTAACAGCCCTTACCTTTGTTTTAGTATCAATTCTAAGATAAAAGAGTGGCCAGAGCTAGGCAAATGGGATTAAGTAACTTGTCCAGGGTCATACAACTAGAATGTGTCTGAGGTTAAATTTGAACCAAGGTCCTCCTGAGTCCAAGTCTGGTACTCTATTCACTGTGCTCCCTAATTTGTATTTTTTCTAAGAAACAGTGGGGAAGCCCAGAAGTTTTCATGAAAGGAACAAACCTACAATAACTGGCATAATTGTGTAGGATAGGTTGCAAAGAATAGAGACTATATCAGGTAGACCAATTGGGAGGCAGTTAAAATAGTCCAGTTAGTGAGGAGTGAGGACTCAAACATGAGTGATACCTCTGGGAATGGAGAGAGTCAGATGTAAGAGATATTGTGGAGGTAAAGTCCATAGATGTGGCAGCTATACTGGGAAGAGTTCTAGATTTGGAGACAAGGAAGACTTGAGTTCAAAACCCTTCTTAGATTACTTACTAGACTCTTATTTGTGTGACTCTGGGCAAATCATTTTAACCCCTTACAGCTTCAGTTTTCCTGTCTTTAACAAGGGGATAATAATAGAGCCTATCTCATAAGGTTGATGTAAAGATCAAAGAGCTTCTCAAAGCCTAGAATATGACATAAATGCATGATTTTTATTAGGTATGATGGTAAGCAGTGAAAGGTCCAGGATGACTCAGAATTTACAAACTTGGATGGTTAAGAAGATGATAGTTCCCTAGGCATCTAATGGATAGAGAGCTGGGCCAGAAGTCAGGAAACCTGAGTTCAAATCTAGCCTCAGGCACTTATTAACTATATGACCCTGGACAAATTATTTAACACACTCTGAGCTTCAAGTTCCTCAACTATAAAATGGAAATAATAGCCTATATCTCCCAGGATTGTAAGGATTAAACAAAATAATATTTGCAAAGTACTTAGCACAGTACCTGACGCATAGTAAGCACTTAATAAATACTTGTTCCTTTCCTCTAGAAAAAAAGTTGCTTGGAGGGAGGGGTATGTTCAAAAGGAAAGAGAGGAGATTTTTAACAGGCGGCTGATGATATAAAAGTTAAGGATAGAGATTTAGGCTAAATATATAGATATGAGAGACTCTGCTATACATCTGGTATTTGAAAGCAAATAAAATAATAGGGTAGAGGAATGACATTCTCCTCTCAATGTCATATGAACATTTTCAAACCTGGTCATACCCATCACATTTCAGGGATTCCTGTTCCTGTTGATCATCATCCGAACTCCTGCCTACCTGATTCCTCATTCCCATCCCTATCAACCCCCTTACTCAAATTCTCACCGTAACTCTACCCAGTCCTTCCACTGTGACCTCTGGAATGCCTGTTCCATAGGCAACAAACTTCTCTTCACCTTAAATCTTTTCTTTACCCATTTCTTCCATCTACTAGCTTTTACTGAAACCTGGCTTTCAGTGATACCACTTCAGTTGGAATGCCCTTTGCTCTCCCCATTGCCATTTTCATGCTCCCCCTCCTATCACTCAGTAGTTTCTCTTAATTGAGATTCATGACAGTTAATATGTCTACTTTTTCTACAGAAGGTCATCCACCCACTCCCACACATATCCAGTTACTTTCTGGCTTTCCTCAATGAGTTTGATACTTGGGCTACAATTTTTGTTCTCAACTTCTGCCCTCATATTGGGGGACTTGAATATACATATTGATTCTCCCTTAAATTCTCTAACCACTCAGGTCCTCATCAAACTCGTCTCTCATGAGATACTTTTCTGCCCAACCTCAACCACCTCTAAAGATGGTTATATCTCCATGTACAAGAATTTTTAAATCCCCTTATCTGACCATAATCTACTAACTTTCCACTTCTCCCTCTGCCTTTCCTTATAAAGCCCTACTCTTAATCTGCACTGTGGCCTCCAATCCCTTGACCCCTTAATTCTGTCCAAGGCTATCTCCCCTACTAGCCACTCTCTTCTTCTCCATCTTGACTCCTTGGTGAACCAATTCAACTCTACACCACCCTCCTCTTTAATCCTTTGCCTCTTATATTGCCAGTCACCTAGCTAAGTCTCAGCCTGGATGACTCCCACCATTCCTTGCCTTTCCTTCTTCCAGGTGTGCTGCTGATAAAAGTGGAGAAAGTCATGTTGGTTCCACTACAAATTTGTTATATAACCTCAACTGGCCCCCAGTACTGTTAGGCAATCTTCCTTTCCTTATCAACTCATCCTACTCTTCATAGCACCTCTTCCAAACCTTTTCACCCATCTTCAAACCTCTCATGGCTCCCTCTCCCTCTTTCAGCTGAGAACCTTGCTTCATATTTTGCAGAAAAAGTTAAGGCCAGCCCCTTTACCACTCAAGCAATCTCATTCTATCCTGTCTCCTCTAACAGAATCCCCACTCTGTTACTCTGACTCGAAATTTCAATTATTTTCGTTAAATCTTTTTTTTCTTTTTAAACTGTTACCTTCTGTCTTTGAATCAGTATTGCATATTGATTCCAAGGCAGCAGAGTAATAAGGGCTGGACAATTGAGATTAAGTGACTTGCCCAGGGTCATCCAGCTAGGAAGTATCTGAGGCCAGATTTGAACCCAGGGCTTCCAGCCTCCAGGCCTGGCTTATTATCCACTGAATCACCTCACTGCTCTTCTTTCACTTATTTTCAATCTCTCCCTCTCTACTGACTCATTTCCTACTGCCTACAAGATGCCCATGTCTTCTCATTGACCCTTTCATAAAAAAAACCTCATTGACCCTTCCATTCCCACCATCCTATATTACTTCTGCCCTTTGTAGCTAAACTTGAAGAAGCCGTTTACAATAGGTGCCTCTATTTCTCTCTACCCCTTCCATGAGTTAAGACTTCCAAACCTCCACTAAAACTGCACTCTCCAAAGTTACCAATGAGCTCTTAGTTTTTTTTTTTTTTTTTTTTTAGCTTTTTTTTTTTTTTTTTAACCCTTAACTTCTGTGTATTGGCTCCTTGGTGGAAGATTGGTAAGGGTGGGCAATGGGGGTCGAGTGACTTGCCCAGGGTCACACAACTGGGAACTGTCTGAGGCCGGATTTGAACCTAGGACCTCCTGTTTCTAGGCCTGACTCTCAATCCACTGAGCTACCCAGCTGCCCCTAAAGCTGAGCTCTTAGTTTTCAAATCCAGTGGCCCTGCTTAGACTTCATTCTCCTAAAATTCTTTGCAGTATTTGACACTATTGATCACCCTCTCCTTAATACTCTCTCTTGGTTTTCAGGACAAGCTTCTCTCCTGGTTTTTCTCTACTGACTTCTCCTTCTCTGTCTCCTTTGCTGGATCATCTTCCAGATCAGACCCTTTTCCATAAAAATCCCTTGGAGTTCTGGCCTGGGACCTCATTTTTTCTCACTCTATATACTACATCACTTGGTGATTTCATTGGCTCCCATGGATTTCTAATGCTCTATGTCTCTATGCTGATGATTCTCAAATCTACCTATCCTACCCCAATGTCCCTGCTTGACCTCCAGTTTCCCATCTCCACTTGCCTTTCATACATCTCAAACTGGATATTGAGTAGACATTTCAAGCTCAATGTGTCCAAACAGAAATCATCATCTTTTCCCCTCCCCACTCATAGAGGGCAACATTATCTTTCCTGTTCTTTAAGCTCATGACATGGGGGGAGGGTCATCCTGGATTCTTCTCTGTCCTATGTTGCCATTCCTCTGCAGGGCCCTTCCCCTCCCCCCCCCAATATCCAACTTGCCAAGACCAATTGATTCACCTTTGCAACATCTCTCATATGCCCCCTTCTTTCCTATGACCATGCCACCTCTCTAGTGCAGGCCCTCATTACCTCACACCTGGATTTTTGCAGTAGTCTGTAAGTGGGACTGCCTGCCTCAAGTTTCTCCTCCAGTGAATCCTCCAGCCAGTAAAGTGAAGTTCCTAAAGTTTAAATGGCTTCCTTTCACCTCCAAGGTCAAATACAAAATGCTCCAAATCTCATTCAAACTCTTTTCATGATCTAACCCCCTCCTACCTTTCTAGTCTTCTTAAACTTTACTCCCTGACAGACTCTTGGATCCAATGACACTGGCTTCCTGGCTGTCCCAAGAACAGGACACTCCCATCTCTTGGCTCCAGATATATTCGATGCCTGGAACATTCTCCTTTTGCTCCAACTATTGTCGTCTCTTGCTTCCTTTAAGTCCCGATGAAATCCCACCTTCTGCATGAAGCCTTCCTCAACCTCTCAATTCCAGTGCCTTCTCCCTATTATTTTCCCTATCCTTTAGATAGCTTGCCTTATGTGTAATTGTTTGCATTTGTCTCCCCTATTGGATCATAAGCTTCTTGAAGACAGGGACTTTCTTTTGCCTCTTTATGTATCCCCAGTACCTAGCACATAACAAGACCTAGGACAGAACCTTTAAGAAGCTCTCATACTAAGAATACCAGAGATGCATAATGGTCCAACAAAGAAAAACTGAGAGCAAGAAAGATCTGTGTCATAGAAACCAGAGGAAGAGGGAGGGTAGTTTCATTAGCTGCAAAGAAGACAAAGAAAATGAAGTCTCAGAAAAGACCAGTTAAGAAACCATTGGCATATACAATTACTATTACTATATAACTGGAAGCAAACCATACATTTAACCTGAACAACGTAGTTATAATGACCAAACAGTGAAGTTTTATTGCAGAGGTGGGGATTCTGGGTATGGAATATTGTGGTATCCCATATGTTCATTGTATTGGTTGGTTTTGCTGAATTATTCTTTCCTTTTCATCTCTGTTAAAAGGGAAAACTTGCTGGGTTGGAGGGGGAAAAGGGAATATATTTGAAAATAAATGATGTAAAAATAAGTGACATTTTAAATTTTAAAAAATTTTAATGAGATCTTTGGTGACCTGAGTAACTTTAGGCCAGTAATAGAGTTGAAATCCTGTTAGCAAGAGGTTAAGAATGAGTGAGTGGTAAGGAAGTGGAACTAGTTGAGTATAGACATTTTTATTTATTTAATTTTTTTAGGGTTTGTCAGTGAAAGAGAGAAAAGTTAAGGAATTGTTTTCTTTTTTCTTCTTCTTAAAGATAGAGCAGACTTAAACATATTAGTGGGCAGTAGAGAAGAAACTAATAAATTGAACATAGGAAAAGATAAAATGATTGAAGCAAATTCCTAGAGGAAGTAGGATAAAAGGCATAAAGGGAGGCACTGGCCTTGGCATGGAGAAAGAGTCACTTCTTTAGAGACAGTAGATAAGGACAAGAAGACTGAAGATGTAGGGGGAGTTTTGTGGTATGCAGTAGGAACACAAGGGAACTCATGATAGATGGCCTTAATTTCTCCTGCAAAGTCATCTGTCAAGAGAGGGGATAGACTAGAGTGACTTGGAGGCATTGAGAGAAAAGAAAACTTTAAAAAGATAGTTGTAAGGGGTGAGAGGATTAGGATAAAAATTGTGTTTAGGAAAAATAAAAGTATAGATGTACAGCAGTGAGGACCCAGTTAATATCAGATAATGTGAATTTATAGTAGGCCTAGTTTTAAATTTCTTACAGGGTCATTTAAATAAAATGCATGTTATGTAAAGAACCGTGTGAAATTGTAAATAACTTTATGTGTCAAAGTCATTATCATCATTCCAGTCACATATTCAATAGTTTGGGTGTGTGAGTAAAGAAAGTGACAACCCAGGGTTGAGTCTTGACAAGGTATGAATGATTATAGGATGAAGGCAAGGAAGCGAAGACTGGAGTAAAACACATATAGCACTTGAAGATTTTCAAAGCATCTTGAATACATTAACTCCTTTGAACCTCACAATAACCCTATTAGGAACTATTTACAGATTGGGAAACAGGCTAGACGCTTAAGTGATTTGCCATGGTCCACACAACTACTAGGTAACATGGATTTAACCTAGATTTTTCTGACTCTGAGACCAATATTCTGTTCATTTATTAAATTGATCCACTTAATAGCACCAAGACTATGAAGGGAGGAACCTGAGGCCAGAACAAAAGTATATAACTAGGAGAACAAGGAAGATTGGATGAACTGAAGGTCATGGGAAGGAAGGTTTAGAAGCAGTGAGATAGAGATGGAAGGAAGGGTGCAGGAGATAGTGATCAGAGGGTGATTTAAATGTTCAAAATCATAAAGTTATGAGTGATGCTAAAAATTAAAAAAGTATGACTCTGTGAGTGGCTGGGATGGAATTAAGACATAGATTACAGGAATTGAGGAGGTTGGTTAATGGGGAGGCTGCATTGTTTGAGGCCATCTGTATATTGAAATTCCAGAGAATGAAATAAGACATTTGGGGGAGATAGACTATGAGCCAGGGACTGAAATCCCTGAGAGAGAAGAGAGGGTGACCAGAAGCTGATAGATCATAGCAATGGAAATCAGTGCCAGTTTATAGAGATAAGTGGAGTGAATCTCAGAGGACAAGAGGCTGCTGAGTGAAGGTGACAAAGGGAGGATCTGGAAGTGTTGGAAGCAGAGCAAGGAATGTGTTAACTCCTTCTGGCCCAAGTGTTTCATAGTAAAGATAGGATGTTTTTTTTATATTAGACAGTTCTTGTTTTACTTAGTCTAACTGGGGCATAAATATGGATAATTGAGAACCAGAGGAAATCTCATGTTAGTTGTTAGGGACAAAACCTTTTTTACCCACACAGCTTTCATTAGAACAGCTGATAGAATCCCTTTCTCTATTTCTAAGGAATAGAAAAATAACTTAGTGTTCAGAACATGTCTCTGTCTTTAATGTCTTGGTTTCATGACTATCTCTTCCTCAGCAGCAATGACAAGCAACCAGATGACTCCCGCCAAAGCTCCTAGAGTAAAGAATGGTCTACTTAATTCTTCTCCATGGTCAGCAGCTTGTGCTCCAAATTGTGCTGGAGACCTTCCTTTGCCGTCTAATACCCCTACATCCTCTGTGAAAACCCCTCCTGCAAAGGCCCAGACTCAGACCAGTCAAAAGGACTCTCCACCCTCAATTTCCCCCAAGCCACCTTCATCTTCCAAGATTTTGTTTCAAAACTGGGTGAACCAGGCGCCCTCTTCAACTCCACCCAACACACCATCTGTCCCTGAGATCCTGATTCCATCTCCAAGAAAAGCCCTCATTCCTGTTAGCCAGACTCTATCCCAATCAATGACCAACCCTGAAACAGCAGCCCTATCTAGAAATAAAGCGAAGAGGAGGCTGGATTCCAGCTGTCTAGAAAACACAGAGCAGAAGTGTTTGAAGAATTGCAGCTGTGTCACAGAGCTGGAGGGGAATGCTAAAAGATCTCATCTGGATCTGTGCTGCCTGTCAGGAAACCAGGGGGCCAGCAGTGAAGACCTTCTGGGACTCAACAAATTAAATGAAATTGAAAAGGCCAGTGAGACTACTCCAGCTCCAACCTCTCCTGCCAGTTCCTGTACTACAGCAGGCTTTGGATCATCACCTCTTTGTTTTAAACCTTGTGGAGGAGGGTCTGAAATGGTAGATAAAGAGAATAGTTCCCCCGAAAGGAAAAACTGGCTGTTAGCTATGGGGGCAAAATGGAGGACTGAAAAGGGTGGGAACCGGAGTCCTTCCAGTGGTTCATCTTCTCAGACTAAGAGACACGATGGGAAGTCTTCTCCAGTAAGTCCATCAGGCATCTTGGTAAAAGATACTGAAAAACTTTCAATAGTTTTTCTAAGCTTAAATGGTGCTACATACAAATCTTTTAGGGATCTAAATCCCTAACGGGAAGAGAGTCCATTTTACTCTTTTGTTGTATTGTTTTCCACAGTTATTGCTACCCCTTGTCATTTAAGGGACTACAGTCCGGTGAGAATTGAAAGGGAAGAGGCTTGGCAATTCAGGATAAGAAATGGCAATAAAGAATTATATCTAGATCTCAGGCCTTTAACAACAGGGTAGGAAGGAATTTATTTTAATAGATTGCTGAGGCCCTTGCAGAGCAAATACTTGCCATAATCTCTGCCTTGTAAAGTTTAAATACTTTCATACATAAGATATATTTTTGTACATTTTCTTACAAATACATTGAAGTGCTGATCAGAAATATGTCATCTTACAAAATTTCAGAGTTTACATATTCTGTTGCTGAACTAAAAAGGGGCTGCTACCCTACTGACTACCTTGTCCTTAGTAGCTAGGTCAGAATGAGCCAAAGAAAGCCAGTTCATTAAGCATAAAACATTTTTGCAGTCCTTTGTATTTGTAAGAAGGTCTACAAAGACTTGCTTACTAAGAATATCAAATATGCTTGACAACTTGACATTTCTACCTGCCAGGTTACAGTAAGTAGTATGATTGAAGGGGAAGTAATGGCAGGAAGCATAGAACTCTGTCTTGTTCCCTTTTCTCCCTAGAGAAGAATTTGGATGAATAGGCTTCACCATTGGCAACTGTGTTATCAGAGAAACTTTTAGCCCAGCTGAATAGTTTATAAGGTCCCTACAATCCTTAAAGTCCAAAGACACTTAGCCAGTCTGATTTCAGAGATTCCACAGAAATAATAATAAGTTAGTATTTACATAGCAATTTAGAGTTTGCAAAGTAGTTTACATCTCATCTATAAGTGTGAATGTATACTTATTTGTAATAGAACTAAGTTCAACTTCAAATTAACTCTCAGTTATCCAAAATGAGTAAGATGACAGAAGACTAACATAAAATCCAACAACCAGAAGTTAGTTTGGTCTCTACCCCAGACAGTAAAACTGAATGGAGTAAAGGTATTAATGAGTAAAAATGTTTAAAAATAAAGTCAAACTGGGGCTTGAATTATTCTAGAGAGTCAAGTGAATTCTATTTGATTAACTTAACTTATGGTACTATTTTTCCATATGCTCAAGAAAAATACCTAGGCATCATCCAATTTATAAATGGGTAAAGTTCCAAAAGTGTTTTTGATGGGTGGAATTTGGTATACAGTTTCCTAGAGAAACAAAACCTGGTTTCCCTGGGCTGGCCACAAATGCCTACTTTACTTAACTCAGAATGTAATAACAATAATGACAATAGCTGACATATAGAGCCTTAACACTTTTAAAAAAACCTTTCTGTTTTAGAATTGATACCAAGTATCAGTTCTAAGGCAAAAAAGCGGTAAGGGCTAGGCAATTGGAGTTAAGTGACTTGCCCAGGATAGTACAGCTAGGAAATGTCTGAGGCTCTGTTCTATCTAAGCTGTTATACACAAATTTTCTTATTTATAGATGAGAAATAGGCTCAGGACAGTTAAGTGATTTTTGCCCAGCTAGTAAGTGTTTGAGGTGGGATTTACACTCAGATTCTTCCTAATTCCAAGTACTGTGCTATATCCATTATACTGTGCTTAATTGTAATATTAATAAAATTAGCCTGAGATCTCTGTTAGCAGAAGGCCATGTGGTCCAAGATGGGGAATAAAGTTTCCTCCCCGTTTCCTGGCCACAAGACAATCTAATTAGATTAAGTCATGAGCCAACTGTCCCGTAATCCTCCCTGAAATATTTGCTTTTTTTTAAGAGGATACTTACTCATCCAAATGATTTGTTCATTGGTGCAGTTTGAGGGAACATAATAAAAGGGAAGAGAAAAATCAGGGAACTTTAGGAAATCAGAGATAATCAGGGATCACTGGGGAGTTATGTGGATCAAATGAGAATATGTGTGTGTGTGTGTGTGTGTGTGTGTGTGTGTGTGTGTGTGTGTGTGTGTATACACNTGTGTGTGTGTGTGTGTGTGTGTGTGTGTGTGTGTGTGTGTGTGTGTGTGTGTGTATACACACACTCTGCAAATCTTAAGTACTATACAAATAAAGATTTTTTTTTTAAATAGGCCAGCTTTACATGGCACTTTGATCCATAGGTTTTGCTGGTAAATGCAGTTATAGCTAGAAGAGATTATGGTTTCAAGGCATTCAATATTGAAAACTGATAGAATAAATGACCAAATCAATATTAGTGGTATCATCAGTTTAGTTTTTCTTAACTTCCTAAGAATAATGAGAAGCATTGTACAAACAACACTTAGATCTTCATGTTTTCCACTTTTAGGTTGCAACTACACCTGGTTCCATGAGGAAGATCTGTACATATTTTCACCGAAAATCCCAAGAGGAATACTGTAGTCCCGAGCAGTCTAAGGAGCTGTAGATTGTCTATTCTGAACCTGAACATGGTGAGTTAACAGAGCCTTGCTCTTATGAAGAAATCATTTAAATGAAATAAGAAAAAATCATAGTCTTGTGATAAAAAACAAAACTAACTTTATTTTTTCCTTCTTTTTAAAGGAAATACCTCACCATTGAAAATCATCCTGAAAAGCTATGTCCTGGAGGTGGCTAGCTCCTGGTTTTGTTAACATAGTGTAAATTCTGTGTCTGTAGGGCAATGTAGGCTTGTGTTTTTAAAGTTCATTTATAAAAAGTTAATCTTTTTCTATAGAACATATTTGAATAACTAATTCTCTTTGGGGAAATGCTGTAGATGCTTTGCAGTAATAGCACAGCATATTCCATAGGCACAAGACCTAGTTGTGTAGTTCTCTGTTCTGCAGCCTACGATGCAGAATAGCTGAAGAGGCCAGGTGAAATCCTCTGAAGCTCTCCATATCTGTTCAATGTTCTATTCCTTTGTATAGCAAAAATGTGTGGCTATTTATGAAGAAATCTTGTAATTTGTTGTAAATATCAAATTTCCATTTGGGTAACTTTAGTATTTCCTAAAAATTTTTTTTAACAATAAAAACTGTTTGATTTTTATTTACCCTGACATAATATTAAAATACATCTGAAAAGAGGCGGGATTTTTTTTAAAGGTTTGGTTTGGTAAATTATTATTATAAAGCTAATAACGATTGGGAAGCACAGAGAAAATAAACTAGCTCCAGAAACACAAGAACCCTGGTTTTGAATGCCAGTTCCCTTTAGAACTGAATCACCTTTGACATCCAATTCACTTTACTTTTCTTGAGTCTCAGTTTGCTCGTTTATGTAAGAATGGATCATTTGCACTAGTTATTTGTTGTAAAGAAGTTGCTTTGGAAACCTTAAAGTACCAAAGAAAAGTGAGTTCTAGGCATTAAGAAAAGAGGAGGAAAAACTCAAGATTTCTTCCTTTGCTCAATTCTTTATTCATTTAATAGGTGGTTTGTTTTTTTTCCCTGTGGCTACAGTGTTCCTAGAGCTGGGATACAAAGTCAGAATAGTCCCTACCCTTAAGGAATTTTTATAATAGAGAGCCACTGGTACTTTTTAAGCAGAGGAATATCATCAGCATAATGTGATATCATTTGCCAGTAACTATGTTAAATCTTTTATAATTATTTCATTTCATCCTCACAACAACCCTGGGAGGTAGGTGTTGCTACTATTACCCTCATTTTACAGATGAGAAAACTGAGGCAAACAGATTTGTGACTTGTCCAGGGTCACACAATGTTTGAGGCGAAATATGAACCTAGGTCTTCTTGACTCCATGCCCTGTGTTCTATCCACTGTGCCACCTAGCTGCCTCTAGTTGAACCTAGGGTTGCTGCTTGATTGGTAACAAATACATGTTCTCTCATAAGTAAATATTATAGTGCTTAATGTTTCAGCATATTTACAAAGCAGTCTATTGTTACACTGATGTTACATTTAAAAATTCTTTCCATTTACTACAGGAAGAATCCAGAATACACAAATCACAATGAATCTGGATTAGGGTATATATAGCTGCATCAATTAGCTTTATCCCTGCTATTTCAGCAGGAATAGTTAACAGCCATTCCCTTTCAACTCTGAATGGTCTGATGTTTGGAAAAAGATAGACCACTCCTAGTTTTACAGTGGACTGAGGGCAAGGCCCAGAGACCTATCCTAGTCAAGTCCTAATTTTCTAAGCTCAATATTTCTAACTTTTTCCTTACTTAGGAAATCTAACTGCAAGCCAATCTACTTGCCTATTTATCTGATTTTCTTTTTTCTGGCTTTCTACCTATGACACCAACTGGGTATATCTTGAGCCCTGGGCATTTACAAGTCATAAAATTTTCAAAAACATAGACATAATTTCCCCTTAAAAAACTTAATGACTCACCTGCGACTTTATCTAGAGCCTCCTTTTACATGGTTAAATTTTCAACATGTAACTTATAGATGGGTATTTAAATTATCTTCTGTCCAATCAGAGCAGTCTGATTTGGAGGGAAAAGTTATCCCAGCTCTAAGCATTTACTAACTTAACTCTGTGAAAATGTACTGCATTTTAGAGTGCCTGTCCCTTCAGTTTCAAAATCCTGAGAACTAATTTTTTCCTGTCTGTATCTGTCATGGTGTTATAGGTTTCAGTCACTTCTCTTCATTCTTTTGTCATTCTAGTCTTTTCTTTAATATAAAAGTATCTGTTCCACTATTTAGCAGGTATGTTAAGTCATTTGACATCTCTTAAGTCTGTTTCTTCTTTAAAATAGGAATAATACTTAACATGAGCCTTGTGATTATCAAATGAGGGGTATATATGTAAACACTTTGTAATATCAAAACACTACATAAATGCTACCTATTAATTTTTTTTAAAAACCCTTACTTTCTGTCTTTGTATCAGTTCTAAGACAGAAGAGCAGCAAGGGCTAGGCAGTTGTGGTTATATGGCTTGTCCAGGGTCACATAGCTAGGAAGGGTCTGAGGCCAAATTTGAACCCAGGTCCTCCTGGCTCCAGGCCTGGGGCTTTATCCACTGCACCACCTAGCTGCCCCATCTATTAATTTTAATTGCCCTTTTCTAATTTCTTTATTTCTTGAGGTAGAACAACCAGGACTACATACAACACTTCAAATATATTAACCAGCAAAGAATACGTGGAATAGAATAAAATTGCTCTCAGCTTTACCACACACACAGTTTGGTCGTGTTAATGGAATCTTTTTCTTAGGTTTTTATTGTTAAGATTACAACCCTTCATTTCAGCCAAATTGGCCTATGATTCCCTGAACTTGACATTCCATCTCTCACCCCCTCTGCCTTTACACGGGCTGTTCTCATGTCTGGAATGCTTCTCTTCACCTTTCCCAACCAGAATCTCTGGCTTCCTTCAAGGCTTAGGTCATGAGCCACCTCCTGTCCTCTTGTCAGTTCTCACACCCACAAGTAAACTCAGCTGTTTATATTTTGTATCACCACCATAGATTGTAAGTTCCATGAGAGCAAGATTTGTTTTGGTTTGTATTTGTACCACCTGTGCCTTGCCAACCTGGTACCTGGCACATAATAAACGCTTGTTTGATTTAATTTGTGGAAAGTAGTTCTTAAATTCTTTTATGTCTTCATCTTATTGTGGGAAGGAATGATTTACCAACATTTGCCAAAGGTGGTATTTGTTATTGTTTTCAAGGCCCATAGGAAAAAAAGGTAGAAATAAGAGGAAGAACAGAAGATAACTTTGCCAATTCTAGCAGCATAACCGAACTTAAAATTGCGGGGGGAATGAGTCTAGAATCGTGTCTGTAATCATGGTTGAAAAACAAGCATTTATTGGCTGTCAGGAGGCAAGTGTAATGAAATGTTATCCCAAATGTGTTGGTGTCAAGCCTTGAGCTCATCTCAAATAATTGGAGTCATAAATCCCTTTACTTTAGCTGGTGTCCCTTTCTGACACTACTTTTAGTTGCAAGAATTCTGACTTATAGCACAGAGCTCGATCATTCGATAGTCTACTTATTTCCAAAGATATGATCTAGTTAAGTTTGAATGAGGTTTCAGTAAAACTTGCCTTCCTTGGTCAGGATTGGGACAAGTAAGATGCTTTGCACTTTATCCCCAGTTGGTAACAGTAGTGCATTGGTAGTGTCCTCTTTATATATAAAGCACTGCAGGTAACCTGGGCTGCAGTTCAATTGAGGGAGGGAGTGAAGCCAAATACTTGATCGTGTGACCAGGAACCTAGCCACTGATGTTAATAGCTTCTCCTGAGCCACCATTATACCCTCTCCAGTCTCCTGGTGACTATCACACATTTGGAATCCAGGGATGGTGAGAAAACTCAGTCCCTCCAAAGCAAGCATTTCTGGGTCATAAATTACTTTATCAGTTCCAGACTTGGGTCCCTGCCATATCACTGGCAACCAGCCACCCATCTAGTTGTGGGGCATTGTAAGAGACCTGTTAGCTATCTGCTTTCTATGCATTGGTTGGGAGATTATAAACTATGCTCATCTAACATCTTACATTTCTGCTAGATGCAAGATGAGTTTTAACAATTTGTGATGTTAGTTGCCAAGAATACAGTTACACAAGATTCACTTGTTCAGAACTTAGGTTGGGAAAACCTGCTGGATCCACTCCTCAAATACTAAGGGTGGCATTAAGGAAGGAGTTAGGATAGCTACATGAAGAATCTCTTATTAGCTCTTCACTGAATCTGCTGTGCCTCTTTAAGTAGAAATGAGATTCTTACAACAAGAATACGAAGTCAGTTGGATTTTCAGATACCTTCCCAGATAATCCGAGACGGTTTCGGGAATACACAGGATCCCCTTTATTTCGTTTCAAAGATGTAATAATGCTCTACTTGTTTATTTCCTTTGTAGTCTCACAATTGATCACATTCATGTACCTTTCTGTTTTGACCCATTTGATTTATATCCAAACCATTACAGGACATAGAAATACATCTATTCACAAATGCCTTTTTCTGTAGGGAGGCAATAAGGATTTATTAAGTACTTACTCTGGGCCAGGCACTGCTAAGAATTGAGGATCTAAAGGAAGATTAAAACCAAACAAAACTTGTCCATCCATACCCCATGGAGCTCACATTCTAATAGAGAAAGAAAACATGTAAACAGTCCTGTATATACAAAATAGATGGAAGTAAATTACAAAGGGGAGAGCATGGAAAAAGGCCTCCAGAAGGTAAAGATTGCAGCTGAGTTTTGAAGCTCAGAGGTAGAGTGTGGAGGGACAGTATTCCAGATGTGGGGTACAGACAGGACAAAGTCGGAGAGGCTAGAGGTGTCCAATAGGCAACTGGTGATTAGGAACTGTAGCTTTCAAAGAGATTTATATTGAATTAAAAAGATCTGGGAATTACTTGCAAAGAGGACAGTTGAACTCATGGGAACTGATGAGATCCAGTGAGAAAAAAAGGCCTTACCAGGATGGAACCAGTGGTGGGTGCAACCTGCAAAGGAAACAGAAGGAGCCAGAGAGACAGGATCCCCAGACCTGAGAGGAGACCATATCCAGGAAGAGATGATGGCGATCTATAGGAATGGGTTTTCAGATTTTCAGAGTGACAAAGAAATACCTAATGATGGATGTCTTTAAATTTTAGTGAAGTATAAAGCACAACTCTCTTCCACAGACTATAAATGAAACCAAAAGGTTTTCCTTATAATACATGTTTGATACCAATTCCATCCTGCACACAGTCCTAGCTAACTTTAGAATTCGCTTTCCATATTCAAAATAACTCCATCCTTACTCTCCACCTCTCCATCAGTCTTCCTCATCTATTCCACTTTTTAAATTGTATCAAAGCTTTCCCTGCCTTTTTTACATCATCTGACAACCACTCTCCTTCCCTTTTCTTCCCTTCCCCCCCCCCAATGTAAAGAAGCATGCATGGCTCAGCAAAAAAAAACCCTATATTTTTCACCTAATATTTTTCAAGTACCAGGGGCTTTAGCAGCCATAAAAAAAAAAAAAAAATCTCCATTTGTGGGGGCAGCTAAGGTAGCTCAGTGGATTGAGAGCTAGGCCTAGAGATGGGAGGTCCTGGGTTCAAATCTGGCCTCAGACACTTCCTAGCCATGGGACCCTGGGCAAATCCCTTAACCCCCATTGCCTAGCCCCTTACCGCTCTTTGCCTTGGAACCAAAACACAGTAGTGATGCTAAGATGGAAGTTAAGGGTTTAAAAAAAAAATCTCCATTTGTAAAGGAAAACAGGCAGTAATTTATCATCAAACCAAATCTGCTTTGTGAATCTTTGGGTGTTATGTTTCATTCCACAAAGAGATCAAATGTTCACTTTGTGTTCCACACTCTTCAAGGTACAGAGCTGTACAAGGCAAGGGCTCTGCCCTGGAGGAGCTTGCTCTAATGTCCCAGGACTTGTCAGCTTTCTTAGAAGAAAAGGTAAAAATCTAGTTCCTTGCCTGCACAATTAAAAATCACTCATGAGTATTCTCTGTAACTCAGTGTCTACGTTTATAACAAGGTAAAAAGGTCTGATTTGGTTGTTGTATTTTGAATGTGCTTCAAACTCAAATCAGCCACGTGGTGCAGTCGATAGCATGCCAGGCCTTGAATTGGAATACTCAACCAGAGTTCAAATCTGAATTCAAGCTGTATGACCCTGGGCAAGTCACTTTAACCCTGTTTGCCTCCATTTCCTCATCTAAAATGAGCTGGAGAAGGAAATGGCAAAACACTCTGGTATCTCTTCCAAGAAAATCCCAAATGGGGTCATGAAAGATCTGACATAACTGAAAAATGACTGAACAATGGCAAATTGATCATTTTCATTGAGAGTGATTAAACTTGCATTGTGAAGGGGAATGTAAGTAGATTTTTTTTTCTACACCAGTTTTATTTAAAACACAAATGTCTTTCTCCATAATGACTAATGGTTCAAACAATGCTGAACATGAATGATTTAGACATAGATTAATAATTACAAGTGCTTTAAGTAGGATATAAACAAAACCATAAAAAAATGAAAAGAATAAAATGGTTATTTACAAAAGGGATTAGAGATCTCTATACAGATCTCTAGAGTGAAATGGGGAAGGAGGATGTAAGCTAGATTTAGGAAAGACTAGCTCAAATCTTGTCATAGGGACTTATTGGCTCTGTGAGCATGGGTAAGCAATTTCAATCTCTGAGAATCAGTTTTTTAATCTGTAAAATGGAAATAATAATAATAGTAATAATTCAAAATGCAAGCCTTGTGACTCAAGTTCAGTGCCTTTACTACTGTACCACGCTGTCTCCCCAACCAGTTCCCATTTAATGAAAATGCCCTATGCTCCATTTTTCATGTCTAATACATGTAGCCTTTATATCCACCTTAGGACCCAGGGCTCCCCGACACACTTTGGAGCTCACTCCATGCTCCAAGTCATGCTCTCTACTGGACCATTTTGCCTAGAATCTACAGTGATAACCTGGACTTCACTTCTGATTCTCTTGGTGTTGACCTTTGGCCTTATCTTGCCCCCCACCCCACTTCTAGCTCCATTTTAAGAACTGTCTTTCCCCCTTTAGGACAGGGTGAAGCAGGGTTTGTCACTTATATTTATGTCAGCTTGGAAAACAGTGCCTGGCACCTGGTAAGGGCTTAATAAATGCTTTCTCTCTCTCTCAGGACTAAAAATGCTGGCCACCAAAGTCACTTGAACATCTTCCTGGGAAAACCCCACCCTGGGCACTCGGTGGGTAGCAAAGACTATTACTGCTGCTGCTGCTATTTTAGGACCTTTGGTTCCAAGTAGTTCACTCAGGCAATGTGACTCTCCCTTATCGGGAGACGGAATCTAAAGCTCTGCAAACAAGGTGGGGAGCCTTCTCAAATTGCCTTCCCCGAACTTAGGTGCTTAAGTTACCCTTTCAGATGGAGGACTTAAGGCTCAAATATTTTCCTTGCTACCATTCCTGATGCTCTAAGTCAGAGTCTAGAAAAGTATCCCACAAATAGGAGTGCCAGAGAATAGAATTCTATGCTATTGAAATAGTGAACTAGAAATAAAACCATCTGGCCCTGCTGTGTTGACAAGAAGTTAGCAAATATTGTCAATACTAAATCACTCGATAATTATTCAGCCTCGTTCTCCTCTTCCTCTTAATTTTTTAAGGTCGCTGCCCTCACACACAACACACCCCAACATGGGCACATACTACCCAGTTTTCTAAGAACTTCCCGAGAAGGGTGAGGCGCTTGCTGAGTATGACTATGATAAACCCTTTGTGTTTGGAAAAACAGCCAGTGACTTAGAAGGTTGGGGTTGGGGCAGGGAGCAGACCCAGCAAGCATTGTTTTGCTGTGTCTCCTGTCTCATTTGGCCCCAGTTAGGCCAGGTGCCTAACTGTAAGAAGCTGTAGCTTCCCAAGGCTTACTGGGTTTTGTGGTTTAGTCATTTCAGTCATGTCCAACTCTTCGTGACCCCATTTGGAGTTTTCTTGACAAAGATATTGGAGTCATTTGCCTTTTCCTTCTCCAGCTCATTTTGCAGATGAGGAAACCGAGGCAAACTGATTAAATGTCTTGTCCAGGGTCACACAACTATGGTAAGTGTCTGAAGACAAATTTAACTCAGGAAAGTGAATCTTTCTGCCTCTAGGCACAGCACTCTCCACTCCACCATCTATCTGCCCTACTTGTTTTAACCAATTTGGGGATAAGGGACTCTGGCATGAAAACTGATGTTTTATGCTGAGGCACACAAGACAGTCCTTGCCCTCAAAGAGCTTATGGTCTACAGGGGGAAGATAATCACATTAAAGGGAGCTAGAAAAAGTATAAAAGCTATTAGGAGATTGAGGGGATATTTGGTGGGAAGATGGCCAAGAAGTATCATGGAGGCCAAGAAGAAAGCTCAGCTAGCAGAGCCTGGCATCCCATGCATATGGTCTAAGGTTCCAAAGGGTTTGAGGATAGGAGATGAGGATGAGAGTCAAAGTAGATGAGGTAGGGTGTGAAGATGGCCAGGAAATAAATTCAAGCATGGTTTTCATGTTGTGTAAATGTTCATTCATTTCAGCCATGTCTGACTGATCCTATTTGGGGTTTTCTTTGCGATGACACTAAAATGGTTTGCCATTTCCTTCTCCAGCTCATTTTACAAATGAGGAAATTGAGGCAAGCAGGATTAAATTACTTGCCCAGGGTCATACAGCGTAAGAGTCTAAAACTTTTGTACTGAGGTCTTCCTGACTCCAGGCTTGGTGCTCTATCCACTGTGCCACCTAGCTGCCCCACTAGACATATTAAACATTGATTTTTTTTTAATGTGCCAGTATGAGGGACCAAGCAAGGTATGTATCCAAAGGAAGAGAAAATACCAAAAGCATGAAAAAAAATTTCAGGTGCTATTAATACTGAAAGGGTGACAAAGAGATCACTAAAAAGATCTGTTTTTACCATCACACAATTGCCTGAAAGATGAAGACCGCATAAGATCCCACTGTGCAGATTGTTGATTATCGAAAAAGCTTTGGAATCAGTAAAGCCAAATGCTACGAGAGTCTCGTGTTCATAAATCAAAATGATTTCAGATTCATTTAAAGAGATAACAGAGATGGCTTGGTTATATGACTCTCCAATCATAAATATCAGGCAAGGCATAAAACTGGGAAATTTTTATTTGCCAACATTGTTTGCCACTGTTAAAGAGATCCAGGGCAGAGTCCAAGTTGAAGAGGGATTCTGAATGGACGGATGGCAAGGTCTTCCATACTCTTGATTGTGGGCGACATGCTGTTTTTATTTCTATAAAAGGTTTGTGACCACTCCAAAGAGTTTGGTCTGACCATCCACACAGGAAAAAAAAAAAAAAACAAAAACAAGAAGATGAAGAATGTCTGTCATCCAGATTTGGACAATCAATTAGATAGACAACCTATAGAGCAGGAGGGTTCTTATTTTTTTTCCCCTGGACCCCCTTGGCAGTCTGGTGAAGTCTTTAGACCTCTTTTTTTGTTTGTTTGTTTGTTTGTTTGTTTGTTTGTTTTTAAATAAAAACCCTTACCTTCCATCTTGGAACCAATACTGTTTATTGGTTCCAAGACAGAAGAGCAGTAAAGGTTAGGCAATGGGGGTTAAGTGACTTGCCCAGGGTCACACAGCTGGGAAGTGTCTGAGGTCAGATTTGAACCTAGGACCTCCCATCTCTAGGCCTGGCTCTCAATCCACTGAGCTACCCAGCTGCTTCCCAGAATGATGTTTTAAAGTGGATAAAATAAAATGCATAGAATTGTAAAGGAAGTCAGTTATGTTGGAAATTTAGTTATCAAATTACCTTTTCTAAACCCAAGAGTGGAGTCAAGAAGATCTGATTTAAAATCAAGCCTCAGAGTTTGACTAGCTATGTGACTCTGGACAAATCACGTAACTTCTACTTCAGTTTTCTCAGCCTTAACATGGTGTAATCATAGTACCAACTTCACAAAGTATTATGAGGAACAAATTAGGTAATATTTGTAAAGCTCAGCACAGTGCCTAGCCCATAGTAAGCACTTTAAAAATGCTTATTTCCTTTCTTCCCTCCTTCCTTTTCTCCTTCCCTCCTTCCTTCCTTCTTTCCTTCTCTCTTTCCTTCCTTCTTCCCTTCCTCCCTCCCTCTGTCCCTCTCCTTTCCTTCCTTTCTTCCTCCCTTCCTTCCTTCCTTTCTTCCTTCCTTCCTTCTCTCCCTCCTTCCTTCCCCCCTTTCCTTCCCTCCCTCCCTCCCTACTTTCTTCCTTCCTGGTGTTAGTATGTATAACTGAGACCTAAGAGATCCAGTACAGATAAACAATGAATTGGGCCCAGAATTAAACAGGAAGAGTGCAGTCTACATTGCCTTCAAGAAACCACAAAACTCCTTAAATGACTCCAAGCTTTTCCCCAGAAACAAAATCCCATCTTTATAAAAACCAGTATTCTGCTAATGTTGTGCTGTAAGGCTTTGAGTTAGGGAACACAACTTTTGTCAAAGAATTAAAAACAAATGTCACAAAGAGGGAAGTGGAGAGGTATATGGTAGGTTCACACCCAATCTACAACATAGAACAAATAAGGAACTTTAAGAAGAACCAGAATAAAGGAAGTTATCAAGAAATTATATAAGCAAAAAAGATGGGCTAGGCCCATGATAAGAGTGAGAGATAATTGGTACCTTATGGTATCAGTCAGAAGGGAGGGTATGGACAAGAATTTCATGGGATGGGCAGACATGGATGAATAACAATCTATATTCCTAAAAGTAACATTTATGACAATAAAATCATAAATCTATTTGAATATTGTAAAATATTTGAGTACAGAAGATCACATAATTCCCCTGTTCAAAAACCTCTAGTGCTAGCGGGGGGCAGCTAGGTAGCTCAGTGGATTGAGAGCCAGGCCTAGAGACTGGAGGTCCTAGGTTCAAATCCGGCCTCAGACACTTCCCAGCTGTGTGACCCTGGGCAAGTCACTTGACCCCCATTGCCTACCCTTACCACTCTTCCACCAATACACAGAAGTTAAAGGTTAAAAAACAAAACAAAACAAAAAAAACTCTAGTGCTTCCTCAGTTCCTACAAGATAAAATCTTGTCTCTGATCTAGTATTTGACGCCCTCTTCAATCTGCCTCTACCCTACTTTCTGATGTAATATCAGAGTTTTGTCCTTCATACCCATCAGGTTGTATTGAAGATGTATGAATGTTAGCTATTTGTTTGCATAATTAAATTAAAACTACTCTAGGGGGGTTCATTTTCTGAGTGTAGAGAAAACAAAGGTCAGGGGCAGATAGGTGCCTCAGTAGATAGAGAGCCTAACCTGGAGATGGAAAGTCCTAGGTTCAAATGTGACCTTAGACACTAACTAGCTGTGTTACTTTGGGTGGGTCACTTAATCCCCATTGCCTATCCTCACTGCTCTTCTGCCTTGGAAACAACATGTAGTATTAATTCAAAGATGGAAGGTAAGGGTTTTGTTTTGTTTTGTTTTTTTAAGAAGGTAAATATGGGGCATAGGACCTCTATCACTGTTCTTTGAATTTGGAGAAGATAGTATAGACCAGTGGTTCCCAAACTTTTTTGGCCTACTTCCCCCTTTCCAGAAAAAAATATTACTCAGTGCCCCTGGAAATCAATTTTTTAAAAAAATTTAATTGCAATTAATAGGAAAGATAAATGCACCTGTGGCCATTACCACCTCCCTGGATTGCTACAGCACCCACCAGGGGGCAGTGGCGCCCACTTTGGGAATCACTAGTATAGAATGACCACAAGCCAAATTGGATTCCTTACCAATCATGGCCCATATACTCTGATCTCTTTACTTTTATTCATTTTCTTCCTTGTGACAAAAATAGACCTTCTATCCTATTGGTCCTCTGTATCTCCACATGTCAAAATTCTTTCCTTTAATGGCCAACTTAGGTGTATCTTCTCCATGAAGTCTCATCAGATCCCCAGCTGGATAGGGTCTTTTTTCTCCTTGAAATTCTTTTAGTCCTTAATATGAACCTATACAAACACAGCCAATCCTCAACTTTTGAGAGGGTCACATTCCTAGAAAACGCTCAAAAGTAAACAATGTTGAGACACTGAACCTATGAGAAATAGCAGTTAGGTTCCCCAACTAGCAAAAACTATAATCTTAAACTAGAGGTTGCTGAAAATACATTTTCTGCATACAATTCTTTATAACAAAACATTAATTCTGGTAATATGCACTTTCCTAACAGAGTAACCATGCAGGAACTCATAAAATGCAATACACAAAATAAAACTGGTAACATGCAAAACATTTTTCTCACTAGTAATCCCCAGAATTCTGTAGCCTTTTGTGCTATTATCTCAATTTTTAAAAAATACTGTTTTCAGATAATATTCGCTTTTCATAACACATGAAATCTACAGTACCATAAATACTAGCAAATTCAATTCTTAAAAGCAAAAGCCTTTTTAACCTGAGTCTTACCTTTCACTATGTCGGATAGTGATGTGAAAGCATTGTACTGTATCCTATACTGCTATATACTTCTTTACCTTGTCCATCCTCTGAAAACCAAAGGAGAAGTTGCTGGGAGTTGCTACCATCAGAAGACACTGAAACTGTCAAGGTCTTGACATCACCTCCAACACTGGCCTTCATAATTAGTGGATGGTGTTGGAAATCATGAAGGATGCACTAGCTTGAAATAATCCACCAGTGGCCTCTCTTTGTGTGCTGTTTGAGATCCTTAGTGGTCTCAGAGCATGGGAGAATAACATAGGCAAGTCGACATTTAGCCTTAAGGCTGGGATCAGTGACAGGATCAGCAATCTTGATGTCTCTGGCCTGTTGGTCATTTAGGTGAATAATTGCTACAGACATTCAGAAATGAAGTTTATCTAATACCTTTATTTTTTTCTCTCTTGCACATATTCTCAAATATGTGGGGTTGCCAACTCAAAAATGAAAATTAGGTTATTAATAAAACCACACAAATGTTTGAAATCACAAAAATTAAACACAAAAATGCTGAGGATTTTATTTACTTTGTATCATAGTCATTTGTACATGGTCTTATCCTTTGCCCCCCCACCCTCCACTAGATTAGAAGTTCCAGGAAGAACTATTTCTGATTTCATTTTTATATGCCCAGAACTAAAACTATATAGAGTAAGTTTTTTACATATGTTGAATAGAGTTTAAAACAACTTGTAATTTTTGTTGTCCTGTGGGATCCTCTTATTTTCCAATTTACTCTGACAGTGTTTCCAATTCCATTTGTTATCTCCTTTTCTATTTTATTTTGGCCACCAAAGTCAGTTGGTTAGCATCTGAAACCAAACTTTTGAGTTCAATCCCCCAAAGGAACTGGTTAGTTTCCTTCTGTTCTGCTGCCTGACATGTCTCACAGATGCATGCCATGGATCAATTCCAAATTCCTGAGTTCCAAAGCCATTGCTTTGGCACAAAAGAATCACTCTGGCATCCCTAGAACTAACGGAGCTAATACATATAAAGATCACCAACGTCCAACCTGACTCTCATTTTGCCTGAAATAACCCCACTGTTAAATGAGTAATGCTGAGGAATGGCAGTCCCTGATGGCTGATTGGCCAACTCTTCACCCATGTCTGTTTTTCCTGGTGTCTCCTTGTTTAGGGAATATGTCAACCTTTCCTTCTACTCTAGATTATGCTGTGAGGCATTCATTATTCTTTTTCAATATATTCCTTTGGAAGAAAATGGTTGTTCCGTTACACTTTCTTTTTTGCTGCTGCTGAAATGACAATGATCATTTCTATCATTCTTGGATGCTTACTTTTCCATATTCCTACTATTCCTTTTCCAGTCACTTAAATGTTCCAATGGGTAAGAGCACTGGTCTTGGAATCAGGAAGGAAGTTCAAATCCCTCCTCAGATACTTACTGTGTGATCCTGTGTGACTCACTAAACTTCTATCAGCCTCAGTTTCCTTACTGGTAAAATGGGAACAATAATAGCATCTACTTTATAAGGTTATTGTGAAGATTAAATTAGATAACATGTACAGTGCTTTGTAAGTCTTAGAGTTATATAAATGTTATCTATTATTATCATTATTATTATCAAGCTTCCCACCTTGTTATTTTTTTCCTTCATGATAATGTTGAGCTCAGTTGGCATATCCATCCACACAGAAAAGAATGCTTCTTGTCCATATTGTAACATGCATTTGGATGGATATCCTATAAAACTTGTCTAATCATGTTTCTGAATACTTAAGGATTTTACTGTATGGATAGGGAGATGGGTGGAGGGGAAATAAAAAGAATAAGTATTTATTAAGTGCCTCCTATGTGGCAGGCACTGTACTTAGTGTTTTATAAATATTATTTTATTTTATTCTCACAAGATGGGAAATAGGTGCTATTATTATGAAGAAACTAAATCAGAAGTTAAGTGACTTTCTCAGTATCCCATTCCTAGAATTTAAAGTAAAATTTGAGCTCAGGTCTTTCTGACTCCAGGCCCAACATTCTTTCCACAACACCAACTAATCACATCTTGTTATAAAAAAAGAAAATCCTTTAACATGGCATTTTGTCCTTTTCAGTGAAAGAAATCTCAAAATGAAAACTCCCAAGAATATTATAGCCAAATTCCAGCACTTTCCAATCAAGAAGAAAATACTGAAATCAGACAGAAAGAAATAATTCAAATGCCATAGAGCCACAGTCAAGATCACACAAGATTTATCGGCTACCACTAAAAAGGAGTATAGGGTTTGGAATAGGATGTTCTGGAAAGAAAACTAGCTAGGATTACAACTAAGAATAATCTACCCCCCCAAAAAAAAAACCCGAGTCATTCTACAAAGAAAAAAAGGATATTAATGAAACAGAAAACCTTCAAGCCTTCCCAATGAAAAGACAAGAACTGGATAGAAAATTTAACATTCAAATAGAAGAATCAAGAGAAGCATAAAAAGGTAAACATAAATGAGAAATCATAAGGGACTTAAAAGATTAAACTACTTATATTCCTATATGGTAAAATGACACATATAGTAGCCCCTGAGAACTTTATCATCATTAGGGCAGTTAAAAGGAGTCTGTTTAGCAGAGGGCATGGCTGTGGGTCTGTTATGTTGGGTTGATCTCAAAAGAATGGAAAAGTGAGAAATAGGGAATGTACTGGGGAAAGGGAGAAGATCTCATATGAAAGAGGCACATAAGAAAAAGTACAATGGAGGGGGAAAGGGAAAAAGGAATGAGTAATACTTGAATCTCACTATCATCTGAACTTTTTCAAAGAGGGAAGAACCTATATACACACAGAGTTGAGTATGAAAATTCATCTTACCTAACAGGGAAGTAGAAGAAGGGGCTAAGAGAAAGTGGGGAGGAATGATAAGAGAATGGGTAAAGGTAGACAATAGACAGAAGAAAAACAGACTTTGAGATTAGGACAGGGTAAAACAGAGAAGGATAAATATAAGAGAATAGGATAGAGGGGAAAACATAGTTAGCAATCATAACTATGAATGTGAATGGGATGAACTCACTCATAAAATGGAAGAGGAAAGCAGAATGGATTAAAAATCAGAGTCAATAATATATTGTTTGCAAGAGACACACTTGAAGCAGATAAACACACATAGAGGTAAAATAAGGAGCTGAAGCAAAATCTATTATGAATTATTTGAAATAAAAAAGATAGGGATATTAGATTATGCTAAAAAAAGTTCTATGAATAATAAGATTAGTTTTGAAACTATATTCACCTAATAATTCTATTTTAAAAATTTACTCCAGGAAAGAATAGATGTTTAAAAGCAATAATAGTGGGAAATTTTAATACTATAATCATATTCTTAATATGATAAATTTAAAGAGTCAAAAACATATTTGACCTAAGAGATATGCAGAAAGAATTCAATGTGAAGAGCAGTGAACACAGTCTAGTATTCATGAAACATATCACATTCCACAAGGCAAATTTATAAAAGCAGAGATTCTATATATACATGTCAACACCATAATGAAATAGCATCTTTAACATTGCTAAATCCCCAGGTGGTCTTCAAAGCTAAAGAAGTACCTGATTAGTCAAGTGAATAAAACATTGACTTTGGATTTAGAAGGTTATTTCTCACCTCTGAATGTGCCAATTTGGTTCTGGGGGGCCTTTGTTTCTCTCCAAAAAGCATGGAAAATATTTGTTCATCTTCCCCCCCCCCAATTGGTGGGCACTCACTTTTTTGTGAGAGGGAATTTTGTGAAGCAGAAGCTGAAGTCATTGAGAAGGAGGGGATAGGGTCCTTAAAGTCTGTAAATAACAGCAGTGAGGCTGAGGAGAAAGTGATATAAAGAGATCACATGAACTTCAAAAGAGAAGAATTTGTTGAGTGATTAAGAGGGAACCATGGTCTGGAAACTGTAGTGTGGTACTGAACACTCTAGAATATGTTTACCCGTCTTCCTCTTCTATAAGTGGGGAAGGTGTGATAATGATGGATGTGATGAAAGAAGGAATATATAGTGGAGTGATCCAAAGAAAATGAGATTTCAGGGAAAGGGGATGTGATAGAAGAAGTATCTGTGGTTAAAGTGGAAGATGGAGGGAATTGGTTTGTAGTGGATTTAGAGACTATCCTTCAATAATCTTAGAACAGAAGTTTTTAACTTGGGGTCTGTAAACTTGGATTAAAAAATATATATAGATACATATGTATTGATAACTATTATATTTTAATTCTACAACAATTATATTTCATATAAAATCTTTTGATTTGATATTTAATTTTGATAACTATTATATTTCAATATAATTGAGTTCCTTTGTAATCTTATATATTTTTGCTTTACACATTTAAAAACATTATTCTGAGAAGGGATCTATAGATTTCTCCAGACCCCCAAAGGAATCTAGGAAACATAAAAAGATTAAGAACCCCTGGTCTGAAAACAAACAGGAGCTTGGCCCTGTTTTGGTCTTGGGATCAAAGAATTCACAAGCCACCTTTGGTTTGGATAAGTCTCAGCTTCCTCATCTGTACAAGAAGGAGGTGGGATTAGGTGGTCTTTGAGTTCCCTCCCAGCTCTAACGCTCTGAACCTATGATCCCCACTATTGCCCTGGCTGGAATGGCTACCAAGAAACTCACATTTACATGATGCTTTCCAGGTTTACAAAGTGCTTTCCTCACAACGATTCTGAGAGATGGAAGTCACCGTCCCAGAATCACTAACTTCATTCTGCGGTTGAATAAAGCATCAGCCCAGATAATAAGAGCTTCCATTCTTAGAGTATTACATGCATCATTAGAGGATTTTCCCACTATGGTCATATAAGATTAGATATTAAAAAGAGGATTATCACCATTTTATGGAGGAAGAAGCAGGGACTAAGTTCAATTCACTGTGACACACTTAATAAGTGTCCACTCCGTGCCAAGCACTAACCAGTGCCTGCTCTCAGAGAATTTACATTCTACTAGTGTTGTTATTACATTCTATGGCCTAAATGACTTGCCTGTGTTCACTTGGTTATTAAAAAAATTTTTTTTTAATTTTAATCTCCACATAAGTTTTCTGAAGTTATATATGATCCATATTGTCTCCTTCTCTTCTCCCCTCCCCACTTCTAGAGCTGACAAGCAATTCAATCTGGGTTTTACATGTATTGTCACACAAAACACATTTCCATCTTATTTGTTTTTGTAAGTGAATAATCTTATAAAACCAAAATCCCCAAACATATACCCAGATAAACAAGTCTTAAATCATATGTTTTCAGCTGCATTTCTACTCCAAATGTTCTTTCTCTAGAGGTGGATAGCATTCTTTTTTAAAAGTCCTCCTGAATTGTCCTGGATCATTGTATTGCTGTTAGTAGCAAAGGCTATGACATTAGATTATTCCTCAATATTGCTCACTTGGATATTTTTGATGGGTCTGTGATCTCAGGCAACCAGATGGTGCAGTGGCTAGAGTGCTGGACTCAAGAAGGCCTGCATTCAAATCCTACCTCAGACACTGTGACCCTGGGCAAATCACTTAATTTCTGTTTTCCCCAGTTTCTTCAACTGTAAAACAGGGATAATAATAACACCTCCCTCCTCCCAGAGTTGTTATGGTTTTTTTAAATAATATCTTATTTTTTCTCCTATTACATGTAAGAACAATTTTTTGCCATTCATTTTTTTACATTTTTAAAATTTTTTTAAACCCTAATATCTTTTATATATATCCTTCTATATTGATTTTATTTGTTACAGGGCTAGGCAATGGGGGTTAAGTGACTTGCCCAGGGTCACACAGCTAGGAAGTGTCTGAGGCCAGATTCGAATGCCATTCATTTTTTAAAAGTTTTGAGTTCCAAATTCTCTCCTTTCTTCTGACCTCCCTCTCTGTCCTCCTCCCTCCCTGAGATAGCAAGTAATCTGACATAGATTCTTAAATCTTTAAATTCTTAAAACATTTTTCCATATTAGTTGTTTCATTTTCAAATAATAAAAAAGAAGAAAGAAAATGAAATATATTATGTTCCAGTTTGCATTTAGACTCCACTTCTTTCTCAGAGGGCAGATGGCATTTTTCATTATGAATCTCTAGAATGGTCTTGGATCACTGTATTGCTGAGAATAACCAGGCCAATCATATTTTTTCATCAAGAAAAATTGCTGACACTGTGTACAATGTTCTTCTGGTTCTGTTCACTTCACTTTGCATCAGTTCATGCAAGTCTTTCCAGATTTTTCTGAAATCATCCTGCTTGTCATTTCTTACAGCCCAATAGTATTCCAGTTGTCGAGAGTGTTAAATGAGATCATATTTATAAATCACTTAGCCTTGTGCCTGATTGCATAGTAGGTGCTTCATAAATGCTTGTGTCCTTCCTTCCTTTCTGCCTTCCTTCACACAGATTTAATGCATTCTTCAGCAAAGAAAAGAGCAGCTCATACATATGTGCTCCCATCCTGTCCCTCTTGTTTATGTCCTCTTAGAAATCTGCCATGAGGGTTCCCCCAACCTATTTGGGGGCCTTTCAGACACAGGATAAGATAGACATAGACATACGGGTCCAAGCCTACAACTATTTCATTTCTTACCACATTGTTTCTCACGTCGCCCGCCATTTTCAGCCCAGGCAACCCTTTCAGCTGTTAGAATGGGAACACAGAGCCCTGCTCCTTTTAGGTCAGCAGCTCTGTCCTATTTCTGCACATCCAGTTTGCTGACTAATGGCTTGTCCATTGGTGCCAGTTTCCCTTACTGAAGCAAGGGAAAAGTGAGAAGTCTGGATTGGCACCTTATTTTGGGAGCTGTCGTCAAAGGCCTGGCTCTTGGGTTTTGCAAATCTGGCATTCATCAGCAGCTATTACTACTAGCCTGGACAGCCAGTCTCTGCCTGGACTTGGCTGGGGAACCAAGTGGTTTTAATCCCTAGCTACAATGCTCTATACACAGCAAGCACTTGGTAAGTATTGACTGGCCAATGGATGCTAATGGGTGCATTGCCCAACCTCTTTGTGCCTTGACTCACCTCTGTTAAATAGAGATTATACACACAAATTATATTGACATATACATATAAATATGTAATATGTATTTGTCCCATATTATATATTATATTACATATCAATTGCATATTTAAAATATGCCAGGTATAACATTATATTCTATAATTGTATGTGTATATGTGAAATTAAATATATATGAATTGTTTTCTGTTCCTGGGATATGGGTTGGATAGTATTAACCTACCACATTATATTTCCAATAGTAGGACTAGCCCTGTGTTGGCCTGCTCAGACCTTCCTGGGACCGCCAACATGAAATTTGTAAGAAAAATGACTGCAAGACAATATAGGACCAACAAAAGAACATTGATCTATAAGAAGAGCTTAGTTCTAGTTCTGCTTGTATATGGATAATTCCCTTATTCTCTCTGGATCTCAGTTTCCTGATTCATAAAATTAGGACATTGTACTAAGGGATCTTGAAGTTCCTTTCCAACTCTGATATTCTGTGTTAAGAACAAATTTTTAAGTTTGAGGCATTTTCTCTCTTTTTTTTTTTTATCTTTCCTGTCCCATACAAAGCCATAATGTCTTTGTATGTCTACTTCCTTGAATAATGTCTAAATATTTGTAGAATTAGATTAGATGGTGTCTCTGGCAACAGCATGGAATCAGAGAATTTTAACAAAAGGGATTTGGTTGCTCTCAGCCTAACAGTGCCTTTGCCTAATATTTTCTTGTCCGGTGACATTGATTCTAGGATCCTTTCCTATTCTGTATAGGATAGAAGAATAATGATTGTGTTTGTTGAGGCAGGAGGGAAAAGGGAGAGAGGAACAAAAATTTATTAAGCACCTACTATGTGCCAGATACTGGGCTAAGCTTATAACTGTTATCTCATTTCATACTCAAAACAACTCTATGAGGGAATCTATATTTTACAGTTGAGGAAACAGGGGCAAACAGAGGTTGAAATGATTCACTCAGGATCACATAGCTAGTGGACCCAGGTCTTCCTAACTCCAAGCCTGGCACTCTAGCCACTGAACCAGTTAGGTGTTTCTCATGGGGACAGGTGCTGTTGATGACAACAATCACAATATGCTACCCATCCAAGATGGCACCCTCTCCTCATCTGACTTGACAGTTGTGTGCTTTGAGTGGTTTGGGGTAGGTTGGCTTTTCTGGCTATTTTTCTCCAGCAGTGGGGATGATTCTCACTAAGTCATCCTTACTCTCTCACCCAGTCCCCTCTATGTCCAATGACACACATTTTCAAAATAGCTGGTGAGAGCTAGAGAGTGTTCTGGCTGGTTGTGGAAATAGAGTAGAGTTAATTGTCCTATATAAGGATCCAACTTGTGACCTTGGCCTGATGAACATCATGTTCTGACCGACTGAGCTAACTACCCACAGATAGACTTTAAAAATAGGTTTGCAGGAATTGCTACAGTGCATATCTGTATGGCTGAATATTCTAGGGACATCATTAGGCAGGTGGTTCTTTGATTTCAGGGTCACACTTAGATTTCCTCTGAGACTCACTCAATACCCCTCAAAAGGCTGTATTCCTAGTGACTCTCCTATCTTGACTTTCCTTAATAATTAAAACCTAAAAATACTTTTCAACCTTTTTGTTCAGTGTTTAGTATTGTTTTTCAATACCTCAAAAGATCTATTATTTCATTGGTATGTGTCCAATGGAAACACCCATAAAATGAAGAGATTAGAAAAGATGGTCCAAGGGAGTAGCATGATTGAGTTGGAAAGAGGGTTGGCCTTTAGAGACAAAAGACCTGGGATTAAATACACGTTCTAGCATTTATTAACTAGAAAGTAAATTTAGAAAGTCATGTCATATTTCTAAACCTTATTACCCTCATCTGTAAAATGAAGGGATTGAATTGTGAATTCAATTCACTGATCATAAAGAATGTCTTTCTCTAGAGAGATCATAGTTGTAGAGCTGAAAGGCACTGAGTCTAGTCGCCTTTGAGGTCATTAAGTCCAAGTCCTCATTTAAGAGTTGAAGAAAATGAGGCCTAAAGAGAGAGAGAGAGACAGAGAGAGAGAGAGAGAGAGAGAGAGAGAGAGAGAGAGAGAGAGAGAGAGAGAGAGAGAGAGAGACTTGTCCACTATTATACAACTAGTCAGTGTCTGAGGCAAGAAATGAACTCAAGTCCTCCTGATATCTGGTTGGGGCTTTATCTACCATATCATTCATTCAACAAGTATTTATTAAGTACCTAGGTAGGGCAGCGAGGTGGCTCAGTGGATTGAGAGCCAGCACTGAAGTCAGGAGTTGAAATCTGGCCTCAGATATTTCCTAGTTGTGTGACCCTGGACAAGTCACTTAACCCCAATTACCTAGCCCTTACCACTCTTCTGTCTTAGAATTTGTTCTAAGACAGAAGATTAAAAAAAAAAAAAAGTAAAGGTTTAAAAAAAGTACCTAGGTAGACACCTACAGGGATGTCTACCCCAAGCAAGAGAAGACTTTTCTCATGGAGTGGGAGGATGAAAACAATTTATTCCAATGGCCAAGAAGGCAGTGGAAGCAGGAGCTGTGCTAAGAGTAGGTGCTCTTAGAGCTTTGGTCAAGGCATTGAAGATGCTGAGATCATCTACTACATCCCAGGCCATCACCACTCATCCTGGCTTTTGTCTTCCACTGGACATGGATGACTCTGGAAAAGAGAGTGAGGCTGATGACTGTGCAAATCTGCCTCACTTCAATCCAATTGATCCACAAGTCAAGACATCAGTCTGTGATGTCAATGGTCCTCTTCAAAATTGAAGGATGAATAACAATGAAGAGCTGAGATTGGACAATTAAAAAAAAATTAGGGGACAGCTAGGTGGTTCAGTGTATTGAGAGTCAGGCCTAGAGATGAGAGGTCCTGGGCAAGTCACTTAACCCCCATTGCCTAGCCCTTACCACTCTTCTGCCTCAGAACCAATACACAGTACTGCCTCTAAGACACAAGATATGGGTTTAAAAATAAATAAATAAAATATTTTATTTTCCCCCAATTATATATAAAAACAATTTTTAGCATTTCTTTTTTAAAATTTGAGTTCCAAATTCTCTCCCTCCTTCCCTCCCCTCTCTCCTTCCTGAGATGGTAAACAATTTGACACAGGTTATCCATTTGCAATCATCTAAAACATCTCCATATTAGTCATTTTGTGGAAGAAAACTGAAACAGAAAAATAGCATGCTTCTGCCTGCATTCAGAATCCATCAGATCTTTCTCTGGAGGCAGATGACATTTTTCATCACGAATCCTATGGGATTGTCCTGGATCATTGTATTGCTGAAAATAGCTAAGTCATTCACAGTTGCTCATCATACAATATTGCTGCTATTGTGCACAGCGTTCTGTTAGTTCTGCTCAGTTTTGTTTTTTAAAAAATGATCATCTACAAAGCAATACACGAAGGCTCTAAACTAGATGACTTCTAAAGGCGTCTTGCAGTTCTGACATTTAGTGAATCTAAATAAACAGTCTTTTGTTTATGTTAACTCCCTCTCTGCTGGAATTTCACCCAGACAGAAAACAATGATCTGTAAGTCCAAAGACTCTAAAGAGAATATTGTTTCCCTATCACGGATAAGCAGGAATAGCCCCAAAGGCAAGGGAAGCACCCATGGGATCCTCCAAGTGTCTGGCTTTCAGCAGGATCTGCTGATGTACAATGACAGCATCCACAACTTGTACGCTTATCCAGTGGAACATAACAACTCGACCACCTGGTCTGCTTCCATCTTGGCATGAATCATTCCTCTAAAAGGCCCAATGTAATTCTAGAGCCAGTTTGCTCCATCAGTTTATTTTTATTTATTTATTTTTTTAAACTCTTACCTTCCGTCTTGAAGTCAATACTGTGTATTGGCTCCAAGGCAGAAGAGTGGTAAGGGGTAGGCCATGGAGTTTAGTGACTTGCCCAGGGTCACACAGCTGGGAAGTGTCTGAGGTCATATTCGAACCTAGGACCTCCTGTCTCTAGGCCTGGCTTTCAATCCACTGAGATGCCCAGCTGCCCCTTCGCTTGGTCAGTTTAAAAAATTCTAAGAAGGCTACTGTGACTGGGGATGGGAGGGCAGAGGTGATCCTACCTAAGTCCACCAACAAATTTTCTTTGCACAGAAAAGATCCATCACTTGGTCTGTAGACTAATTCTAAAAGAGTAGGTTATAGCAACTCTATTCAATTCAACAAATACTTACATAGTCCTAGTATGTCCAGAGCATTGAGTCATCCACTGATTCTTAACCTGGAGACCACAGACTCCTTGGGGAGGAGGACACACTGGAGTTATTTCAAGGGATTCAGGAATTCATATGCTCACCGAATGTGGTCAGTTTTTTGTCTTTATCAAACAAACACACTTTCATAGACTAAAGAAAAAATATCTTTGAAAATTGCTTTTTTAAAAAAAAGTATTTAGAAGCTGTTGTAATTAATAAAGTACAAGTTAACATAAGGCTTTTGTCATGTATTTTTTTTTCAGTACCCTGGACATTTTTTGGCATTAAAAAGGGATCCTCATACAAAAAAGCTGGAAACCACAATGATAGTCATTAGGGCATAGAAAAATTAGTAAGAAGAAAGAAAATATACATCATTCTGATTTCATGGTGCTTTGAGTCTAATTCTCTATGATCTATAATATAAAATGGAATATGACAGATACAGATAAGAGATATAAGCAAAATGATCTTTGAGGGCCAAAGAAAGAAAAGATAATTTCTAACTTAGGAGGATCAGGGAAGACTTGATAGATAGGCCCAAAGTTTAGAGTAACAAGAACCAGATATCTTTAAAGCAAGCAGACAAGTTTAATACTCATAGGAACCATTAAGATTTAGTGGGAAGAATGTAAACTGGAATGACCTCCAGGAATTGATGCAGAGTGAAAGGAGCAGAACCAGGAGAACATTATACTTAGAGACTGATACACTGTGGTACAATTGAATGTAATGGACTTCTCTACTAGCAACAATGCAATGATCCAGGACAATTCTGAGAGGATTATGAGAAAGAAAACTATCCACATTCAGAGGAAGAACTGTGGGAGTAGAAACACAGAAGAAAAACAACTTCCTGATCACATGGGTGGATGGGGACATAATTAGGGATATTAACTCAAAATGAACATCCCAATGCAAATATCAATAATATGGAAATAGGTCTTGATCAATGACACATGTAAAAACCCAGTGGAATTGTGTGTGGGCTATGGGAGGGGGTGGGAGGAGAGGAGGGATAGAACATGAATCCTATAACCATGGAGAAGTGTTATAAATTAATAAATTAAATAAAAATAAAAAGATTTAGTGGGAAGAAACCAATGAATATATCTAGATAGATGGACATAACTAATATAAAAAGAAACAGGATAAGTAAAAGGGGGTGGAGGTGAGGTGGGGTAGCACTATATATTTAGAAGGTATACTTCTATAAAACAAACAGGGACCAGAGTAAGAAAACAAGATGGAGAATAATTGGGGTAAAGGTCAACAGAGGGAGAAACAGAAGTGATTTTACAATTAGTGAATAGTTACAGATCCACTGAGCAGCAAGAGGAAATTGTTAGGAGTTTGGGAAAGAAATTATAAGCCTGGAACAGAGATAGGTTTAGAGTAGTGATAAGAGAATTCAATTATCCCAACATCTGGAATTTTCTTTCTGCCAAAATCAGAATGGCTAATAACTTCTTGACTTGCCTTAGAGATGATTTCATCCTTCAAAAGGTGAAAAAAACTAGCAAGAGGGAAAATCTATTCTGGGTCTGATTGCCACTAACAGAGAAGAACTGGTTGTTGGGGTGGAAATGATGGGAAATCACAGATCATGGATTTTAAAAAAGGAAACTTTCAGAGGTCTTAGGATCCCACAAACTAAAATGTAATAGGGGAAGTCTGACCAGGAAGGATAGGAGATGCTCAAGAAGGAAATATTCTGAAGACACAAAGGGAAAACTATTTCAGTGAAGAAAAAAAATGAGATTTGGCTGAAAAGACTAATGTGGATGCAGAGAGAACTGACCTGATATGTTATACATATACTTTTAAAGAAGAAATATATAGAAGATGGAAGAAGTAAGGCCAGTTAGCAGCTTTCAAAGTGATTTTCATGAAGCTACATCACCCCTCTACTCAATAAACTCCAATGGCTTCCTGTCACCTCCATAATCAAATAGAAAAATCCTGTAATTATCATTTAAAGCTCTTAGTAACCTAGTCTCCATCCCATTTTTCCGGGCTTCTTACACTTTAACTTCCCTTCTCCAACACTTTTTATTTATTTTTTTCCCAACACTTTTTAGAAAAAAAAAAAGTCTGTTTATCTATGATCTCTTTGGTAAACAGACTTGTACAAAAATATTTATAGCTGCACTCTTTGTGGTGGCAAAAAACTGGAAAGTGAGGGTATACCCTTCAATTGGGGAATGGCTGAACAAATTGTGGTATATGTTGGTGATAGAATACTATTGTGCTCAAAGGAATAATAAACTGGAGGAATTCCATGTGAACTGGAAAGACCTCCAGGAATTGATGCAGAGTGAAAGGAGCTGAGCCAGAAGAACATTGTACACAGAGATGGATACACTGTGGTAAAATAGAATGTAATGAACTTCTCTACTAGCAGCAATGCAGTTACCCAGGACAATTCTGAGGGATCTATGGAAAAGAACGCTACCCACCTTCAGAGGAAGGACTGCAGGAGAGGAAACACAGAAGAAAAACACCTGCTTAAACACTTGGGTTGATGAGGACATGATTGGGGATGTAGACTAGAAAGGACCACACCAATGCAACTATCAATAATATGAAATAAGTCTTGATTGATGACACATTAAAACCCAGTGGAAATGCGAGGTAGCTATGGGGGGAGGGGGGAGTTTGATGGGGTGAAGGGGAAAGTAAAAACATGAATCATGTAACCATGGGAAATTTTTCTAAAAATAAAAAATACAATAAAAGGAAAAATAAAAATAAAAATAATAAAAAAGAAAAAACAACAAACAAACCCTTACCGAATGGTTTGTAGCAATATTTTGAGCCTCTTTAAAGACTGAGGAACGGAGGGAAGAATATACTTCTTGCTTAGGAGGTTGTATTTTGGTCCTCTCTATACCTTCTCAGTAAATATCCCTTTTTGTAAAAACTAATTGATATGTTAGTTGGGAATATTATTTATTTTAAACTCTTACCTTCCCTCTTAGAATTGATATAGGTATTGATTCCAAGGCAGAAGGGCACCAAGAGATAGGCAATGGGTGTTAAGTGACTTGCCCTGGGTCATACAGCTAGGAAGTTGTCTGAGATCAGATTAAGCCTGGCTCTCTATCCACTGAGCCTACCACTAGCTAATCTGTCTCCATCACTTTTTGGTCAAGTAACACTGGTCTCTTTGCTGTTCCTCTAACAAGACACTTCATCTCCTGACTCCAGGCATTTTTTTCTGGCTTACATGCAGGCATAGAATGCCCTCCCTCTTCATCTCTGCCTTCTGGATTCCCTGGCTTCCTTCAAGTTCCAGCTAAAATCTACAGGAAACCTTTCCTAATCCCTCTTAATTCAAGTGCCTTCTCCGTTGGTTATTTCTTATTTATACTGTACATAGCTTGCTTGTATATTCGTTGTTTTGCATGTTCTCTCACCCATTTGATTGTGAATTCCTTGAGGCTCTCATTTTGCTTTCTTTGTAGCCCCAGTGATTAGCATAGTGCCTGGCACATAATAGGAACAAAATAAATAGTTAATGACTGATGATGATGATAACTGACATTTATGTACAAGGGTTGCAGAATGCATTGCATATATCATCTTGTTGGATCCTCACCATAACCTTGTGATGTAGATGCTAGGATAATTCTTATTGTATAGATGGGGAAACTGAGGTTTAGAGGAAGTTAAATGGCCTTTTATTCAGCCTGGGAGAGTAATCTGTTACAGCACCTATAGTGTAAGGCTTTGTAGCTTCCCACTGTTGATTATTTTCTACTTATCCTGTACATAGCTTGTTTGTACATATTTGTTTGCCTTTTGTCTTCCCTATTAGACTGTAAGCTCCCTGAGGTCAGGGATTATCTTCTGCTTTCTTTGTATCCCCAGTAGGACCTGTCAGAGCCCAGGCTCCTCTCCTCATCTCACTGAGACATTAAAATAGAGCATTTAGAATAGGCACTATGATAGGGAAAAAAATATATATATATATATATATGTATATATATACAATGAAAGTTAGGTAATAATACCTATGAAGAATTTTTCTTAAAAAGAAGCTAGGCAAGAGCCAGAAGAACATTGTACACAGAGACTGATATACTATGGTAAAATCAAATGTAATGGGCTTCTGTACCAGCAGCACTGCAATGACACAAGACAGCTCTGAGGGATTTATGGTAAAGATGCTACCCACATTCAGAGGAAGGACTGCAGGAGAGGAAACATATAAGATAAACAATTGCTTGAATGCATGGGCTGAGGCGGACATGAATGGGAAATAGACCCTGAACAAGGACACATGTTACAACCAGTGGAAATGTGCGTTGGCCATGGGTGGGAGGAGAGCGGGGGGTGAAGGGGAAAGTAGGGGCATAAAGTATGTAAACAGATTAAAAACGAATATTAATAAATGTCTAATAAAAAAAGAAGCTAGGCAGATATCTTAATAGCTGACTTCATTTTTATATAAAAGGTGGTCAAAGTAGATCCACTGTTCACTGTCTTTCTTGTGAAAATAAAAAGAAAATGCTACATGGTGTGACATCATACTGTATTCAGTTGTGTCAAAAAGGAATTGGATGAAATAGAAGGAAGAATTTTTTAGTAGTAAGGTAGTATATAATAAATGTTAGAAATATTATTTTAACCCTGGTATTCTTGATTCTAGGTCTCTATTTGGTTTGTTTGGGAATATTGTAGATATGGTTCCTCTTCATGTATGAATTAGACTAGATTACCTCTGAGGTTCCTTCTAATTATAAGATTCTATGATATACCAAGGATGAATTTATTTTTTATATATTCTCATCTTGGGGAAGGAAACCAAGAGGAAGCCCACATTCCCTAAGTGCTTATTGTTCTCAGAACATTGTGTCTATACATTATGAGCACAGAGATGATTTTTTAAAAATTCTTCAGGAAGATTAGATTCTAGCTGGAGAGACAGAAGATGTACAAGGCAGACTTAAGAAATACAAAGAATAGTATAAACAAGAGCAAATTATTGTGGCATAGCAAAACGAGGAGAAAAACATATACAATGAAAATAAATAATAACGTAAGTGAAAAGAACACTAAAAAGAAGCCAGACTCTAAGTAATGACAATGACTGAGGAAGATCCTAGAGAACAAGTTATAAATGTACTTTCTTCCTCATATCAAAGCAGTGAAGGACTATGGAGGCAGAATGTGGCACACTGTCAAACAAGATCACTGTATCACTGAATTTTTTAAAAAGTTTTTCTTTAAAAAGAGAAAAGGACACATTTATACAAAAGTATTTATAGCACCTCTTTTTGTGGTGGTAAAAATGGGAAATTGAGAGGATGCCCATCAATTAGGAAATGACTGAACAAATTGTGGTATATGATTGTGATGGAATACTATTGTGCTATAAAAATGATGAGCCAGATGGTTTCGGAAATAGCTGAGAAATCTTATGTGAACTGATGCAAAGTGACTGTATAGAGTGATAATAATATTATAACAATGATCAACAAAAGACTGAGCTATTCTGTTTAAGACAATGTCCCAAGATAATTTCAAAGGATTCATAGTGAAAAATGCCATCCACCTCCAGAGAGAAAACTGATGAACTCTGAATGCAGATTGAAGCATATTTTTCTTACTTTCTTTACTTTTCTTGTTTGTGCGTGTGTGTTTTCATTTACAACATGGCTAATATGGAAACATGTTTTGTATGACTTCTCATGTGTAATCAAATCATTTTGCATGCCTGCTGAAGGGGAGGGGAAGAGACAGCAAAGAGAGAGAGAACTGGGAACTCAAAGTTTTAAAAAAGTTACCTTTTTTACATGTATTTGGGAAACATTTAACAAAAGAAATAAAAAATATTTTAAAAAATGTTTATTACAAGGGACAATTCAATGAAGGAAGATAATATGTATGTGGAAATAATTATAATGTAAAAGCAAAAGGTATCAATAAGCTTATTTACAAAAATACTATATTTTAATATACCAAGTATATTGATGATGAAATATTATGAAAATATTGTTATTTTATAGTCTACTAGGGCTAAGGAATTGAAGAAAAGAGAGAGGACCAGAATTTAGAGTTAATCAGGGAAGAAATCCAAGTGATAGTTAATTTATCAAGTCAGTGTCTCCTCCAAACCATCTGCAGATAAAGTCCCCCTGGCTAAGTCCATTTGACATTTAAACAATGATTCCATCCAGCCTTAAAACAATGTCAAACACCAGGAACAAAAAACAAAGTCCCATCTATGCTTCTTGTAGCCAACACAGGAAAAGATGGATTTCTTTATACTCTTCAAATCACTTCTCTGTTTAGTATTAAGCTTAAACCTTCCATATCACATCATTAGCAAGAAAGACATGTAATACCATCATCCCCTTTTATGGTGGCTTCGGGAAGTTGAACATCCTTTTCTTTGCACACAGAGCCAAATGCTGACTGCAATTAGGACTTGAACTAGTTGTGACTTCAAGTCTAATCCATAGAGTGAGCTGAGGGGAAGGTAAAATGTATCTGGTCCTTGTACCCATCAAAGGCAGTTCAATTCCATAGAACCAAGGAAGAACTGCAAGAAAGAAATCCCCAGAAGATTGGGTTGGAGTTAAAAGGCACTAGAAAGGACACTGATCCTGACTCAGGGAGATAACCACTTGCTTTTTTTTTTTAAACTTCATGCAAGTTACCCTCACCAATGAACTCTTCTCTTATTCTTTTATTCGTCTCACAAATTCTTAACATCATACATTTGGAAGGTGCCTCAAACTAACTTAGCTTTCTACTATTTCTTCTATCCCAATCTCCCTTTTAGAAAACATTTTGGTCTCTTGTTCTTCCCTACCTCCATCTTCCTCCCACTTTTTATTTCATCTTCCATACAGCTGAATATTTTTAAAGGAAATGTCTGACTTAACATCTCTCCTGTTCAAGAAGCTTCATTGACTCCCTAAACATTGTCCTAAGCACTGAGGTTACAAATAAGAAAAACAGCCCCTACCCTCAAGAAGCGTACAATCAAATGGGAAAGTCAATACACAAAAGGAAGCAGAAAAGGGGAGAGGTGAAAAAAATATGATAGGGTCAGATTGAAGGAGTACAGTTGGTGGGAAATAGGTGGGCTGGGAGCCTTCTTTAAATGGAGCTTTTGGGAGGAGTTTTTTGCTCTGCCCTCCAGTCCTCTATTCAGAGGGTTTGAGGTAACTGACATTGATGAGTTGGGGGTATCCAAGTTGATGTAATCAGGATGATTTCTTTGTGATGAGCTGCCTCTCCTCTTCACAGAGACTCCACTCATGCTTTGACACTTCTTCACCTGCTCATCAAAATGTAATGACCTTTTTAAAAACTCTGTTCTCCATCCTCATCTTAAATATAGCATCTGAGGGCAGGATAAAGAAAAGAACAATTGTGACTTCACAGCCTGTCTGCTTCCTTCCTTCCTTCCTTCCTTCCTTCCTTCCTTCCTTCCTTTTTCTTTCTTTCTTTCTTTTTTCTTTCTTTCTTTCTTTCTTCCTTTCTTTCAATCTTTGTTTGTTTGTATGTTTGTTTTTTTCTTTGTTTCTTTGTTTCTTTCTTTCTTTCCACCTTTCTTTCTCTCCAGCTTTCTTTCTCTACTTCTTTCCTTTCTTTTTCTCTTAAGTTCTATCTTAGAATCAATATTGTATATGGGTCCCAAGGCAAAAGACTAGTATGGGATAGGTATGGAGTTAAGACTTGCTTAGGGTCAAACACCTTTCAGGGTCTTCTTTGTCCTATGGTGCCTTATGTGATGGAGTTACCACAAAAGTTCTTTTCCTCCCATCTTGGGGAGGATAGGACATCCTATGAAGGATCTCCCAACAGAATTGACTTTTGCAGTAATCGCACCTATGTGTTTGGGTCTTTGTTAGAGTAAAAAGGTGATAGAACCCAAGGCAATGAAATTCAAACAGTCAAAGAAGAGTGGTAAAACACTAGTTATTCTATGCCTGTAGAATTAGTTCTAGGTAGTTCCCCTCTAATGAAGAGTGGAAAAGGACTTTGTTTATAAATTTCTTCTTCCTGGGGGAGCTAGTCCTTTGTTAGTTTGATAGATTCCCCACGCAGTACTCCTTCCTCTTGCCGGACTTTAGCCCACAATATGATGTATGTGGCTTTTGCAGGCGTGTCAGATTCAGTTGTTTTTCAGCTGGAACAATCTTTTAACAAAATGTGCTGCTTAATTCATACAGGGTGTGTGTGTGGTGAGCAGGGAAATCAGCCTTCAACACACTGAATGAATAATAGTCATTTTTAAATCATGTGTTCTCTTTCTCTCGTTTGCAGATGTGGGGGACTATAAATGTGTATCACCAAATAAACTCTCAGGTTTGAGTAATATGTTGATTTAGTTTTGCTGAATTTTTTTTCCTGTCTTATACAATTCTGAATAATAGATGGCTATCTGGAAGGAAAAAAGATATATTGGAAAAAGGAAAGTGAGATAAAAAACCAAAAGCTATCAATATGACTTTAATTAAAAAATAAAGTCCTAAAAAATGCCATCCACAGCCAAAGAAGGAACTGTTAAAATCTGATTCCAGATCAAAGCAGGCTATCCTTCCCCTTATTTCCTTTATGAGTTTTTTGTTGAATATGTGATATATGTCTTCAGATATGACATGGGGAATAAGGAAATAGGTATTCAATGAAAGCACTGAAATAACCTATATCAGATTATTTTCTGCTTCAGAGAGGCAGTGGAGGAATAGAAAGGAAAGAATCCAAATCATAAAATGTCAGAAAACAACTATCAAAAATTGTTTCTACAAGTAATTAAAAAAATGAAATTCAATTAAAAAATAAACTCATGTGGCAAGAAAAATACTTGAAAAGGCTTTTGGCTTGACCCAGGATAACATTTCCAATATGCCTACCTTCTAATGAGACATCTTGCCTTTTGATTTGCCACTGGATTTCAATGACTCTGGAAGAGAGTGTTTCTGCTTTACTTAAATCCAACTTATACTTGAGTCAAAAGTTATCACCAGTGATGCCATTTTGGTCCTCTTTGAGTACAAAAGACAACAACCAAGTACAAAAAGACCTATGTTTGAGTTGCAATATTTCCCTAGTACTAGCTTAGCAAGATATTCTGGGATATAGAATCAAAACCAAGGGTAGTTCATTATAAAATCTACAGAAGTGAAGCCAAGAATAATTCACATTCTTCTCCATCTTCTCTGGCAAAGGGAAAGATGATCTGGTTTAAAGTGATCCTAGCAGCTTCATTCCTGTCCCCTAAGGACTCTTTGAGACAGAGAAGGTTATCTTGAAACTACCTTGTCAGTCCTAAAATTGTCCTGCCAAGAATAGGAACCACAGAATTTCAGGGCTGGTAGACACCCAGTCTAATTTGTGCTTGAGTAAAAATATGTGATCTATTGCTAACAAATGGTCAACTGGCTTTTACTTCAAGGTCTCCATTGAAAGATAGGTTGCCATATTGTAAAGCAGCTTATTTTGGACAGTTCTAAATATTAGGGAGTTTTTATTTTTCTTTTCAATTTCAGCTTTTAGTCATTTTTATTTGTACATTACAAATATTTATAGGTTACCATCACTTCAAGAGAGATCTCTTGAAATGAAAACAGTTAAAAAAACTGTACTATAATGACCTCATTTGAAAGTTTATGTAATATTTCATATCTGTTGTAACCTTCACCTCTATTTTTTTAATTAACAGAAAACTATTTTCTCACCTTCCCAACTCCCATCTCATTAAAAAAAAAAGACAAAAAGAATTCTTGTAGCACATATGCACAGTCAAGCAAAACAAATCCCCTCAATGGCTATACAAAAAAATACATCTCATTTCACGCTTTAAATCCATCATATTTCTACAATGAATGGATAACATGTTTCATCATCAATCCTCTAGAAGAAAGGTGTCAAACATACTTACAGGTGGCCCATACCACTCCCCAGGATAGTTGGAACCATATTAAAATATAATTAGGAAATATTGAACAAAATAAATAAAAATGCAATAAAACATAGATAATGTTAACATGTGTTTTCTAAGTCAACATGGGCACCTTTCTTTCTTTTTTTTTTCTTTTTTTCTTCTTTCTTTCTTTCTTTCTTTCTTTCTTTCTTTCTTCCTTCCTTTCTTTCTTTCTTTCTTTCTTTCTTTCTTTCTTTCTTTCTTTCTTTCTTTCTTTCTTCCTTCCTTTCTTCCTTCCTTCCTCCTCCTCCTTCTCCTTCTTTTTTCCTCTTCCTTCTCCTTCTCCTCCTTGTTCTCGTTCTTCTTCTTCTTGTTATTACTCTTTTCCTCCTCCCCTTCTTCTCTTCTGCCTCCTTTTCCTCCTCCTTCTCCTTCTCCTTCTTTGATATTACCCCATTGCTTCATAATCAACTTTCTGTCCCCAAAATATCCAGCTCCTTTTTCACATGACTTATTGCAATGTTATGAATAAATGAATGAAAAAGCATATATTAAATGTCCACTATGTGCAAAGTACTTGGAGTACAAATTTTAAAAGGAGGGCGATTATTTCTCTCAAGGAGTCCACATTCTAATAGGAAAGGAGACCATGAACTTGGATGGAGAAAAAAAAAGTATATCTTTATTTTCACTAACTTCTCATTAAATTTTAGCAATTACTTTAATTATTTAAAACAATTATTCTCAGAAGGTCAGTAGCCTTCACCAGATTGCCAAAGGAGTCTATAACATTAAAAAAAGGTTAAGAACTCCTTGGATAAAAGAACAAATGCATGGGAGACTTCAAAAAGGAAGCCCTGTGCTCCTTAGAATCTATTGTCAAAACAGAGGTATTGCATTTTCTTCAATGTCATTTCCACTGATAAAACCATATCTATTTTTGATGTTGAACCATTTAACAGTGCCAAGGACCTTGGTAGCAAGAACACTCTATTCCAGGAATTCAGTAGCTCTGGCTGCTGAGGAGTGGGGCAAGGTTGCAGTACCTGTAGAAACATTTGCCAGGTTGAATTTCCTTCAGGCTCGATTTCCTGGTTAATGGCTACCGGGGCTGGGCTACAAGCAGGCCAATGGTTTGGAGAACACTGGAGTTCCTGGACTTCTTTGGCTCCAAGACAAGAGCTGTTCCTGTTAGGGTCTGAGGGAAAGTGTGAGGTGGTATTTGCTTTGATGGCCATCTCCTGATTCTCCCTCAGGGTGCCTTGCTGCTTCAGCTAAGTTGGCTTGTCTGCCATTGTTTAGCAGTTGATGGAGATGGGTGACCATGCTTACATAATCCTGTAGTTATACTATTGATTTTGATGGACAATAATGGGATAGGCCAAGAGAGGTTGGCCAAAAACCAAAGTAGGCCAGTAGGGTTGACAAAAGTCTAAATTTTAGATGGGGAATGGGCATCATTGTGCAGGGACGGTAGGAATGGGAAAGATATAAGGGTACCACCCAGGACTTATGAACACCAGGTAAATAGACCAAACTCTATGTCTGAGATTTGAACTGGAATAGAAGACATGGACAGGAAGTAGATTCCTGCTTTGTAAGCCAGTTATAGAGATAAGAAGTTTGGAACAGGACGTAGGGTGGAACAGAAAAGAAACAGCAGAAACTGGCCAGTTAGAGAGAAAGACAGTATGGTGTAAGTGAGCAGTATGATTAAAGCAGGCAAGCAAGAGTCAAAACCTGGACATCTGGCAAGAGGATTAGGGACACAGGGACCAGTGGAAACAGGGGTAAAAGTACAATTTGAGGTCTTTGGGTCAGCAGTTTCAATCATGTCCAACTCTTCATGATCAATCCCATTTGGGGTTTTCTTGGCAAAAATACTAGATTGCTATTTCCTTCTCTAGATCATTTTACAGATGAGGAAACTGAGACAAATAGGGTTAAATGACTTTGTCCAGGGTCATACAACTAGTAAATATCTGGGGCCAAATTTGAACTCAAGTCTTACTGACTCTAGGCCAGGCACTCTATCTACTGCAGCACCTAACTATCTGTGAGGGTTCAATTACCTAAGGACTAAGTACTAAATGAACATTAGGGACTTGGTTTCAAGGGAACTAGGACACAAGTGTTAGAATTCAGACACAGTGAACTGGGGCTATAGATCACAAACCAAATAATAACTCATATTTTATATTTTGATTTACAAAGAGAGGCAAGATGGACTAGTGATTAGAAAGCCAACACTATAATCAGGAAAACTTGGATTCAAATCTTACCTCTGATGCATACCACCCAGTAACCTTGGACACATCTTAGTAGACAACTGTCAAATCCATAAATTGCAGAGAAGATTCCTTCTGCATTGGCAAAGGGGTTTTCTATACTAATCCTATCTAGGATCTAGTCCCATCCCCTCCCATCCCAAAGTCTGCAAAGCCTCCCCCCCACCTTTTTTCCCTATTATAACTCCAAAAGGGCAAAGAATGCAAAAATCATTATCCCCATTTTTTGTAGATGAGAAAACTGAGACCAAGAGAGGCTAACCCAGCTCCCCAAGGTCACACAACAAGTCAGCATGAGGTTTTGGGATTTGTGCCAATGTTCTTTCCAGGACCCAAAGCTGCCTCTCAGACTTCCTGGGCACGTGGAATCAAAACCAGAGAAAACGAAGTGGGCTCCTAGGCAAGACTTGATAACAGATTCCAGGACTGCCGTCTTCTGAGAACCCTTACCTCAAGAGCTGTTTTAACCCCAAAGAACAATTGACATTGAGAGGGGAAGGTGTATTTAGTAGAAACCTCAGTTCATTGAGTCAACAAGCTCTCTCTTGAATCAATATTTACTAGTCAAGGATTTGGGGCTTGCCTTGCTTTGTTCTCTAGTTAATCTGAAGTTCCTTCCAGCAGAGGTGATCTTGCTTTGAATTCCAGCCTCACAAGACTCAGTTATGAATGGCCTTTGGGGTCAGGTCAGTCAATAGGTTTTTTCTTCCCCAGCATCTTACTTTGATTCTCCTCCAAATCTGTCATGAAGATGGGAAACAGTTATGTTTGGTTTCTACTGAGTACAGGGCAAAAGTGTGTGTGTGTGTGTGTGTGTGTGTGTGTGTGTGTGTGTGTGTGTGTGTGTATGCAGGAAGGGCGATGCTGGCTACATGAGAGATTCAATTTAGGTTGCACTAAGATGAGGTTTTGAGGTTTATGAGATAAGAGAATGAGTTCCCAAGGAGAATTCCTATAATCTTTAAGAGAAAGGCACTATTTGGTGAATAGTTTGAGATAGAGTGAGGTATAGTGAAAAGAAAAACATTGAAATTGGAAGACCCAGAAGACCTGGGGTTAATTCTGGTTTGCATCCTTGTTACCTACATAACTTTGGGCAAGTGCCTTAACCTCTCTGGGTCTCTGTTATCTCATCTGTAAAATAAGAGGATTGAGCTAGATAATCTCTAATGTCTCTTACAACAAGATTTGTCATCTTAAGTCCTATTTGGAGACATTGGGTTGGACTAGATGACCTATTAAAGTCTGACAATTCTATGAATAGTTTCAATATAGCAGTGGTTTCCAAACTTTTTTGGCCTACAGCCCCCTTTCCAGAAAAAAATATTACTTAACCCCTGGAAATTAATTTTTTTAAAAATTTTAATAGCAATTAATAGGAAAGATAAATGCACCTGTGGCCATCACCGCTCTCCTGGATTGCTGCAGCACCCACCAGGGGGCGGTGGCATCCACTTTGGGAATCACTGCAATAGAACAACAATTTGGGTCTGAGTCTGACAAAGAGCCCTGGGAGTTTATGTTTGAAATGGAAAAGAAATGGGCCAATAAATAATAGGTCATTAAAGGTAAACCAAGGGAAATTTACTTAGATGTAGCAGCAGGACATTCAATAAGGGGACCTCCTGAATTGATTTAACTGAGGGAAGCTCAGAAGCCTTTGAGCTTGGTTAGCCATTAACATCACTCAGAAAGTAACCAATAGCCTGAACTTTTAGTTCCTCAAGTCAATTAAGTCTGGGGGATGGTTTTGATACCTTTTAAGGAAAAACTAGCCTAACTCTCTGGTGGAATTAGAATGTTCCTCTCATCACAATGTGTCCCCTTGTTGGTAAGATCCCTCTAGAGAACCTTTCACTGCTTAAGTGGCTTGACCTTGACTTTGGGAACTCAATAAGACTGACATAGACAACAATAAAAGAGGAAAAGAAAAACAGAAACAGAAACCTAGCCCAAACAATGTAAGAGATCCCTGAAATGTTGGTTGAATATGGGAGGCCAAAGACCAGAAATCTGAGGTTTCACATCCCTTATTTCCCTTCCACCTGCCTTACTATTTCTCAGTTTGGAATGACTAAATCCCAAATATAATCCAACTGATACATTTAGTGGTTGATGCCAAATCTTTGCACTGCAGAGTGAGTCTTTCAACATAAAGAGTGACCCTGAGCAGGAGTAACACCAGAAACATCAGAGCTGAAACAAAGTTGATGACACTCCATTGTCACTGATCCATATCACAGGTTAGGAAGAATTGCCTTGTAGCACCATCTACTTAGTCTCCTCTGGCCCCTGAGTTCCTGCCCTATTCCTCTTTGGTCATCAATGCCCTGGGGAAGGGAAGGAGAGACACCAAATCTTTATACCATTAGAGGTCTCTGACGAACTACTCTCCAGTGGGGTTTGGGTGTCTCACCTTTCCTTCGTTGTTAGGAAACAAGTCACTTTCCAGAAATGCCATCCTTTGTCCCCCACAAGTCTTTTCCAGAGAAGTAAAGCCAGGAAAGATGGGTGACAATGAAATTCTGAAGACACAAAGGAGTACTATTTCAGTGAGGAGGAAAAATAGGATTTGGTTGACACCAAGTCTAGGAATATTGAGCTCAGGATTGCCTATATATACTCAGGGAAGTTAGTATAAGCAGAGGCAACTGAGAAAGGCCTCCTGCCAAAAATGGGATTTGAGATGAGACTTAAAGGAAACCAAGGATACTAAGAAGCATACTGTGAGAAGGGAGAGCATTCCATGTATGGGGAATGGTTCATGAAAAAAGGCAGGAGGCATCATATGTAAGGGACAATATAAGCTCAGTGTGGCTATGTTCTACCTTCTTAAGTCTGATGCTTTTTATAATAATAAATACGGAAAGATCTTTTATTCACCATACCTTTCAGTTATTTGTAATGACTGAAGATGTGGTTTGTTATAGGGAAATTATTTTGTGAAAGCCTGCCTAAACCATTTTCATATTTTCATCATATACCCTTATATACGTATAAATACTTCTCAAAGACTTGATAAAGATAATAATAGCTAAATTTATATCACACTGTAAGATTTCAGAAGCACTTCATATATATGTACACATATAAAATCTAATTTGATCTTCATAAAAAATTTGTAATGAAGGAAGGTGCTTTTTTTTTTTTTTGCAAGTGAGGAAACAGGCTGAGAGAAGTTAAATGATTTGCCTAGGTTGACATAGGTAGTAAGACAAGATTGGAACTCATATCTTTCTGCCAGGTACTCTATCTAGCTGAGATTGTAGGATGTGTATCAGTTATCACTGTTTTCTTGGTCACTCTTTTTGGTTATTAATATTATCTTGGATATTTTCCATTCTTTTGGCATCTTTCCCTGCTTGAAATATCTTATGAAGTGATCCCTCAATTCATTCAGGTTTGGGGTGCTTCCAGGATTAATTTTGGTGTATTAATTATTAATTTTGGTGTCTGGTCCACCTGAGAGTTCTTCCCAGCTTAGTCATCCTAAGTGTTATATAGAACATTAGAAATCAAAGTATAAGGGTCTAAATTTGACAGATTATAGATCATTTTGGAAATTCAGACACATTTTTTCTGTTATCTTAGTTTATTCATGAATTCTTATAAAATAATATGGCTCTTTTGTTTTAAAACATTGCAGGATTTATAGATATTTCAAATAACCCTTTATTTCTGTATGTGGAGGAAAGGATAAGAAAAGAAGATGCTCATTTGTTCGTTAATTTAGTTTTGTCATTTCTATATTAAAAGTCAAATAGCAATGTTTTAAAAATTTTGTAAAGGAATAATATGACTCACTTGGGTTTTGCAGCAAGCTTTTTGTACACTTATTTTCTCTTACATTGCTTTTTGCTGATTTATAAGATGATACTGCTCATGTAAGTTCCTAGTCAAAACCAGCACTGCTCTTGGCTACTATCTCTGTCCACTTACCAGGGAAGATATAGTTTTTGCTGGCTAAGACAGTGGGGGTTTCAGTATCTCTCTGGTAAATAACCTTTTCTACACTGGTAAGACTTCCATAAGAAATGATGGTAATCCAAGTCAATATATTTGCCTTCTTCTTTACCCTCTGCTTTCTGACATCATCAATAATTCTTGAAAAGGTTGAGTTGGGGCTGCAACAATTATACACAGCACCTTCTTACTTTAAGGTTTTTTTTTTTTAATTTTTTTTTTTTTGAGGATGATTTTGTCCTTTCCTCTAACTAGACAATGACTTGATTATACACAGACAATAGATGCATGAATGATTTCCTTATCTGCAACCAGTTATTTCTTATTTGTTAAAATATAGTAAATTTTATTTTCTTCTATATTATTCAGTGCTTGCAACATCCCGTATATTTCTGCTTTTTTTGGAGATCACTTACAATACAAAGGTAGGAAGTTTCTGAGTAGTTAACAAGTCTTTCTCTTCTTTTAATTCTGAGTCAATTCAATTCAAAACCTGAGCCAAATTTTCACCATTCTCCCCCATGACTAGATAACTATACACTTACCATTGAACCACCAGGAACTGAAATACAGATAGTTCTCAGCTTTCCTGGGGATTTTTTGTAGGCTTTTAGCAATTAAATAATACAAATTTGCCTAGAGAAGGGAGAAAGAGAGACAAGTAAGCTCTCCCTCTTCTTCTCTGCTTATGGAGAGAAGGGTCCAGAGACAGAGAAGTGAGAGAAGCAGGAGGAATACAGAGTGGGGCCAGCCACTTGGAGACATGGCCAGAACAGAGAGAAAGAACACATGGAGGGCAGACATGCTGCTGGGTGGGCAGAAGGGTCAAAAATCTCCTCTCTGGGTGCAGGAGGTCTCAAGAGAAGCCTCTGACCCAGCAGAGGTGGTCCCTATGGCCATCTGTTCTTTAACTTTTAGGTGGAGAAAAAAATTTCGAGTTTTTTTGACAGGGGATGGAGGTGGAGAGGAAGAGGACAGCCCTGTGCAGTAGAGTTAACACCGTATTTTTTTTTTTGGAATGAGGATATCCTTCAGAATTCTTTACATAAAATTGAATTCTTATAAAGGGAGAACTGTTGGCATGTGTTGACTTGGTTTGAAGGATATCATAGGATTTCTGCAACAGATCATTGGCATTAACTTCAAAGGAGTCTTTCTGCTTCTGTTCATGAACAGCACAAGAAGAAATGAGTAAATTTTCCATGGAATGGTGTTTCTTGTGGCCTTTGGTCAGTCATCCTATCAAACTAACTCAATAGACTTTTCTGTTTGTCTCTCCAAGGAGAGCCTCTGAGCAATCCTTCTAATAACTTTTTCAGGTCTTCTAGTTTCCTTTATTACAAGAATACCAATATTGATGTGGGCCAAGTCTTCCAACAGTAGAATATTTCATTCTCTTTGGGCAAGGAGCTCATGTTTAGGATAGAATGAATTTAATGTTTGCAAATGGTCTAAAAACTGTGATTCTTAGCACCCTCCATCTCCCTTTTCAGACATATTATTTATGAAAAAGAATAAAGAAGCTACATAAGACTGAGGGTATTTTTGTATTTTTCTTTATTTCATACATGGCCATAGTCAAAGAATTCATTAGGTAGTGGCCAACCTACTAATCATTAACTTTCCTATTTTTAGCTAGGCTGTTCCTTGGCGTAAGGCATTAGTTTGTTGCTAGGACTACACTCAAAGAATTTTCTAGTTGGGTAGAACTTACTGGAGCTTATATTCTGCTGGCATAGCCTCTAAGAACCTCGGGTCAATGCTGTGCTATGATAAGGCATCAGAGCAGGACTTTATAATTGAGTATAACAGAGTTAAATAAAATAGCAATTTATAAAGCATTATAGATGAGACAGACATAAAATTTCTTTGGCATCTATTTACTTTAGATGCTACATGAAATATAACATAGTTCAAAACATAATCTACATGCTTCTTGCCATAGAACTGAGACTTGTTGGACTATTTTATTCAACAAAAAGCATAGTGGATTTAGGGCTAAGATGGCTGGTCTCAAATTCTGGCTCTGGTACTTACTAGCTTTGCAAGTTACCAACTCCCTGAGTTGAGGAATCAGTAAAATGGGGAGAAAACTACTTCTACTTTCTACTTATTGAGAGAGATTTTTTGGTAGGGAGGTAGAGATGGGAGGCTGTGGAGAGAAAGAGCTCAATTAATTTTATACAATAAAGTTAGCACCTATTTATTTTTAGAATGCAGATTTCTTTAAGAATTCTTTACATAAAATTGAACCCCCATAAATCAAGAACTTTTGGCATGTGTTGACTTGCTGTGAAGGATATCATACAATTTCTGGAAGGGGCCATAGAGGTTTTTCTAGGCAACATCCTTGTTATACAGATGAGGAAATGAGGTAAAGCACTGAGAAGTGCTTCTTTTCAGAGGTTTTATGACTAGTTCAGAGTAATACATCTAGTAAGAGTCAAGGGTAGTTTCTGAACACAGATCATCCTAATACTAAACCCAGTCTCATCCGTCACACTGCACTGCTTCACAAAATTGTTGCTGTAAGGAAAGTGCTCTCTAAATGTAATTTGTTGTTGTAGCCTAGTGATGTTGGCAGGGCCAAACACAATGGCTATGACCAAAGGTTCCAACACTTTTCATCCATCATCTTGACAGGCGCTTGGTTAATATGCTTCAATAAAACTATTGCTCAATAGTAAAGTCTTATGAAAGTAATCTAGTTTTTTGTTGTTCATTTGTGTCTAACGCTTCATAATCTATATAAAGTTTTCTTGGCAAAGATACTGGAATGGTTTGGCATTTCCTTCTCCAGTGGATTAAGGCAAAAAGAGGTTAAATGACTTGCTTCTTGCCTAATTCATACATTTTCAAGATAACATCTCCTAGAATCTGGAAAATTATGTTTCAACTTCAGGTCCCCCACTCACTTTAATCTTAGGCAGGTCACTTACATACAATGGGATTCAGTTTTACCATCTGAAAAATAGGAAGATTAATCATCAACCTACTTATCCCATAAAGGTTTTGTTAGGATAAAAGAAGATAATAGATGGGAATGAAGCCAATATTGTTACCCAAGTTTGAAGGATTGGTATTCTCGTTCCTTTGGGTATTCTGGTTCTAGGAAATAATACTTAACAAAAGACATTAACAAAGTCGCCATATTGTTGAATAAAGAGCACTAGATTTGGCATTAAGAGATTTCCATTCAAATCATAGTTTCAACACTTACCAAGATGAGTCACTTCCTCTCTCTGAGTCTCAGTTTCCTCACCTGTAAAAAGAAAGGGTTTTTTTTTCTTTTCTTTTTTTTTTTAATGATCTCTTCTAGTTCTGAAACACACTAATTTTATTTATTTATTTTTTTGATTTAAATATTTTATTTTTTTTAGAAAAATTTTCCATGGTTACATGATTCATGTTTTTACTTTTCCCTTCATCCCCCCCCCCATACCCACCCCTCCATATCCAATGCACATTTCCATTCGTTTTAACATGTGTCATCAATCAAGACTTATTTCCATATTATTGGTAGTTACATTGGTGTGGTTGTTTGGAGTCTGCATCCCCAATCATGTCCACATCAACCCATGTGTTCAAGCGGTTGTTTTTCTTCTGTGTGAAACACACTAATTTTAAATCAGGGCAGCTAGGTGACCAGACCTAGCTTTAGGAGGACCTGAGTAAAAATTATGACCTCAGACACTGACTAGCTGTGTGACTTTGGTCAAGTCATTTAACTCTGTTAGTCTCAGTTTCCTCATTTATAAAATGAGCTGGAGAAGGAAAGAGGAAACCAATTTTGAAATCTTTTCTTTCTTTACATTGCTTTTCCCACACCTGCCTCTAGTCAGATGGGGGAGGGGGGTCCATGAACTTAAAATTTTTTTTTAAATAAATACTTTTCAACATAATTGGTTTCCTTTGCAATTTTATGTACTTTATTTTCTGAACCTAAAAACATTCTTTTGAGGTCAATAGGTTTTACCCAACTTCCAAAGGGGCCCATGATACAGAAAAAGTCAAGAAGCCCTACTCCAAGGGCTTCTGTTTCTTTCCTACAAAGCCTTGATCATTCAGCTCACTCTCTTGGTTCACTTACTTATTGACTCAACAAATCTCTAATGAGTAACTACTATGTTCCCCAACACTGTATAGGCACTATGAGGTATATAGGAATATAACTAGAAGATGTATGATTTCCTGGAGGCTAGGATCAAAGGCAACCATGTAAGGCAGTATCTAAAGGTACTAAAAGAGGATAGCTGGCTGGCAGAGTAGGTGGAGCCCTAGGTCTGGAGTCAGGAAGAAATGAGTTCAAATCTAGCTGCAGACACTTAATAGTTGTGTGAACCTAAGCAAGTTGTCACTTAACTAGTTTTCTTGACTGAAAAATGGAGATCATAATAGCACCTATTTCACAGAGATAATATTTGTAAAAGCATTTAGCACAGTGCCTGGCACATAGTAGGTGCTTAATAGGTAGTTATTTCCTTACTCTCTTCCCAAGTGTGTAGTATAGGAATGGGTCTATAGCATCAGCATCCTAAAACCTCTAGTAGTGTGTGTTCAGTTGCATCTGACATTGTCCTTGTTTATCCTTCACTTCAAAGAGGATCAATGACATCATGAGATATTATCTTGACCTACACTTGAATTGTATTTAAATAAGGCAAGATGCACAAACTCATCAGCCTCATTCTCTCTTCCAGAGTCATCAATGTTCAACGGCAAGACAAAAGTCAAGAGGGCTGGTGATGGCTCAGGATGCAGTGAATGACCTTGGCATCTTTGATGTCTGACCAAGTTCTAAGCACTCCACAACATCTATTTCAGCCACTTTCATGGCTATTGGAACAGATTGTTCTCATCTGCCCATTCCACCAGGAGAGGTCTTCACATGCTTCAGGTAGATATCCCTGGAGATCACCAACATATGATCTCACATTCTGACAAGAAGAAAGAGGACCAGCCTGGTTCCATGGCAGTTAAATTACTCAATTGTACTCTATCCTACCTTGAGACTAGAAACTTATTATCAAGTGTAAGAGGTAAAAGTAGGGTTTTATTGATATATATATATTGATAAATATTAAAAAGGGGTGGTTGCCAAGGAATTAAATAAATATCAATTCCTAATGAAAAAACCTCAAGTCAAAATGACTTTTATGGTAGTTTATTTACAAATGAGGAGAGTGAAAGTAAGAAAATCAGAGAGGAGGATAAGGTAAGATAATGAACCTAATACACTAAATAATTTTCTCTGGCCCCTAGCTCAACCCAGGCAGGGCTAATTAGTCCTCAGCCTTTCGCTGAGGCCTGGGGATGAATGAAGTAAAAGATTCAGTCACAAAGCCTCTCTTGAAAGGAGAGTTCCTTCAGAGAAATCCAGGAAGGGTCAGTCTTTGCACTCACCAAGTGTATTTCTAAGGAGGGGTTTAAGAACAGTCTCACCAAGTCCAAGGCTCAGCCAGAGCTCCTCCAGGTTCAAGAAACAAACAAGAAGTGAGTTACAGGAAGTTGTCACTCCCTTTAAAAGTCACTCCCTTAAAAAGTCCCTTTTGCATCATTTCCTGTGCCTTCCTCTTAGTTTACATGTCCAGTCAGAACAAATGCTTTGCTTAGGACTGCCCAGGGGGTAGTCGGTCAATTCTGATTCATCACCCACTCTTGTACACGTGGGTTACAGACCTCCTCCACTCAAGTGTAAGTGGGGTGTTTACATTTTGGTGATTAAATCTAAAAATGGGCAGGGTAGGTTTAATCTCATTATCACACAAGGACATAACTATCCTAAGCAACTCATCATTATCCAAACCCATTGGCACATTCTACCCAGTCGCAGGCAGCTTGTTTAGTGTTCAAGTCAATGGAATACACAAAACACTTAGAACAGAGAGACACAGAGAAAACTATTCCAAAAACATCACACCCTCATGTTCATACTTCTCAGCCACAAAGAAGATCACCTAGTTTTCTCTTTCCCTCTCTGTGGGTTACCAACCCTATAAACAACAGCGTTAACGTCCAGCCTAAGACACTAGCCCAGAGACTATGGGTCTTCCTGTCTTATTGCTTATCTAAAGGTTGCCTCAGAGCAGGAGAAAGCCTTATGCAATCCTCTGAGCTTGAAACTTCCCCACAGTTCTCTGTTCAATTCAGTCGCCCTGGTTTCCTTCATGTGGCAATGTGTGGAGATATAGGGGAAGGTTTGGAGCAGCTTGGGAAAGCTATATCGGTAGGATATCACTTATTCTGGACCTTGAAGGATGGAAATGATTTATATGGAGAGAAAAGGCTATTTCATTCAATGGGAAGAAATATATAAGCACAAGGCCAAAATGAGCATGGAATAAAAATGGCAATTGTTGCCAATTGATGCATTTCTAAAAGGGTGTCCTCCTTTTCTCTCCCCACCCCCATAAATGGTCTTTAGGAGCTAATGAAATTAATTCCTGAATGATCAATTTTGTGGTACTATAGCAGCATAAAGGCAATATTTTGAAAGCCAGGGAGATCTTTCCAGAGCCCCTTAAAATCACATTACATGAATGGTCACCTGCTCAGCTGATTCTAATTATAATCATTTGTTAGTGAGATATAAATCTGGTTCCAGAACAGCTATCCAGCAGTACTGTATCACCTTTTAAGTTGGTGTCATGTGCTTTGTGAACTTGTCCTTGCTAAAGACAACAATGAGGGTAGTAGACCTGGAAGCTCTCCTGCTGGAAAACCTTCAGAGGAGCCTAGAAGGCAGTCTGACTACACTGTTAAGATCTATAGGAAAACTGAAGCAGGTAGATGATGGTAAGCAGAAGAAATGGTAAGCATGGGTCCCCAAACCTCACAAAGGAACATTGATTGGGATGGAGAAAAAACATCAATGTAAATGATAAAATAGAAAACACAATGACTCAGAACATAGGGTTATAAAACTGTGCATCCATATAAAACCTTTGATCCAGCAATGTCTCCAATAGGTCTATATTTCAAAGAGACTTTAAAAAAAAAATATCGATAGTTCTTTTTGTGGTGGCAAAGAATCAGAAAGTGAGGGGATGTTCATCAATTGGGGAATGATTGCACAAGATGTGTAATATGGTTGCAATAATATACTATTGCACTATTAGAAATGAGGAGCAGAAAAAAAAAGAAATGATGAACAGGATGCTTTTAGAAAAATCTGGAAAGATTTACATGAACTGATGCAAAGTGAAGTGAGAGAAACTAGGAAAGCATTGTACACAGTAGCAGCAATATTATGTGATGATCACCTGTGGGTGACAACTATTCTCAGTAATACAATGATCAAAGATAATTCTGAAGGGTTTATGATAAAAAAAAATGCTTTCTAACTCTAGAAAAAGAGTTATTTTCATTTGAATTCAGATTGAAACATACTATTTTTCACTTTACTTCATGAATTCTTTTTTTAAAATATGTGTCTTCTTCCACAATATGACCAATATAGAAATATGTTTTGGGTGATATCACATGTATAACTGACATCAAATTGCTTACTGTTGGGGTGGGAGGAGGGAGAGAATTGGAACTCAAAATTTTTGAAAACTAATGTTAAAAATTGTTTTTACATGTAATTGGGGGAAAATAAAATATTGAAAGGGGAAAAAGCATAAAATTCAATCTCTTCTCTGCCAACCAGGTTAAAGCATTTATGAAGTGCTTATTAAGGAAAACTCAGAAAAGCAAACAAAACTGTTCTTTTCCTCTGTATAGCTTATATTCTAATGGAGGAAGATAGTAATGAAATGGGGAACTAGAAATAGGAAGGAACAAAGCCTAGGGTGGTTCCGGGGGCAGAGTCCCAAGTTTTCAGAGATGAGAAAGTGAAGATTGGGGGCTGGAGAGCAGGTGGCATAGTTTGGAAGTGGCTTGGATGTGACTTACTACTTGAGCAACTCACTTTATTTTCCTGTGTCTTGAAATAAAGAGATGAAATAGGTAGTTTGGCAGGGTAGGGGACAGGAAGACCTAAGTTCAAATCCTGCTTTAGACACTCATTAACTATATGAATCTAGGAAAGAAAGGAAAGAAAGAACCATTTATTAAGCACCTACTAAATGCCTAGCACTATGCTAAGTGTGTGTGTATATATATACACACACATACACACATATATGTGACAGGTTGGTGTCCCAGTAGATGGGGTGCTAGGCTTTGAGTTTGGAAAACCTGAGTTAATTCAGCCTTAGATAATAGCTATGTGACTCTGGGCAAGTCAATTGATCTCTGCCTTAGGTTTCTCATCTATAAAATGGGACTAATAATAGCACCTACTTCCAGGATTGTTGGGAAACTAAGATGAAATACTTTTAAAATGCCTTGCAAACATTAAATCACTCTATAAGTACTAACAGTTTTTATCAACTAGATAATCTCTAATCCCTTCTTGGTCCAAATTCTATGATTTCCTTTTACTGAAACCTAGTGTTCCTTTGAGAACTATACTGACCTCCTACCACTAGACCACTGAAATAAACTCGTTCATGACTTTTCCCTTATTGACTTTGTTAGCTGGGAAATTTGGCTTTACTTCACCTTTTGGATTCATAACTTGGACCAGACTCACCAAATGTAATAAATTTATTCATTCATCTCAATACCTTTTTAATTTATGGCATGCATATAAGGACCAGATTCCTATTTTAATCTAACAATGGTGTTGAATAACTGACTACATTCTGAAGTCTAGACTTCATCTCTTGCTAGTCCCTTCTCATTTCTGGTTCTGACCCAATTCCTACTTCAGAAATTGCCTACTACCTCTGGCTTTTCCCTATCCATGGTTCCCTTAGCTAAGCCTTACCTAGGAATTTTTGTGCCTCTGTGGCAAATTTATTTGGGGGGAGGGGTGGCACAGAGAATAATATTCTTCATGTATAGTCTTGCAAGGAGAAGGGGTAAGTCCATCCCTCCAGAGAGTTCAGACCATGCCCTTGGAACTCAATCAGTGGTTCCTGACTTTTTTCTGCCCAATTCTACCCTTTTTCTACTCCCCAGAAGGAAGTGAAGGGGCACGGTGGTAGAAGTCAAACCGAGGCTCTAGGAAAAGTCTATTATGGCATTACCCTAAGAAGTATAGGCTGGTTGCCAGAAGGCATGAAGCACATGGATGGTGAACCTGAGGACCATCATGGGGAAGAAGCAAGTTTTTCTGTGTGGGTATTTGTGTTCTGGAACAGAGTTCCAGCTGTCCTATCCTTGTTATGACTGTCAAACCTGCTCTTGATCTTGACTTGTTGGTACCAGGACTCTGACCCCTACCTGATGAGTATCTTTTTGGTTAGCATACTTTTTTTCCTTTCCTTGCCCCCCTCAAACCAGAGAATGTGTAATCCATATCCTAAATCCTGCATAGCAACAGCCTAGAAGGATTAAGCTAATAGTAGTTGTACAGCAAATCTTCAGGTTTTTAAAATGCCCAATTAGTATGAGCAAACTTTCCTTGCAACAAACTCAAAATCCAGCCCTAGGAGACAATAATTAGCTTTGCTTTGCTATCTTTTCAGGAGCCGTACATGTTTCAGCTCTTCTGCCAGACCTATACACTTGAATAATCTCTGTCAATAAGTTTTTCTTTAACACCAATTTTATCAAAGACAAAATACCTACAGTTTTGGCCAGCCAACCTAGGATTTTTATTTCAGAACCTGAGTGGGAAGTGATCAATATGGCCAGCTTCATCAAGAGGACCATTGTCACAATGGGGTGCTCTGGGGTGCTAATATTTGGGATTTGGCAGGCTTGTGCTACCTTTTGGCTGATAACTGTTCCCCAATTCTTCAAACAAATGATTGAAATATGTGATACTTACATGTGGTTAACTATATCAGTGGGTGATGCTTTGGCATATGTGCCATCGGGGATAGCCATGGCTGCAACTTTTTATGGGGCCCTAATGATTTTGAGGAAGGTTCTGGCATTTACCTTTGGAAGAACAAAAATAACAAACCTAGTTTTGGAGCAATTAGTGGAGCAAAGGAAGACCCTAATTGATATAAATAAGCAAATCAGGGAGGGAAATGATCTAAATGCAAAGACAATCATGCAGCTAGAGATTATTGAAAGTGAAGTCACACCAAAAAAGGGGGGTAATATTACACAACAGGCTACAGATAAGAACATTGAAGAACAACAGGCTGCAGGGGCTGAAGCAGCTCCTGTAACTATCCTTCTCATTACTGATAGGACAGTGGTACAACCTGACTTGGGCATTATACACGTTAAGGGCTACAAACCTTTCTCAGGGGGTGATTTGGAGATCTTAAAATGGAGGTTTCCTCAGTTCTACACAAACCCACATAAGTATATAAAAGAATATAAACGGTCCGTGAGACTTTACAACCCAACATTTGAGGACATTGCTCCCATCAGAATTATATACCCCTAGTGAGAAGGCAAAGTTTATAGCCAAGACAAGAAGTAACCCCAATCTTGCCTTGTGGCCAGAGCAATACCACTCCTCACATGCAAAGATGGCTTATCTCAAAAGGTATAGAGAGGATTTAGCAGAAGCAATGAGCTCCATGCAAGAAGATCAAATGCATGGGGGTCCTTTGAGAAATTAAGACAAGGGGAAGAAGAACACCCAAGCCTTTACCTGGACAGTCTCTTAGAGGCAGGCGAAACTATCCTAGGTTTCAGGGACATGACAGCTGAGGATAACATCCAGCATGTCAGGAGGCAGTTTGTAAAGGGCAGTCCAAACCACATCCAGGCCTATTTCAAGTTGCATTGCCCACAATGGGAGACCATGCCCATTGAAGAACTAAGAAAGACTGCTGCATAAGTCCATGAGGCTAGGAATAGTGAGCCTAAGCAATCAAAGGCCTCAGAAATGGATAGGGAGATTGCAGAGCTGAAGAGACAACTAAAGGAAGCTCAAAAGTCCAAGGAGATAGAGGAGATTAAGAATATGGCTCTCATGTCCAGCAATCAGAGGAGCCAGAGCAGGCCTAGGCAATCCCCCAGCAATACTAAGAACTCTGTCAAGCACTGTTTCTTGTGCTCAAGACTTGGGCATATTGTTCATAACTGTAGGTTTAAATCTCAGATAAATTTTGGAAATAGAAACAATAACACCAACAACAGGAGAAACACCTACTATAATTCTAGTAATAATAGTAGTAACAACAAGGATAACAACAGATATAGTGACAAAGTAAAGGCCAGATGTTGTGATCATAACTGTCCTAAATTCAGTAATTCCCCTAGTTTGTCCAAAATGGAAGAATATATGTTCCAAGGAGAGAGACCTCATACCAACTTATGAATTGAGGAAGCAGCCTTAGTTGTTGCAAGGACAGATAAGGGCAGAGACAATGATGTGGCAGAGGAATGTGGGAAAGATAAAATGGGTGGAAAAGGAATTATAAATTATGGGTTGGTGGATGTAATACAAAGTTACAAAGAAATGACTGAGGAGGAGTTGCAAATGGAGGAGGATATAATAGAGAATTTATGGGAAAGGAAACAGTGATGTGGGGAATAATGAAAGGGAACAAGGCACATCTGCACAAGTTCTTGATTCAAGCTTGAAGAAAGTAGCATTCATTGATTCTTACTGTAAGGGGAAAGAAGCATTATTGTGTAGTAAGACTGTGGATCATTTAAAGCAATCAATAGTACAGCAAGGCCAAACAACAAGGGCAATGACTTTAGACAGATGTTCTAATGGGCATCTCTTAGAAACAGACAGTGTCAACAAGGGAGATAGGCTCCTGCAGACCATTGAGATGGAAAGTGTAAAATTCTCAGACATAGGCACAACCTCTTCTCTATCACCAAATAGGGAAGCTGGAAGGGAAAGTGGAAAGTCTAGTTGCTACAATACTAAAGGAACTTTAAAGCTGGATTCTGGAGCTTGGGAATTTGTACCAAGCCTACTTCAGGGTCAGGTGCATAAAGATGTAGCACACTTTCAAGCCTGTGATACTCCAGAGAGAGCTGCCTTTGGAGTAGATTCTGAGTTAATGCATTTAAAGGAATTCAATTCCATGAATGTCAGTAGCCAAGAGAGAAACAAAATGATACCAATAGGAATAGAGAAAGAATCTACCACACTGACTTTGTTTCCTATGCAAAGTAAATCTGCAGTTAAGTTTCCTGTTATTTACATAGAGTCTAGGGGTCAGATACAAGAAGAAGGCATAGACTCACAGGATTGGTATGTAGACATGAACCAAAAACGCATTCCCAATTCTGAAGAATTTCCTTAATGCAGAGAAATACCTCTCCTGAATCTAACTTTGCACAAGTCAAGCAAAGCATGTTCAGTGAAGAGAAGGACACTCTACCTTACTCATGGTCTGAGAAAACTGAGATACACTTTGACACTGATATGCCCATGAAGGGTCCAGGGATGCCAATTAAGGCACAGGCAGTCCAAAAAGCCACATTTGAAGGAGACTCACCATCATTATACTCACAGAGTATAATGAGCCAGCCAGCACAGACAGAAGTCCTAGAGGAAGATAATGGGATTTGGGGGACATTGAGATAGAATCACCTTTGGTACCTGTTGATCAGATAGCTAAAGAGAGGGAACCCTTGGTTATGGTGATGATAGGAAATCAAATCTATCCTGCTCTTATTAACACCAGAGCAACCTGGTCTGTGTTAACATCTGCACCAGAAAATCGTGCACTAATGGGGACTGTGAGAGTAAAAAATCGGGCAAATGGAGTTGGTGCCCAATCTAAGATCTAAGATGTTGAAGATAGGTCCAATGACTTTAGATCAGGGATTGGCAATCTTTTTGGCCATGAGAGTCATAAACGCCACATTTTTTAAAATGTAATTTTCTGAGAGCTGCACAGTGCTCACAGTGTGCGCTATTGTAACAGTGTCTGAAAAAAAATGGACTTTATGGCTCCTGCAGAAAAAGCCATTTCTGGCCCTCAAAAGAGCCAGATATGGCTCAAGAGCCATATGTTGCCGAACCCTGCTTTAGATCATTCCTTTCTGTTGATACCTGGATGCCCATCCAACCTTTTGGGGAGGGATGTTTTCTGTAAATTAGGTGCCATTATCCAGTGTGATAAGTCAGGCCAAATATTCCTACACTTACCCAAACAGTCACTCAAGCACCATCCCTTGCTATTCCTAGGGCAAGTGGAGGGTGATGAGGAGGAACAATATATGGGGAGTATCTTTGAAAAACTGAAAGATATCCCAGAGGCAGTTTGGGCTAAGCATTCAACCGATGTTGGAATTTTAAAATCTGCCACACTTGTCAAGTTCGAGGTGAAAGAGGGCACTCCACCTAGGATCCCTCAGTATAGGTTGAGCAAAGAGGCTCAGAGGGTATCAAGCCTATTATCCAAAGTCTCCTGGAATAATGCATTTTGGTCTATGCTATACCCGAGTACAACACACCCATTATGCCCATTAAAAAGCCAAAGAAAGAACCAAATGGCAAAACACAATGGCGTTTTGTGCAGGATCTGAGAGCAGTAAACAACTTTGTTAAGAAGGGATATGCAGTGGTACCTAGTCCAGCAAATATCATTGCTGAAATTCTAAGCAGTACAGCCTGGTTCACAGTCGTGGACCTGTGCTATGCATATTTTACCATACCCCTGCATGAGTCCAGTCAGAAGATTTTTGCATTTTCCTGGGAGGATAAACAAATATGCTGGACCCGAATTCCACAAGGGTTCTCAGAAAGTGCAAATATCTTTTGCCATATCCTGCAAAGAGACCTTGAATCAATCATATTCATTGAGAGTAAATTAGTGCATTATGTTGATGACCTTTTGCTAATTTCACCAAATACTCGAGTGTGCAAAAGGGACAGCAAATATCTATTACAAGAGCTATGCAAAAGGGGACACAAGGTATCCAGGGCCTGTAAAAGTGAAATTTGGGAGATGCCAAACTACATTTCCCGTGGTCCAAGGGGTTTCCGTTTCCAGTTCTTTGGGCGTGGGGAGGCCTAGTCAACGCAGGGAAGAGTTTATAATCTCCTGGGTTAGGAGGGAGGGGCTCTCTCTTGGCCAGCAGACTCGGAGGAGGAGACAGGAGACAAAATGGAGGCGGCAAGTTTGAATGCTTACAAGCGCGTGGTCTAATAACTTTATCTATCAGCATGGCTTTAATTAAATACTAATATATATATTTATTACAGCCTTTATCATTTTTAATATTAACAATTTGGCGAACCACACGGGAGTAATTCGAACTCTCAATTTTCTAGATAACCTAAGAAGAAGCCATGCAGCTCTGGGACCCAGAGTCTCAGAAACAATCTTTTTCCTTGCCCAGTCCTCTCCCAGTTTTCCCCAGCCTAGAGGCTGTTTTATGGGGAAGAGAAACAATGGTTTTAATTGCCGCTAGGCTGCAAATTATTTTGCTCAATGCCCCAGGCCTGGTGGCCCTTGCTGGCACTGATGGACTGCCGGTGCCCAGCCAGTTTTGTCTCGCAGCCAATCTCCTGACTCCTGACTTGATCTCCATTCCTACCGCGCCGAAAGCCTACAAGCCTGCCAGCGTTCCAGTCCCAGTGATCTCTGATCCTGACTGCTAATCCTGCTAGTTCCACTCCAGAACCCCGAGCTCCAACAGAGATGACCCCGGCTGCTGCCTTTGCCGAGATCTCGACCTCCAGAGACTGCTTCAGCTCTGCCGCAAACAATTTGGGTAGTATTCCCCTTTCTCCCTATTTCTAGCCTTCCACGTGTTTCTCTAAAGATCTAATTTAGCCACCCACACAAGCTCTACATGTGGGATTTTCTGCAAAACTTTTTCTCTAGCCCTGAGCCCAACGACCTGACCCCATGTGGACCTAGCGTTTACCCTTAATGGGGCTGAATGGCCTATTCAGACTTGCTTGTGATTAAAAACTGAACTCAGGGGAAGAAATTTCACCCCATACCTGCTCAGAACTTTGAGCAAAGACTGATTATAAAAAAAAACCTTTCAGAACTGAATGACTTTTAAAGAGACTGTATCTTACTGTATTTTGCTAATTAGTTTTGTAAATTAATCTTGCTTATTTCGTTGGTTTTCCTGTTGCACTGAATCATTTTATGCTAATGAAGTTTCTGCTTATGATGTTATTATATTTCCTAATTTACTTAAAGCTTACTGTATCAGAAACAATGCAGTTATATGTACCATCTATGAACATCTTATAGAAGCACATGTCTTTTAAAATTTATTCTGTCTTGGTAAAGAACCTTGAAAGTTCCATGCTTTGAATATTACCTTGTAATTTTACAAGAGGTATTTTTTAACTTTTACTTTAAATCCTTAAGAATTGTTGTCTTAAAAGGATAAAGCTTTTATATATTTTATTATAAGAGATATTATTGCCTTAAAGGGGTAGAAGCATTCCTATCCAGGATTTTTTAAAACAGGAAGCCAAGGAGCTCCTGTATATTCTTATCTGAGGATAATTTAGACCAGAAGGTTTCTTTTTAAATATCAGATTTTGCTATGGAAGCAATAACGGAATTTGTTGAGAAACTCTTAGCCAAGATTTAAAGTTGTAACAAGTAAATGATTTTGAACATAATTGTTTTAAAATGTGCTATTGGAAATAATGGTACTCTATTTGAATGTGCATTGTGAATCTGCTATTTTGTAAAACCCACTTTCTCTCACAGAAAATCTCATTTTTGGGTAACATAACCCTTCTAGTTCTAAGCTATATATATATATTTTTGATTTTTTAAAACTTTTTTTAATGAGAGCAATTGATTTTTCCCTTTTATCATCTTGTACTGGAAGTACATATATAATCATTATTTATCCTTTTTCTGATTCTACAGCAAATACCTGAGCCTATAGGACTGTGATTAAATGCCTCTCTGATTCCAGAAGGGAATATGAAAGCTGTTAATAGTGCTAAAGAAAGCACATGGTCAGAGACTTGACTGACTAAAATCTGCTTGGATTGCAGCAGTTCTATGCCAATACTTTAGGGCTTGGAAATTGGGGTTTGAGTCCTGGAGTCCCAGTCTTTTCTAAAACTTTAGAGGACGTGGGTCCCCTCGACTTAGATTCCTAGAAAGCACCTAAGATTGGTTATTTATTTGGCTCACTTCCCTAAAAAGCTGATGATAAGTCAGATCAGAGAGAGACATTTTCCTTTAGTCCTGGCCCTGAATGGGTAATTGCACACTGCTGAATTCACTTTAATTAGACCTTCATTCAAAGGTCTAAGTTTATTTTCCCCAGATTTTTTGCACATTTTACATTTTATTCACAAGTTAATTTTTTTCTTCTTTTTTCTTGAATTTTATTCTTTGTATTTTGCCATCCTTAGCTGACCTGAGGTACCCTTTTTTAGAAAAAAGGTGTGTTTAAGATTTACCTCACGGGGATATCTGTTAAGTTTTTTAAAATTCGATAATGTAAAAATATATGTATATTTAACTCTTTTAGGAGTAATTTCACGGGGAATTGTATAAATCTTAGAAGAAAATGTATGTTTTGTAATCTATAATGTAAAGTTTAAATTCTTTTGAGAATAATTTCAGGATAAGGATCCTACCATCTCCCCAGAATCCAGACAACAAACTTGTTTGGTGAAGACACTATGAAGATGTCTGAAAAGCCTTCACTGTACCATGAAGACAAAATTTTGAACTTTGGGGTGCAGTTGATTGAACTATGGGGAGTTGAAATTGAGTTGTATGTATTGTTTTAATTGTACACTGTTATACCAATAGGGGACTGCCCCCAAATTGGTTTTTTGTCAATGTGGCTAATTTTAACCATTTGTTCATCTATTTCTTTTATCCCCAAATTCCTGGAAATTTTAGAAGTTGTCTATTTTTACAGGTCCAGTGAAGAAAAAGGACTAACCTTTTTTTTGCCGGACCTCACGGGGAATTGTAAAAGTGAAATTTGAGAGATGCCAAACTACATTTCCCGTGGTCCAACAGGTTTCCGTTTCCGGTTCTTTGGGCATGGGGAGGCCTAGTCAACGCAGGGAAGAGTTTATAATCTCCTGGGTTAGGAGGGAGGGGCTCTCTCTTGGCCAGCAGACTCGGAGGAGGAGACAGGAGACAAAATGGAGGCGGCAAGTTTGAATGCTTACAAGCGCGTGGTCTAATAACTTTATCTATCAGCATGGCTTTAATTAAAATACTAATATATATATATTTATTACAGCCTTTATCATTTTTCATATTTATAGGCCAAGCTACAGTGGGTTTTGTCAAAAAGTAGAGTACCTCGGCTTTGTGTTGGAAAAGGATTTAAGATGGATTTCCCAAAAAAGAGTTGCAGATATACAGAAGCTGTGCATGCCTAAGACCAAGAAGCAGCTCCGGGCAATATTAGGAATCATGGGTTACTGTAGGCAGTGGATACCTGGTTATAGTCTGATCTCAAAACCTCTGACAGACTTGACTAGGAACACTGTCTCAGAAACTTTAAAACTGACACGGGAGCACAAGCATGCTATAGAAAAACTGAAAACAGCTGTGTTGTCAAGCCTTGCACTTGGAATCCCTGACCATGCAAAACCGTTTCACCTGTTTGTGCACGAGGACATGGGAATAGCCAGTGCTGTTTTAGTGCAGACTCTTGGGGATCAATTTAGACCAATAGCCTATTATAGTTCCCAGCTAGATGTTGTGGCTAGAGGGATGCCACCATGTATGAGAGCAATTGCAGCTGCTGCCCTGATGGTTAAAAAATCTTCAGATCTGGTTTTGGGATGCAGGATCATGCTGTACTCACCTCATCAAATAGATACTATCTTGAAAAACAGCAACCTGCAAGTGTTTACATCTCAACGCTTATCCCAATATCAAATTGTGTTGCTAGGCAATGAGAACCTAACTTTCCATCCTTGTAAGGAGATCAACACAGCCACACTAATGCCAGACTTACCATTAGAAGGGGAAGCCATCCATAGCTGTGCAGATACCTTGGAAATAGTTCAGAAAACTAGAAATGACCTAACCAATATCCCTTTGGTCTCTCCAGACCTGACACTGTTTACTGAAGGTTCTGCATTTGTGGTAGATGGGGAATAGTATACAGGTGTGACTCAAGATGAGACTTTATGGTATGCAGCTCTACCAAAGTCCATGAGTGCTCAAGGTGCTGAAATCCTGAGTCTCACCAGAGCTCTAGAGATAGGCTGGGGCAGAAGGATAAATGTGTATACAAACAGCAAATATGCTTTCAATGTAGTCCATTGCACAGGCCAAATCTGGAGATATTGGGGGTTTATAACTGCTAGTGGAAAGGAAATAGCTTCTGCAAGCCTTATAAACCAACTCCTGGAATCTGTCCAGTTACCCAAGGTGGTGGCAGTGATGTATTGCCAATCCCATCAAAAGAGTGAAGATGGAGTCTCATTAGGAAACAGAAGGGCAGACATAACAGCCAAATATGGTGCCCGATTTGGTCCCATCCATGTGCTGAACTTCTCCTTGGTGGATGAAGCAGATCCAAAACAGGCATACTCCTCAAGGGAAGTGAAGCACTGGATAGAAAATCTAGGAGCCAAATTAGTGAGAGTTGTGTGGTTTTCTAGTGCTGACAAGCCCTTTCTTCCAAGATCTTTATATAATACCCTATGCAATGCATTGCATGCCAAAGGCCATTCTGGGACCCAATCCCTGGTGGATGGCATTCGAAGACACTGGACGGCTCCTGGCATATCCACTTGTGCAATTAGAACATGCCAGAAATGCAAGGTCTGCTTGCAGTACAATCAGGGCATGACCAGAATTAAGGGATTAGGGGGCAGACAATTGGCATATACACCATTTGAGTGCTTACAGATTGATTATATATCAATGTCCAATTGTCAAGGATACAAATATGCCCTAGTCATCGTTGACAGGTTGACTCGATGACCAGAAGTGTTCCCTACAAAGAAAACTCAGCCTTCATGGTAAAGACACTTCTGAGAGAGATAGTCCCAAGATTTTCTGTACCAGCTAGAATTAATTCAGACCATGGGTCATACTTTTCTCAAAAAATCCTGCATGCGATTTATAAAACCTTGGGGATACAGAGAAGCTTACATTTGGTCTATCACCCAGAATTCTCAGGGCAAATTGGGGCGTGCAGTAAGAAACTTAAACATTTGATCGGAAAAGTGTGTTCTGAAAGCCATCTGAAATGGGTACAAGCACTCCCCATTGTTCTTTTTTATCTGAGAAGGCAACCCTGTAGTGACACACACCTATTACCATTTGAACTCTTGTATGGTCATGCTCTGTGACATAGTTCATCCCAGAAGTCAGCTCTCTTGTCACACCTTGGAGCTGAATGTCAGCTGTATAAATATATAAAAGCTTTAAAGAAAATGGATGAATTGCACAAACTTGGCTTGTTAACCCATAGAGTTCCTTTAGACTTTAGCTTACATCAGCTTAAACTGGGAGATATGGTCTATATAAGGAACTTTGCAAGGAAATCCTTTCTAGACCCTAAATGAGTAGGGCCTTACCAAGTACTATGAACTAGTCCAACATGTGTTAAAGTTGAGAACAGAGACCCCTGGTTCCACATCATGCATGTGAAGCCTGTAAAAGAACATGCTGTACATTAAGAACATCATGATAAACCAACTGAATTAGAACAAAATCAAATAAATGCATGAATAGATCCACAGCATACAGAATGTACTGTTGAAGGAGATTGAACTACTTGAAATTCTTAAAAAAAAAGAGAGAGATTTTAGAAATATGTGGGACACACTCCTTCCCCCCCCCCCCTCAATCTAGCTCAGTGCTCCTTTCTCCCCCCTCCCAACAAGCAGTTAGAAATCATTTGAAAATGGAGGCAGGACTGATGTTTTCTGGCAAGGCTCAGCAAGGCAAATCTCAAATGATGTTCACTTTCTCAACTTATATTCCTCACAGGTTTGACTAAGGAATAATAGGAGAAGCTTGATGTCTTATAATTATCAGAGATAGATGAATCTAACTTGTATGGGCTGGACAGCTGAAGGAAACTTAGCTGAAATTGGATGTAAGTATTCCCAGAATAATAAACAGGCACTGCTCCCAAAAGATGTAGGTTTACTGATAAAAAAAACTAGGAAGGGAAGGAAGGGAGGTTTTCAGGGATTAGGATAAGATCTGGGAAGCCCTGAACTGTTTGATAAAAACAGCCCCTCCCCCCCCCACAGGAGTGAGTGACAGACTTTATAACTAGCTTGCCCTAAAAGCCAATAATTATCACTTCTAATATCTAAAATAATTAAATGGTAACAAAAATATTATTGCAGGAAAGATCTAGTTCAGCTATATAGGCAAACTGCAGACAAGAACCAAAATGGCTATTGCTACTGGCCACCAAAGCTCTCCAGAACTGGGCTCAGCAAACAGAGTGACCTGCTCACTTCAACCCCCAAGATTAACTGCCCCTAACTGCTTTAAACTGTCCCCTCACTCAGAGTTCTCCGGGGGGGGGGGGGTCTCCTGGAATTCTGGATGAGGCTTGACCCTATATCTTGCAGGATTTCCACCCTGCCATTTTCCATGTTACACCCATACACTTGAATAATCTCTGTCAATAAGTTTTTCTTTAACACCAATTTTATCAAAGAAAAAATACCTAGCCTGTGGAGGATCTATTATTGTCTTCCCGGTTACATCTTCTTGGATCTATTTTCTAATACACTTTTGGGTTCAAGCTATTTTAATCAAATTACTAACAGGCAAACTCTTGGTTGTGATGATTATTTACCTTCTTGGTCATCAACCACAGTTCCATCTGGGTTGGACCCCCATAAGGAAGGGGGTCTCAGAGACAGGAGAACCCCAAGCCAGGAAACTTCTGGTGGGAATGTATTTGATTTATAATGGAAAATATGGCCCAAACCGCCTTTGTAAGGAATAATGAAATGGGAAAGGTCTTTAATGGCATTTTGACAATTGGCCACCCAGGATATGACTTAACTTACTGAGCACGTGTACCTGTAGGTTTGGCAGAAGGTGGGGGTACCAGGGAGTGGTAGCTGTGGAAATGGTCTCCACCCTCTTGAAATCCTTCATCTGAAGAACGGAGGCATCACTGTATCAGCAGGAAATGGGTTCAGCCTATAATAAGACTAAAAGGGAAAGAATTCCACCCTGGTAATTTCTCTCTTCCTTGAGGCTAAACTGATGACTGTGGGAAGACACCAGGTCCTGCCCATTTACTGGGACAGAATTTCCCTAGCTGCCCTCATCTCTCCTAGCACAGTGACCTAGAATCTGGAAGCTGGAGAGGATAGTGAAGGTGGGGCTGAGCTTTGACATCAGAGATAGGGTGGGGAAGGGGCTTGGGGCTGAGAAAGTATGGGTGGAGTGAAGTGACTCAGGGAGGGGTAGGAGGCTTGTTTGGGGTTGGCTTTGGCAGGCAGGAACAGATCCAGGGAAAGGCAGTGAGCTACAGATCTCTTGAGCTGGCATCTGAATCAAAGTTGCTGGAGAATTTGCTGAGCAGGGAAGAGGTAGCCTCCTCCTTCTCTATCTGAGCTTCAGTGAATGAACTGGAGGGAAAGGAAGGACTGTCCATGGACCAAAATACTAACCTGCCTGCCCCCAGCCTCTTTAAAGGGTTCTCTGAAACCAAGAGTTGCAGAATTCTAAATACTGAAATAGAGAGAGCTGATTTCTCAAACTGTTGTTATTTTGGTGGAAGAGAGAGGTAGAGGGGTAAAATGACAGTCTTTTATTGCCTCTAGCTTCTACCCTCCTCTTCCATTCTGTATTCTCCATTCCCCTTCCTCCTCCCTCCCTTTAAGCTTTATCTTCTTTCCTAAGTATTCTGTACTCTTTAGCTAGGGACTGCTAATCAGCTCATTCAAGCAAAAGGTCTCAGGAGGATTTGCATTCTAAAAGAGGCTCTGAGAAAGAGGGTAATGCCTAACCCTGGAGGGGAGAAAATCCTACTAATGGGATTTCTGGCATCAACTGGGAGATGCATTGGATCAAAATGCTCTTCTAAAAACCCCAATGGTTTCCTAATATGTTTAAATTCAAATTTGAAACTCCTCAGTTTGGTCTTTAAAGACCTTTACATGGCTTAGTGGATAGAGCACTAGAACTGGAATCAGGAGGACCTGGGTCCAAGTCTGCCATTAAACACTTCCCAGTGACCCTGGGCAAGTCACTTAACCCCAAATTGCCAAGCCCTCATCTTGGAACCAATATGACTCCAAGACAGAAGGTAATGGTTTTTTAAAAAAACAGTCTTTCAGGAAAGAATCTAAGACCAAATGAGATAGAGAACATTACAAGATGTAAAACGAATAATTTTGATTATGTTAAATTTAAGTTTTTGTACAAGCTAATCCAAAATAACCAAGATTAGAAGGGAAGCAACAAACTGGGAAAATATTTATAATGAATTTCTCTGATAAAGGTCCAATTTCTCAAATATATAAAGAACTAGGTAAAATTTATAAGAAACTGTCATTCCCCAATTAATAAATGGTCAAGGGATATGTATAGTGTAATAGGTACAGGCTGTAAAAGTTTAAAAGCAGATTTGTGTAAGCATGTTAGGGAAAGCCTTTGCTGGAAGCCATGGACATTCTGAATGGAATGCAGGGGGTAGGGAGGAGAGTGCTGGGCAACAGACAGACTGCTGAGCTGTGAGGGGTTCAGAGCAGAAGTGCAATCTGCAGTCCCTTTTTGACCTGGGATCTTGGAGAGTGGTGAAGGTTGAAAAGGCAGAAGACATCAATCCTGCAAGTCAATTTTGAATAGGGAAGTAGCCTGTGATCTGGTGGACAGTTTGCAGACATCTCTCCCTACCTGGTTACTTTGGATCATCGGCTGTGGAAGAGTTGGTTTCTGGTATCCTGAAAACTTCTCTGGAACAGTTGTGAGACCCCAAATTCAAGCCCTCTTCCTCAGGTCCTTAGCCAAGCTGTCAAAAACCTGGCAGAAGCCAGGTTGTCTCAGGAACTTACCCCTTTGACTCCAGTCCTGCGTAGTTAGTCATAGCTTCACCTAACCCCCTTTCCTATCCCCTCATATTACAACTAAACTGTTTCTCTGTGTGTTTTCTGGTACTTTAAAGTCCTCATTGTATGTATATAATACTCTGAAGTTATTCCCGGCTGGGTAGGGCAGAATGCCAGTTAGTCAGGCTTAACTGCCATTTCTGTCAACAGTCATTCCCCTTATAGTTAAACCTGGTCCCCTGGCTTGTAAAGTCTTACCCATTTTCCCTTCCTGTCTCCTATCCACCCCACTGAACCCACAAATAATATTTAAGTTAACTCCCCTGGGTTTCCTCATAATAATAGGCAGTTTTCAAATGAAGACATCAAAACTATCAATAATCATATGAAAAAATGTTCTAAATCCCTTGATTAGTAAAATGCAAATCAAAAAAACTCTGAGGTACCTAGCAGATTAGCCAATATGACAGCAAAGCAAAATAATAAATGTTGGAAGAGATGTGACAAAATTGGAACACTAGTGCATTGCTGGTGGAGTTGTGAACTAATCTAATCATTATGGAAGGCAATTTGGACTTATGCCCAAAGGGCTTTGAAAAAAATGCATGCCTTTTGATCCAGCAATACCACTACTAGGTCTGTATCCCAAAGAGATAAAAAGAAATGGGAAAGGACCTTTTTGTACAAAAATATTTATAGCTGTGCTTTTTATGGTGATAAATAATTGGAAACCAAAGGGATGTCCCTCAAATGGAGAATGGCTGAACAAATTGTGGCATATGCTGGTGATAGAATACTATTGTGCTGTAAGGAATGATGAAGAGGATGATTTCAGAGAGAACCGGAAGGACTTACATGAACTGATACAAAGTAAAATAAGCAGAACCAGGAGAACATTGTACACAGTAACAGCAATATTGAGGGACCATCAAATGTAATAGACTTTGCTACTAAAAGCAATTAGTCAAAAATTAGTCACACATAGGCAGTAAATAATATAGTCAAGATTCTAACAAGTATCTTTTGACTAACAAATAGAAATCTAGAAGAAAACGTGACTTATTAGCTCATTTTACAGATGAAGAAACTGAGGTTTAAGTTCAAGTTAGTGTAGGAAAATATAAGTAAGGTAATGGGGTCACCAGGGATATTATAAATTAAGTGGTTTGTGGGAACACACTCTGGAATTTATGAGAGACTGGACCAGGGAGAAAAGACCAGGGTTTACTGGATTCCCACAGGAATGGCAGTTGATCTTAACTGTCACCCAGCTTCCACTAGACCAGAGTATAGTAACAGGCTAACAAGGTAAAAGGGACTTAACAGCTTTAATTATGTTAGACTAAAAGGTGGGAAAGGATTTCTATACTAAAAATCTAAAGGATAAAACCACAGGGCAATGGGAGGACTTATTCTACTCTAACTTAGTGATCTAAACTAACAGGGCCCAAGGAGCTATAAATGGAGTCTCTGGGTTTCTGCCTCAAACCTGGAACCTGCCAGGCTTGAGTACAGCTAGGGCTTTTGTGGCTTTGGGATTCTCACTGCAATCCACTGATGATCTCTGGATGCCAGGAGCTAAAGTTGTCTCAGGAACCAAGTAGAAAGGGTTTTGTTTGAAGCACTGTCCTCTTCTCTTGGCTCTGTAGATCTTGTCCTTTTGCTAGATGCCACACCACACAGGATCCCAGGGGAAATCAGGAAGCAGGGTGTCCTTTGCTCTGAGGTCTCCCAGGCTGGCAACAGTTTTTGCCTACCACTAATGGAGTCCACACTCAGGGCACAGACAGACTTCCTCCTCCTTCATTCCAACCTGGAATTCCCAGCTCCAGCTCCTTCCTGCTAGGTACTTCCTAATCAATATATAATCGATACCTAATAACCAGCTAATCTAATCTTCCTCACAACATTAGTAAATATCTGAACTAGTCAGTTCATCTTTAGAGTCTGATCAGACATTATTGCCCTTCACACCTTCCATAGTCTAACCAAAAGGGCTTTCTTGATATGCCTAATACAAGATATACCATTTCCTGTCTCCATCTATTTGCTCAAGCTGTCCGGTGTGCTAGAAAACATTCTCTTTACCTCTTAGAATTCTAGTGTCCCCATCTCACATCCTACCATTCAGAATGGGTGAATGACTTGAATATAAAGAAGGAAACTATAGTAAATTAGGTGAATACAGAATAACATACTTGTCAGATCTTTGGGAAAGGAAAGAGTTTAAAACCAAGCAAGAGTTAGAAAAAAATTACAAAATGTAAAATAAATAATTTTGATTACATTAAATTTAAAAGTTTTTGCACAAACAAAACCAATGCAACCAAAATTAGAAGGGAAGCAACAAATTGAGGAAAAATCTTTATAACAAAAAATTCTGAGAAAGGTCTAATCATTCAAATATATAAGGAGCTAAATCAATTGTACAAAAAACCAAGCCATTCCCCAATTGATAAATGGGCAAGGGACATGAATAAGCAATTTTCAGATAAATCAAAACTATCAATAAGCATATGAAAAAGTGTTCTAAATCTCTTATAATTAGAGAAATACAAATCAAAACAACTCTGAGGAACCACCTCACACTTAGTAGATTAGCTAACATGACACCAAAGGAAAGTAATAAATATTGGAGGGGGATGTGGCAAAATTGGAACATTAACATTAATGCATTGCTGGTAGATTTGTAAATTGATCCAGCCATTCTGGATGGCAATTTGGAACTATGTCCAAAGGGTTTTAAAAGACTGCCTGCCCTTTGATCTAGCCATAGCATTGCTGGATTTGTACCCCAAAGAGATCATAGAGAAAAAGACTTGTACAAAAATATTTAAAGCCGTGTTCTTTGTGGTGGCAAAAAATTGGAAAATGAGGGGATGCCCTTCGATTGGGAAATGGCTGAACAAATTGTGATATCTGTTGGTGATGGAATATTATTGTGTTTAAAGGAATAATGAACTGGAGGAATTCCATGTGAACTGGAAAGACCTCTAGGAATTGATGCAAAGTGAAAGGAGCAGAACCAGGAGAACCTTATACACAGAGACCGATACACTGTGGTACAATTGAATGTAGTGGACTTCTGTACTAGCAGCAATGCAATGATCCAGGACAATTCTGAGGGACTTGTGAGAAAGAACACTATTCACATTCAGAGGAAGAACTGTGGGAGTAGAAAAACAGAAGAAAAATAACTGCTTGAACACATGGATCGATGGGGATATGATTGGGGTTGTAGACTCTTTAAATGATAACCCTAGTGCAAATATTAGTAATATGGAAATATGTTTTGATCAATGATACATGTAAAACCCAATGGAATTGCGCATTGACTCTGGGGATGGGGGTGGAAGTTGGAGGGGAAGGAAAGGACATGAACCATGTAACCATGGAAAAATATTCTAAATTAATTAGTTAAATAAAAGTTTTCAAAAAGAAGTCTAATGTCTATCAAAAATCAGCTCAAGAACCACCTTCTGCATGAAGACTTTCTGTATCCTCCCAGTTGCTAATGTCTTCCCATCACTTCCCCTCAAACCCCAACCTTCATCTATTGGTCTATACATCTCTATGGAGATGGTGTAACTCCAGATAAAATGTAAGTTCTTTGAGAGGAAGGAATTTTATTTTTGTTTTGATAGTCCCAGCTTCTAGCAGAAGGTTCTTAATAAGGGGTTGTTAACTGATCTATGAAGAAGGGATGAGGAAATGGTGAGGGAAATCTTCCTAGGTCTTTCAAATCTGGACTGAAAGTCTGGATACTAGGGATTTGGTTTTGGTGATGGCTCTGACCAGCTGGATGAGCCCAGACAAGTCATTCCTCTTCTCTGGGTATCAGTTTCCACATCCATTAAATGGGGGAGTTTGACCTATATAAGATCTAGAGTCCTTCTAGTCATGATATTTTAGAATTTTCTGGGTAGCTGAGTAAAATGACAATTACTTCTGTGATGTGCAAAATAATACTGCCATATTTCCTTCTAAAACAATTGAAAGATTATAGTGTAAGATCAAATATAAAGTTGGAAAGTACCTCAGAGGTTATTTAGTCCAACCCCATTATTTTACAGACAAATAAACTGAGGACCACAAAGGTTAAAATGATTTGCCCTAGGACATATAGGCAGTAAATAAGATAGTCAAGATTCCAACAAGCATCTTTTGCCTAATTGAAGTGCTCTGGAATCTCTGTTCCTATTTCAGTAAAAGCCCAAGAAAAACCATTATTCTGGACAAATCAACATTGCCCCAATAGACACCCAAATCTAATTTGCTATATACTCTTCCGACTTCTCACTTTTAAACCTGGAAGTTATTCTGAGGCCATTATATTTTACTCTATGTTTTAAATGACAACATCAGGAAAATGGGCACATGTTATCCACATCCATTCAAGAATATAAAATAAAGGAATCTGGGAGACACATAGGAATAGGCAGCTTGGAAAGGGTTCTGGGCCTCTTTGATCACTTTCTGTACAATCCCTTCTCCACCCTGGAGCCTGGGTGCCCAGGGTCCCCCATGAACCAGAACAGAGGGAGTATCCTTGGCTCTGGGCCTGTGTTTATACAGCAGTAAGAAAGGGATGAGGATTTCTGCTTCGGCCCCGAGGCACAAACACTGGGGCAAGGCCAGCTGGAATGTAAACATTGGAATGCCAGGGTCCTGAGCTGGCACTGGCTTCAGGGCCAGGCAGGTACACGGTGACCTTCCTACCTTCTCTCCCTTCCCTGAAAGTGGGCTCCAAAGGCATCCAGCTCCCCCCTTGTTTCTCTCCTTTCTTTTTTTTTCTTTCATTTCACTCCTAATTCCAAGTGGATCTTATGTCCTAGTCCCCCTAGATGAGAGTGAACTTCTTGGGGGTGTGAAGGGAGTGCATATGGGCAGCTGTGGTTTTAGCGTATGAGAGGGGTGTGTGTGTGTGTTTCTGAACGTAAGGAATGGATCCAATTGGTCTTTTGCATTCCATCTTCCCCCAGTCAAACCCCTCTTCTCTTGGGAACTGGAATAAAAATTATGTAAACTAAATATATGATGTTTTGCTGTTCACATTGGACCATACCCTAGACTGGGATGGAAAACAACCTCCAATGGCTATCCATCCAGTCTCTTTCTGCAGGGAAGACCAAAAGGTCTCTCCATCTGGCTGATCAGGCCTTGACCTAGGACAATGACCGATTTCCATCACTACCAACAAAAATAAGATTCAATGAAACACATTCTTGCCAAGAATCTATTCAAATGAAAGCCTGTAATTACAACCTTATAGTTTATATCTTCGTAACAATTTATATCTTTATTATAATTCTGTGAGCTATTATGTTCATTTTAGAGAAGGAAAAATCCAAGGCTTAAGTGACTATTATCTACAATCCTGTGACTTACCCAATGGCACACAAATAGCAAATGTTGGAGTCAGAATTTGAACCCAGATCTTTTTCAGACTCCAGGTCTGCCATTGCTTTTCCCACTTGATACTACTAAAGTAGATGAAAGTAGATAAACTCATTAATGTAAAGGCATAAACGACTAACAAGCTTAATTAATATACCTTCCCTTTCAGGAATATCTGCATTTCGACAACCGAGTAAAAAACCTTAAATTAAAATAATAAAACTATGCCAGCAAGTTCACCTACCAGGGATTCGAACAGGCAAATACTTGGGGACCCTAAAGTCACACCACCACCCTCTGATTTGTCTCTGCTTAGGTCCAGCATGAACCATAATCCTCAGGTTTATACAACAGAGGAAAGAATGATAGATTTGGAGTCAGGAGAAACCTTGGTTCTAATCCTGCTTTTGCTATTTACTATCCATGTGTTCATAGGTAAATCACTTTACCTCTATGCAGCCTCAGTTCCCTCACTTATAAAATTGGTTTAGTCTCTGTACCACCTACCTAACAGTGTTATGGAGAGGAAACAATGAAATCAAGTAGGTAGGGTACGTTGCAAAATTATAAGCAATATAGGCATAACAGTTATTATTTCTGTTTCCTTCTAGGAAAAAAAATGTACCAAAGGGTCACGCTATCTCTGAAGTTCCCAGGAGCATTCCCAGCTGGGGAACACCTCCCCCAACCCACCATCTCCCCCATCATTTACACAGGTGTGGTTTTTGACTCAGAGTCACAGGAGGAAATGACTGGTTTCTCCTTGCAAAAAGAGGTCCATTTGTGTTTATGGCAAAACAGATTGAAATGTGATGTGCCAATGAAAACACACTTCCCCTGTGCCACCTCCTACCAACAACCTGGCTCCCACTGGGTTGGTTTTGATCCTGATCCAATAAAGTACCTCTACCCACCAGGTTGTCAGTCTGTCTGGCCTGACTTCCTGCCTGGATCCCTATATAAGCTATGTCAATCAGTCCTAGAGGCTAGGAAAATAACATAAAGCCTAAATGGTATCCTTCTCTTCTGGCATGACCTCATGAAATCTGGTGGCTCTTCATTTCCATTAAATCAACAAGGATTTCATTATCTACTGCTCAGCACTGAGCTTAGCTCTCTAGGAGATACAAAAGAACACTTCCAAATCCAACTGTCAGCTTAATAATAATAATAATAGCTAGCATTTATAGAGCATTTATACCATGTGTCAGGCACTATGTTAAGTGCTTTACAATTATTATCTCATTCAATCTGCACAGCAATGCTGGGAGGTAAGTATTATTATCCCCAATTTTTACAGTTGAGGAAACTGAGACAGACAAGTGAAATGACTTGCCCAGGGTCATCCATCCAGTAAGTCTCTAAGGCTGCATTTGAATTCAAGTCTCCTGACTCCAAGCCTAGGGCTCTATCCATTGTGCCACCTGGCTGTCCCCATCTTACTTTTCTTCTGGATTAATACTTTCTTTGAGGACTGGGATCATAAGATACAAGACATACACCGTTGATATAACTATAATAAATAACAACAGAAGACAATATCTACATTGTCAAGACCAGACATAGAGATCTTTTAAAAAACTTCAGTTCCCCAGTAGCTTTGTATTATGACCAGGACTGATCTAATGGAGGAAATCTGTCCTGACATCACATTACTTTTCTTTCCTTCCTTCCTTCCTTCCTTCCTTCCTTCCTTCCTTCCTTCCTTCCTTCCTTCCTTCCTTCCTTCCTTCCTCCCTCCCTCACTCCCTCCCTCCCTTTCTCTTTCTTTCTTTCTTTCTTTCTTTCTTTCTTTCTTTCTTTCTTTCTTTCTTTCTTTCTTTCTTTCTTTCTTTCTTTCTTTCTTTCTTTCTTAAGGGTAAAGGTTAATCAAATGGGATTAAGTGACTTGCTTAGGGTCACAGTTAGGAAGTGTTTGAAGTCATATTTGAACTCAGGTCCTCCTAACTCCAGGCTTGGTTCTTTATCCATTACCTATTTGCCACCATGTTATTTTTCTTCTGGATTAATACCCTCTCCAGTAACTTTAATTCTGTCATCCTGAAAGTCAAGTTTTCTGTTTCACAACCCAACTCTCATTCCCCATCACTGCTTCTATATAATGCTTCACATCTAATACCCACCACCCTCAGCCTCTTCTATACATACTACGAGCTCAAGTGGGGTATGAAAAATGTATTCATCCTTATAAGGAAATTAACAGAACACACCAGTGGAAAGAACAGCTTTGAAATCAGAGATCTTGGTTTTATTTTTATTTTTTATTTTTGCAATGCTATCTTTTATTTTATTAAAAATGTTTTTAGAATATTTTTTCATGGTTACATGATTCATGTTCTTTCCCTCCCCCCAAGGTTCCCCCCCCCTCCTCATAGCTGGCCAATTCCACTGGGTTTTACATGTATCTTTGATCAAGGATTTGGTTTTAAATCTCAACTCTAATGTATACTTGGACAAATCATTTAGCCACATTAGGCCTCAGTTTCCTTTTCTGTGAGTAAAGGGGGATAGACTAGAAGGTGTCTGAGGTAGTTTAGTTTAGGTAGATTAGTTTCTAGGTCAACAGCTAAGATTCTATGATTCAAAATAGAACATGAGGATATCTTAGAGTCTATAAAAGGAATCTTGGTTAGGATAAGCTACCACTCCATGTCTTCTCTTCCTATCTTGTACTGGGTTGACCATTTCCTTTTTTTTCTAGAACCTTCAAGTGGTTCTGGTTCTGCACAGTTTCTAGTTCCTTGGGGTTTAAAAAAACCCAACAATCTGTCAATTTTAACCAACTGGAAATGGCCACCACTGGCTAGTTGAAAAGTGATGCTAAGCCCACACAGTCCCATTTGGTGATTACCTTTTTTCTTGCCTTCATCATTGTTCTTTCCCTCAGAAGAATGACCCTTAACATAAAACACGTCATTTCGAGATTAATACAATTTCTCTATCAACAATGCCATAGGAGCCTAGAGATGGAGGGAAATATTAGGCTGGCTGGAGAAGACTTTATGAATAAATCAGTAGTCGAGCTAGAATCTGAAGAATGAGAACAATAGATAGGCTTAAAATAGGGTGGGAGGAAAAGTATGAGCAAAAAAATATATGCAGAAATAGAAAACATTAGGAAACTAACCGGAGTGGAAGATTCCTGTTGGGGAATAGTGCAAGATAAGATCACACAGGTAAGATTGGTTCTTTCTACAGAATCATCTTTTATCTCATTCCTCATCTTCAGAGGAAGAGAAATGGATTCTACCTGAAGACCATAATGGAGAGTCAATGATGCAAAGTTAAAAAAGCTTAGGAAGGAGACTGTAACAAAAGTTACTTGCCTCTGATGACCTGCTCAGGGAAATATTCGTTCCACTGCCATCTTCCTATCCCAGAAAAAAGGGGGAAAAAACATAAAGGAAAAAAAATCTTCTGTTTGAATCTCTCACTCCCTACCCTCAGAGGGTGGTTCCAGACCAGGAAACCCATTAAATCCAGCTGATTCTCCATGGGGGTTTAACCTTTTGGAGGAAAATTGACCATATTTTCAAAACCAAAGGTCCTAGTAAACCATCTTCAAAAATAGCTGTGGCCCAAGATTTCAAAATCCTATAGCAAAACTAGATATGAGCCTCTAATTTAGCCAGGCTAGTCTTTAGTTGCTTTTTTTTTTATCCCATAGTATTTAGTATATATATTTATGCACTATCTTCTTTAATTTTACTGTCTTTTAATATTTGTGTTCTTCATGTTTGCCGTTTTTTATGATCCTATATAGTATATGTTAAGGTCACATGATATTTCCTGATTGATACAATTACAGAGATAACTTCTTCAGTGGTTCTCAGATTATGAGAAATAAACCTAGACATGAAACAAGGAGACATATGCCCAACATATGCTTTCTAGTTTCATGGAGGATCCCCTACCCAGAAAACAAAGAAAAGAGTTTCCTGTAAATGGTGAGATTCTCTAGATGCATCTAGTCTCATTAAAAATCAAATTCTGAGATATTATAGGACTTCCTAAATGTGACCTATAGCTTCTTATAAGGGATTGGTTGAGTAATCCAAGAAGGAAAAAAACAAATGGAGAAAGAAAGCTTATTGTCCAAAACACAGCATAAAGTTGGATTGGCAGCCCATTAAATTGGACCAAATGAGATAATGTATACAAAGTGCTTTGCAACCTTAAAGACCTATAAATGTGAATTATCATTGTTATTGTAGCACATGGACTTAGTTTCCCAACCTACTCTCATACTAGCAGATCAAGTCACTAGTGTGAGGCTACTGCTTCTCCACCTTAGGACTCTTGGGATAATATTGAAGTGTTGGGTTTTCTAATAATATTGCTCATAAGCCTCTACCCAATAGTCCTTCCTATATCAATTGCCAATTAAAAATAACATTACCCAATGGGCAGCTAGGAGGCTCAGTGGATAAAGTGCCAGGCATGGAGTCAAGAGGACCTGGGTTCAAATCTGATCTCAGATACTTTCTAGCCGTGTCACCCTGGGCAAGTCATGTAACCCCAATTTACCTAGCCCTTACCATTCTTCTGCCTTGAAATTGATACCTGTCTGGATTCTAAGATAGCAGCTAAGGGTTTAAAAAACAATAATTTAATTTATTAATAAGATTATACATAAATATAAAATATTACTAAAATAAATATTAATATAATAAAATAAATAATTTAATGATAATTAAAAATTAAAAATAATATCACTTAACTGATAGCAACTAGCTTTTACAAAGGAATATTTACTGAGAAGGTATAGAGAGGACCAACATACAACCTCCTAAACCAAGTTCCCTTCTGGGTGTGGTATAACCAATGAATGATTTGCCCACCTGCTTGCAGGATGTAATGGTTCAGTTGCTGGGTCAGTTTAATGCTGGACTGAGTTAAGCAGGTTATGTGACTGCATCTTGTTTTCCTCTCTGGTCACAACCTACCTAGCCTATTCTGTCTTTGATATTTATCCACCTGAGATCAGGAAAGAAAATTGAACAGAGATGGAAGAAGCCAGGATGCCAGGTATTCATAGCCAAATGATGGCTAGATGGAGATAAGGCAGCTAGCCCAGGAGACAAGCTGCTGCTGCTGCTCCTGCTAGTATCACTTTCCCTTTTAAGAGATAACTGCACTTCTTGCTGTTTCTCCATTTATTATCTATTTGAACCTGTTGTATGAACACACAGGTCAGACTTAGGAGATAATAAAAGGCTTTTTGGTCTATAAATTGTCACCTTTCTTTAACATCTTCCATCTCTTTTTTAATGGTTCTTTTCCCTCATTCAACAAATATGTTCAGTTCTTCCTTACTCTAAAGTATAGTCACTTTGCAATACCATTAACTTATAATCCAATCTTTTTCCTTACCCTCCCTGTCAAATTTATGGTAATAACAATAATAGTAGCTAACATTTATATAATGTTTTAAAGTTTGCAAAACACTTTACAGATATTATCTCATTTAATCCTCAGAGTAGTAGAGCACATTAGATTGTGTGCCTTCCTTGAGGGTAGAAACCATCTTTTACCTCTTTTTCTGTCCTCAGCACTTAGCACAGTGCCTGGCATATAGTAGATGCTTAATAAATGTTTATTGACTGACTGACAACAACCTTGGAAAGTATTATTATTCATGTTAATTATTATTATTATCAATGTTAATAAAGAAACAGACAGCCATTAAGAACTTGCCTTCGGTCACATAGGTAATCAATGTCAAAATCTGGATTTGAATTTAGATATTCCTGAGTCCAAACTCAGCAGATGATCCACTGGGGTACCTAACTGCTTCAATTTCTACAAGGAACAGTCTACAACTACTGCTTCTATTTCTTCACTCCCTACTCATTAGTTAATCTTTTACGATTTAGGTTTGAGTCACTCCAGTTTAACTGAACTCTCTGGAAGTCCTTCACTGACCTCTTAATCAATAAATCTGAGAATTTTTTATCAGTCCTCATCTGTAGAGACCCCCCTTCTCAGTTGGAGAGATTCTTAAGGAATTTAAGGTCCAATTGAAGTAGCAGAGACACATATTCCAGACAGAAAAAGATACAGAAAAATAGTCAGATGAGAAAAGAAGCAAGAACAGGACCTCTGCTAATAGAAAAGATATCTGCCTTTGGACTCAAGAGATCTGTCCCTAGGAATTGAGAGCTGAGCTATAGAAAGGTCTATAAAAGAAAGAAAGGACTTTGAAACCCTGAAGTTCCAAAGTTGTGATTTGATGGGTGCCTTATACCATTGTACTCTGTTTATACTCACTGTTTTCCTGGAGACTCTATGTACTTGTCAAGGAGATTGTGTCACAGGTTGGGGGTTGGGGTGGAGTTGCAGGTGGAGAGTGATGTTTATAGCTACCATGTTTGCTATGTCACCCTAGTAAATGCTTTTTCCTAAGAACTAACTTAGTCTACTGGCTGATTGGCAACGGGAAGCATATCAATAGGGGCTTATGGTATATTGCTTTCAAATGGTTATCCACAAGGTAATACCAGGACCTGGCAGTAGCAGCTGGTCTCTGGAAACCCAATCCAATACAAACTAAAGGAACAGAATAGAATGGGTGCTCCATGAATATCCATAGTGGGGAAGACTACTCTATAGCCAAAGTCCTGCTGGGAGCAGCAGAGGGATATGTGATTGGTGCTTCTTATATTAAAGGCTAAGGACTCAAAAATGGGCAGCCTTCAGGGAATGAAGAGGAAGTCAATTGCTGGACTTAAGCATACAGAGATACATTCTAGGCGAAATTTGCCTTCCCTAATGTGTCTCCATAGTTCTTTTACCAACAATGAGAGCTTTGTTTTGCACTGACTCAAATTCACAGATGATTCTCACACCTGAATTGTGCTCTTGGGTTTGGTCTTTAAAAAGAGCTGAAGGGAAAGAAGGTCAGACAGAAAAGATAGAAGAGCTATGCATGGCCACAGAATCAGTCTCCTGGAGGGAAGCTGATGCAACTGTGGTGCTTGCCACTACCTTAATGGCCCCTAGACTGGAAATGGATGGAAGCAATGGCAGAGAAGCAAGAAATTCCTGAGTCAAAGCAGGAGTTCCAGGAATATAGGTTGGCTGAAGTGAAACTATAATGGTGGAATAGCAGCAGCAGCAGCAGCAGCAGAATAGAGGAATTCTGGACCAAGTAAAGAATATGGTTCAATTAAGGTGTTACTAAAGTTAAAAATAAAGAACAAACCCAGAACTTGCCCTTCACTGCTCTTGGGAGTCCTGTATTCTGGGCAATTCTAGGGAGTAGGAACTTCTTTCACCATCATGAGGAGTCCAAATGCCCAGCCACCTATATAGGCACTCCAGTATTATAGGGTCATATTGAGATTAAGGCACCCAATGAAGGAAAAGAAATAAGGATTGCCAGAGAGTCAATTCCTACTTCCCTGGCCCTGCACAGTCCATGTGACTAAAGGCACCATTGAAGGTTAAGGGATGGTTTTTCTTTCCCTTATTTTCATGGGCCTTTGCCTTGTTCCTTGATTTCATCTCCAACATCTTGGCTTGGTCCAGGAACTCTCTGTTATTCTTCCACTTCCTAATGCTGTCCACTCCCATTCCTGGAGCTATATTTTATCCTGGAAGAGAGAGAGAGGGGACAAACATTTATTAAACTTCTACTATGTGCCAAACACTGTGCTAAGTGCTTTACAAATATTATTTCATCTGATCCTCACAACAACCTTGGGAGGAACTGCTATTATTCTTCCCATTTTCTATTTGATGAAATTAAGGCAGACAGAGGTAAACAAATTGTCCAGGATCTCCCAGAGCTAGCAAGTATCTGAGACTGTATTAAAACTCATTTCTGGAGCTTAATAAGTTTGTTAAATTATTATTAACTGAATTAAATTAAAATTAACTGAATTCCAAAACAAAACAAAGCAAAAACTCATTTCTTCTTGCTTCTACTCCCATCACTCTATCCACTGGACCACCTAGCTGCTTCCTAGAAGGAGAAGGCAAACAGAGAGAATGTGGTTATGAGAGACAACTCATTTTTTGTGTGTATTCTTATTTTTTCTTCTGTATGATTTCCTTTTTCTAAATCCCTTTAGGTCTAGATATAATCTCATTTTAAAGGCAAACCTTCAAGGGCTCTCTTCAAGAGCAGGTGAATCAGCTGTGAACTTGAATCAGTGACATAATAAATACCTCATCCATCTGTGGATGACTTTCCATTTTGTATAGCATCTTGTTAAGAAAGCCAAAAATTTAGGGGACGCTTGACCTGGGATATCCCTGGGTCTATCTAATATATAAGCAAAAAGCAAGCAAGTATGGTGGCCAAAAATCAACTCTGGTAGGTGGAAGGTCAGACTTGAGGATGATATAACAATGCCAAAATTGGCTACAGAGGTATGGAGTAGGAAGATGGAATAGGCACAGGTTATTCTTGAGACAGAACAGGACAATTGACATGACAACTAGGAAAATCTTGCAGTGGTGATGAAATGTAATGGATTGGATGTGTTATACAGTGAATAGGGATGCTGGACCTGGAGTAGGAAAGACCTGATTCTAGTCTAACTTTGGACACTTACTAGTGGTGCCATCTTGGGCAATTTAACCTCTCTCTGCCTCAGTTTCATCATCTGCAAAAGGGGGGATAATAGCACCTACCTCCCAGGGTTGCTGTAAGGATAAGATGAGATAATATCTGTAAAATGATTTACAAACTTTAAAGAACTTTATAAATGCTAGTTATTAGCTATTAAGTCATGCAGTCAGGCAGTCAACAAGCTTATTCTGTACCAGACACCCTGCTAAGCTCAGAGGATTACAGAAAAAAGCAACATAAATAAATGAGACAATTTCAAAGGCTTTTCAGACCTCAGAACCCTGCTGGCTCTGTTCCGTAAAGGCTATTCCTCTCAGCCAAGCTCTTTTATAGGGGCTGAAGTGGGCAATTCTGAGCCCACAGGTAAGAAAGTAGGTAAACAAATGCACCTGAAGGGCTGCTGAAAGGAGACTCTGACCCTGATTGTCTTGCTCCATGAGGAGTACATGAGGCAACAATGACCCATGTCCTAGTAGACCTGGAATCATGTTAGCAGAGCTTCCTTCCTTTCCTCTAATGACAACCTGCTTTTCACCAAAAACAATCATCTCTGCTCATTACTGGCAACCATCCATGGTCTGGACAGCAAAAATAGACCGGCCATTCTCTGTTAATTCTCTGCTTTCGTTGATGAGAAACAATCAACCATTTGGTTTACTTTCCCTTCAAAAGTCCAGGAAGCCTTTGGACAAACAACTCTGGGGAGGTTTTAGTGAAAGGCAAGAGTTGAAGTTTTGGAGCCTAAATCATCTGACAGGTCCCAGGAAAGTGATGAAAGCCAAGGAACTCGCATCTAAGCAGAAACTCTTGGACTTCCTATCTCACCATCTAAATCTGGTAGAACATTCATCAGCATTACCAAGGGGAAGGTTTCAGATCTACATAAGAGGAAATGTTCTAAAGAAGAGAGCTGGTCATCAGCGGATGAGCCTGCTCTCGACCTAGAATGTGCCTACAGTGAAAGGAAGGGATTTAAGCAAAAAGTTGTCCCATCCTAGTTGGTCTGGGAGGTTACAGAAAGGATTCTTCAATGTGTCACCCGTCTCTTGGTGGACCTGTGATCTCTATATTCAGACATGGTCAGCATATTGATTTCTTTTACTTCTCTGGGCTTGTTTTGGTTTTGCAATAATAATACTATTTTGCAATAATTGCAATAATTTGCAATAATAATTTTTATTGCAATAATAATATCTGTTCATGAATAGGAAATTCTCAGGTAAAGAAATCAAAAACATCAATAAGCTCATGAGAAAGTGTTCTAAATCTCTAATAATTAGAGCAATGCAAATCAAAACAACTCCGAGGTACCACCTCACACCTAACAAATTGGCTAAAATGAAAGAAGGGGAGAATAATGAATGTTGGAGGGGATGTGGCAAAATTGGGACATTAATGCATTGCTGGTGGAGTTGTGAACTGATCCAACCATTCTGGCTGGCAATTTGGAACTATGCTCAAAGGGCTATAAAAGACTGTCTGCCCTTTGATCCAGCCATACCATTGTTGGGTTTGTACCCCAAAGAGATTGTAGATAAACGGACTTGTATGAAAATATTTATAGCTGCGCTTTTTGTAGTGGCAAAAAACTGGAAAATGAGGGGATGCCCTTCAATTGGGGAATGGCTGAACAAATTGTGGTATATGCGGGTGATGGAATACTATTGTGCTCAAAGGAATAATAAACTGGAGGAATTCCATGTGAACTGAAAAGACCTCCAGGAACTGATGCAGAGTGAAAAGAGCAGAGCCAGAAGAACATTGTACACAGAGACTGATATACTATGGTAAAATCGAATGTAATGTACTTCTGTACCAGCAGCACTGCAATGACTCAGGACAATTCTGAGGGATGTATGGTAAAGGATGCTACCCACATTCAGAGGAAGATCTGCAGGAGAGGAAACATAGAAGAAAAACAGCTGCTTGAACGCATGGGATGAGGTGGACATGATTGGGGATGTAGACTAGAAACTACCAGTCCAATGCAACTAACAACAATATGGAAATGGGCCCTGAACAAGGACACATGTTACAACCAGTGGAAATGTGTGTCAGCCATGGGTGAGGGGAGAGCGGGGGGGGGGGTGTGAAGGGGAAAGTAGGGGTATGAAGCATGTAATCAGGTTAAAAATGAATATTAATAAATGTATAAAAATAAAAAAATATCTGTTTATTGCAATAATAATAATAACTAACACTTAGATAACACTTTAAGGCGTGCAAAGCACTTCCCATAGTCATAGACATATACTGTATGATCCCCTTTGAGCTTTACAGCAAAGGGGAGGGGTGCTTTTATTACCCTCATGTTATAGATAAGGAAACTGAGGCTGAGAGAACTGAAGTGATTTTCTAAGAGTCACACAGTTATTAAGCTTCTGAAGCAGGATTCAAACTTAGGTCTTTCTGACTCCTTCCATTGGTGGGAAAAGTAAGTTAATGGGTAGTATTGGAGATGACAAAAAAAGAAAAGATAGCACATGAATAAAACATTTTAAAAAAGAATAGTAGGGAATAAATTTTAGAAGGATAAATAAATGAGATAAATTATTACATCTGTGTTAAATTTAATATTCACTAAAAAAGAATCTAACAGATTCATGGCTTCATATACATCTCTCTTTTGTAATTTTTCTTCTTTGTATAATGATATGTCAATGATTATTGGTAACTGTTACATAATAAAAAAAGAAAAAAACTTTAAACCCTTACCTTCTGTCTTTGTGTCCATTCCAAGGAAAAAGAGCCCTAAGGGCTAGACATTTGAGGTTAAGCGACTTGCCCAGGAAGTGTTTCAGATCATATTTGAACTCAGGTCCCCCCAACTCTAAATCTGATGCTCTGTCCACTGTTCATCTACCTGTATGTTCCATAGAGGTTTTTTTTTTTTTTTTTTTTTTTTTTAATGCTTACCTTTTGTCTACTTAAAGTATCTATTCTAAGGCAGAATTGGTATAAGGGCTAGGCAATTGGGGTTAAGTGACTTGTCTAGAGTCACACAGCTAGGAAGTATCTGAGGCCAGATAAGAAAAAATTTTAAAAGAGAACGTATTCCTCTTTTTTTCCTACCTTTACTTGGTAACATCTTATCCAGCCTTGACCACATTAATGCTTTATTAGCTACTGCCTGGAATGTCTCGCCCTCTGACCTTCTGCTGCTCTCTACTTGTGGTTTCTTTGTCCCTGGAAAGGATTCATTATCCAATTTTTCCCTTCTGGCCTGCCGAGTGTCAATGAATAGTCAAGAAATCAAGCTGCTTTTACCCATACAATGGCATACTCCATTAAGGCTCAAAAAAAAAAATCTTTAATATGGAAATAGGTTTTGAGTGATAATATATGTGTAACCCATTGGAATTGCTTGTCAGTTCCTGGAGTGGGGAGGGAAGAGGAAAGGGAGACAACAAGAATCATGTAACCATGGAAAAAATTTTAAAAATAAAAATAAATGCTTCTAGTCTCTTGTTATGGACTTCTCATTCTCTACAATTACTGTTCCAAATCTTTCCTTCTCTTCTAGTCTCCAAATGTACCCCCACCTCACTTTAATAGATTTAGCTTTTACCTTAAACTCTGAGGGTTTTTAAAGTTTTTTGAAATTCCTAGTTCCCTTGGAATTCCCCTTCCATTCCTCACACCCTAAGAAGCACTATCTAATCCTCTCTGGTCACAAAAGATGAAGAATTCTTACTCCTCTCTCAGTTAATCCTTCTACTCTTGATCCCATTCTCTCCTGTCTTACCTAGGACCCTGCTCTTGCAGTCATCCCTTTCTACCTGTATTTTTTTTTAAATTTCCTTTTATATTATTACCAACTTAACAAGCATGAATAATCATGAACATGTCCTTGCATGAAGAGAAAAAAAACACCATCAATCTATACAGCTTGTTTTTAAAAGGTACATATATATAAAATAAATAATATAAAAACATATCTATGTGATTTAATTCCCTAGGTCATACATTGCCTTGATTGCCTGTGTCCTCATAGGAACTTTCTTCTGCTCTCTTCTGTTATTTTTTTAATGTTTAATTGGTGTTCTTTTCTTTCTTTCTCCTCCCTTTTTTTGGTATTACTCTGTATCCTCACTTCCTGCTTCCCCCCATTACTCTCAAAGTCTTCTCTTGTCACAGTTAAGTGGAATTAAACAAAACAGATCTACAACACTAGTTATTTTTGAAAAATGCATGTTTCATCCTGTACCTATAGTCCATCATTCCTCAAGAAATAGGAAACAATTAATTGCTGGTCTTCTAAAGTCATGATTGGTGATTATACAGTCTGTTCTTATTTTCTTCACTTCATTTTGCATTCATTCATACAAGGGGCAGGGGACAATGAGGAAGTACAGTGCATAAAACTTAAAGCTCAACATTGGGTGGACCTGGGTTCAAATGTGACCTCAGCTACTTCCCAGCTGTGTGACCCTGGGTGTCACTTAACCCCAACTGCCTAGTCCTTATCACTCTTCTGCCTTGGAATCCATACTTAGAATAAGTTCTCAGACAGAAGGTAAATTCATATAAGGTCTCCCAAGTTTTTTTTAATCTATTCCCTCATGCATTTTTTTATTTCATCCTCTCCCCTAGCTCCTTTCTATTTGCCTATACACATGCTCAAATCTCCTGAGTCTTAAAAATATTAAAAAGCTTCCCTTAAATCTTTCTAATCCACCTCTATCCTTCCCTTCATTGCGAAAACTTCTCGGAAAAAGCCACACCTTCACTTCCTTACCACTCTCCTACAAGCTCTTGTTTTTTCAGGTTTTTCTGCCCTACCTCTCTATATAACCATACTCTTAAAGGTCACCAGTGACTTTCTAATCTTTCAATCCAATGGCCTCTTTCTAAGTCCCAATCTTCTTTTATCATGACAGTTTTGACACGGTTGGTACCTTTTCCTTTTTTTCCTTTTTTTAGGTTTCAGAGACACCTGGTTCTCCTACTTGCAAAGCAGCTTCTCCTCTCTCTGTCGCTGATTTCTTGACCATTTCCCATCCTTCTTGGGTTCCCTAATATTCTGTTCTCAGCCCTCTCCTTTTCTGTCACTCTCTTGCCAGTCTCACGCATTCCATTGGTTTCATATACCACCTTTGTGGAGAAGACTCAAATCTGGTGTCTCCAACCTTGCTCTCAACATTTCTAAACTAGATTGAAGCAGAAAGAGTACAGGATTTGGAGTCAGAAGACCAAGTTTCAGTCACTTCCAATCTAGGTGATGTTAGGCAAATCAGTGAATATCTCTGGGTCTCGTTTTTTCTCATATTTGAGATGAAAGTGCTATATGACATGACCTCTAAAGTCTCTCTGAGACCTAACTCTTGAAGGTAGGTAGGTGGCACAGTGGATAGAGTGCTGGGTCTGGTGTCAGGAAGACTTATTTTCCTGTGTTCCAATCTAGCCTAGGACACTTCTTAGTTCATTGACCCTGAGGAAGTCACTTAACCTTGCTTGCCTCGATTCCTTAATTTCTAAAATAAACTGGAGAAGGAAATGACAACCAACCCTTGTATCTTTGGCAAGAAAACCCCAAATAGGGTCAGGGAGCATTGGACACAATTGACACAATTGAACAACAAAATTTGCTTGTACCTCTGACTGTATTATTTCTCTCTGTGATGCCACTATTGACCCAGTCTCCTTGGTTTTGCCTTTGATGCTTCCCTCTCTTTTGTGTCTCATTGTTCAGTCACTTTCAAAGTTTTGTCATGTTTTCTTCTATATCTCTCATGTCTGTCCCTTCTTTTTTTCTTTTTAAAAAAAACTCTTAACTTCTGTGTTAGAATTGATACTGAATATCAGTTCTAAGGCAGAAGAGTGGTAATGGCTAGGCAATGAGAGTTAAGTGACTTGCCCAGGGTCATTCTGCTAGAAAGTGTCTGAGACCAGATTTGAACTGAGGACCTCTCTAGGTCTGGCACTCTATCCACTGAGCCACTTAGCTATCCCTTTTCCTTCCTTTTAACTTTTTCTGTCGCCTCTCTAGTGCTGGCTCTTATTAGCTTCCAGTGAGTTCTTTTAATAGATTTCTAATCAATTTCCATTTTATACCAAATCTAAACCATTTTTTAGGCCAGATTAATCTTCTTCATGCAGAGTTCTGGTTGAGAGGCAGCTATTTCAAAGCCTACAATTGTTCTCTGTTGCCTACCAAGAAAAGTTCAAAGTCTATATCAGTTTAGTGTTTAATACCTTTCACAATCTGGCCCTAGCCTATGTTTCTAAAGTGCTTTCACATTACTCCTTTCATGCACTCTCCAAACATATTGGTCTAATTGCTATTAACTGATAATAGAGAGAAAGCAGACCTTAGTTTTAAATGCATCCCAGGTCATTGCCAGTTGTCCTGAGTTTTGTCTTCAGTGACTCTAGAAGAGAGAATGAGGCTGACAACCTGTGACTCTGCCTCACTTAAATCCAAATCTTGCCCAAGTCAAGACATCATCCTATGAGGTCATTGGTTCTCTTCGAAAATGAAGGATAAGAGGTAGTTGATGGCTTAGTGGATTGAAATCCAGGCCTGGAGGCAGGAGGTCCTGGGTTCAAATCTGGTCTCAGACACTTCCTAGTTGTGGGCAACTTGTGGGCACTAACCCTCGGCAAGTCATTTGCCCCAAATGCCTGTTCTTTACTGCTCTTCTGCCTTAGAACCAATACTTAGAATTGATTCTAAGACAGAAGGTAAGGCTTTTAAAAAAAGATAGGTTTTGCCAATAAAACCTCATTTCCTTTTTTGATAGGATTTCTGTATTGCTAATTTACGGGAATGCTGGGCAGAGATGTGCTGGAACCATCTTAAACTAACTGGATGAGCCAGTTTTAAAATATTCATTGTGAGCATGTACCCCTTGGCAATTGGCTAATGCTAGAAAGTAGGACATAATTTATTGTTTTATTGATTGCTTAGCCTTAAGAAAATGATGGAAAAATGTTAATAATAAATACCAAATGTAAAAGTGTGCCCTTCTGTATAGGAAAGCTGGTTTTTAAACATTTGTCAGCAGGGCCTTGGCTATATATGTATATTTTGGCAAAGATGACAAAATTGTCACATGATAGCTTTGTGGGCATGATGGAATGGTACAGCCTAGCTGATAGCTGAAAGCATGGACACAAAGAGCACTTATGAATGGAATGGTGTCAAATTAATAAAATTATATTGTTATTAGTGATTAATTTGATTAAGATCTAGAAGAGTAACCCTTGAGCCTGACTTTGGACCTTTTCTGTTCAACTTTATCATTAATAATTTGAATGAAAGTAGAAATGGTTCACTTGCTTTGATGCATAGCATATTTAAAAACACTCAATATCAAAATCAGGAATTCTTAACCTTTTTTTTTTTTTTTTTTTTTTTGGTCATGGACCTCTTTGGCAGTGTATAGTAATGCTTATGGACCCCTTCTCAGAGTAATAATTTTGAATGCATTATTATTAAAATGATCATATTTTATTTCACTTTGGTATACATACAATTTGAATTGGAGTTATTAAAGAAAAATGCTTTAAAATTGGATTTTAAAATAACCTCAATTTTGTCTAGATTCAAACTTGTCTCAGCAAGTTTTAGTTCAAAGTGGTTCATGTTTCTCTATAATGTTCCTGTTGTCCTACTATATTCAGCTCTGGTATATATATATATACTTAATTAATATATTTAATATTTTTACTTTAGATTTATACATTTTATATATTTTATTTATATATTCATTGTATATAATTATTTATTATATATAATATGTTTATATATTTTAAATTTTTATCTTCTGTTGTAGAATCAATACTAATTATCATTTTCAAGACAGAAGAACTGTGAGGGCTAAGCAATTAAGTTAAGTGACTTGCCCAAGGTTATACAACTATGGAGTGTCTGAGGTCAAATTTGGGCCCAGAACCTTCCATCTCTAGACCTGGCTTTCTATCCACTGACCCACCTAACTGTCCCAGTTCTGGTAAATGTTTAATAATCTTCTCTTAGAAAATGTATGACATACTCTGAAGTTTGATCTGCATTATTGTCTCCATTATTTTAATTCTAGAAATCAATACAACCCAAAAGCAGGCTCTGATCTATTATGTTTTCAGATTTCTGAGGTGTGAAAGCTCACACTGAAAATTTAACAACAGTCTTCCAGGAGCTAGACTGTGTTGGCTCAGGTACAACCCTGCTGCTTCAAATTCCCGGCTCTCCCCTTTTTTCCCTCTTTTAAAATTTAGAATAAACAGAGTTAAGTGACTTCCTCAGAGTCACATGGCTGTTAAGTGTCTGAGGCCAGATTTGAACTCAGGAAAATGAGTCTTCCTGACTCCAGATGGAGCACCACATTCACTGTATTAACTAACTTCTCCCGTGACTCATGTCACTCTGATTGATTAAAAGACATGAGATTGAGAACCATGCCTAGATACATGAGGTCCTGGTTTCAAATCTATCCTCAGACATTTCCTAGCTTTGTGACACTGAGCAAAACACTTAACCC
>NC_058133.1:118237940-118249929 GCF_016433145.1 Gracilinanus agilis
AGGAAGGAAGGAAGGAAGTAGGGAAGGGAGGGAGGGAGGGAAGGAGGGAGGGAAGGAGGGAAGGAAGGAGGGAAGGAGGAAGGAAGAAGAGAAAGAAAGAAGAGAAAAGGAAAAATGAAGGATGGAGAGTATGTGGGATCCATATTGCTGAGAGGGGTTCAAGCTGCAGCACAGAATTCCATAGTGCTCCCCAGAACTCTAAGAGAGGGGGGCAGTTAAAGGCAGTTGGAGTCCTGGTATGAAAAGGCAGGTCACCCTGCTTGCAATAACAGTAACAATCACTTTCAGGATTAAATATGAAATCCTTCACTTAGCATTCAAAGTCCCTGATAACTGCACCCAGCACCACCATATTGCTACATGATTTAGTGACACTGGCTTCCTTGCTGCTTCTCAGACAAGTCTTCCCTCTCCCAAATTTGAGAATTTTTAGTGGCTATTCCTTATACCTAGAATTTTCTCCCTCTTCAACCTTGTTTCCAAGTCTCCTTAACTTTCTTCAAGATCTAGCAAAAATTCCCCCTTCTACAGGAAATCTTCTTGATTCCCCTTAATTCTAATACCCTTCTCACACTGATTATCTCCCATTTATCCTGCATAGAGATTGTTGGTACATAGTTGTTTGCATGTTGCTTTCCTGATTAGACTGTGAGCTCCATGCAAGAATGGACTATGCTTTGACTTTGTATTCTCTAGGTGTAGGATATGTGCTTAATATCAGGTTTGTTGACTTGACAACTGAATGAACTGAATTAACTTTAATATCAGCAGGACCAGAGTAGCATACAATAACTCTGCCTGTCTTGTCTCTCACACATATACATCCCCCATTTACCTTGTATATATTTTGAATTCACTAACTTGTGCACACATATATAAAATTGGTGTTATGAGTACTGTCTTTGAAGTGAGTGGATAAGAGTCAAATTCTAACACTTCAAATTACTAACAATGTAACCCTGGGCAATGGAGGGAGATGGGTAGGAACTAGTTAATCTAAATCCATTATTTCTATCATTTCTTTCGGTAGAATGTTAATTTCTTGAGGGCAGGAATTGATAAATTTTGTCTTTGTATATCCAGTTCCTGGTATAGTATCTCACATCTAATCAATGTAAAAATGCTTGAAGAACTGAATTGATTCCCAAGGCCTTCCACAATCAATGTGATTCCATTTTTCTAGCTTTATCTCATATTACTCCATTCCACGTGTCTATACTCACCCTGTTCCCCATTGCCAGAATGAACTCCCTTACCCTTTGTTCCTATTGAAATCCTACCCATACCTTAAAGGTCACTTTAAATGCTACCATCTTCATGAAGCCTATCCTGATTTTCTTTGTCATTAACAACCTTATCCCCTTGGTCATCACAGAGAATTTTGTTTTGCACATCTAGTAAATTTATCATATGTTATTGTTATCTTTATTGCGTCTTATCTCTCCCTTCTAACGTCCATAAAAACAGCTAGTATATCTTTGTATCATCCTCAGTGCCAACATGGTGCAGACACTTAGTACATGCTTGTTGAATTGCATTGTTAAGTTCCTCAGTGAGCAAGAGGTTGGATTAAATGGCCTCTTGGGTGTCATCCAACACTAAAATGACAGCTCTATGATTAATATCGTGACCATCTGTTCCAAAGCATTTGGTAAATATCCTGCATGTGGTGTTTGGCTGGGTGCTAAACAGATAATTCAGTAGATATGGTACCTATTCTAAGGAGTTTCCTATTATAAATAACACAGTTGGGAGAGAAGTTGGTAGGTAGGAATGGGCTGACTCAGGAGGGAGAGTGCTGCCTCTCACTAGGGGTCTGCAAGGCAAGACTGAAGTGAGAGATTCTTGCCCAGGTATGGGTTAGACAGGGTGGTCTATGAGGTCCTTCCACAAATCTAAGATTCTGTGACTTCTTTGGACAGACTTTGAACCTTGACTGGGCCACCTGGGAGTGGGGGGAGGTGTCAATGGTCTAATTCTCCTGTTTGCAGATTCAGAGTATTGATTTTATCAGTTTACTCCAGAGTGATTAGATTCTGGGAAATCAATTCATAGATAAGATTAGATATAGAGTTGGAATGGAGTTTAGAGGCCATTTACTCCAACCCCTTCATTTTACAGATGAGGAACTGAATTCCAGAGAAGTCAAATATCTCGCTCAAGGACACAGAGCCACAAAGTGGCAAAACTAGTTGAACTTACATCCTCTGACTGCAAATCTGGCACATTTTCCATTGGACTAGAGTTGCAGATGGTCCATAAAATATTCCCTCCTAGTGAAAGCAAGACTCTGTTTAGAAGATCAAATTAGGAAATAGAAGGTTGCCTAGTGAGCAGGGACTTAGAACAAAGTGAGTTGGGTATTCTTCAAGGATTCTCCCTTTAAGCGAAGATGGTGGGATTTCATTTCTACATTTTAAGGATTCTTTGTTGAAAGAACTGGGGCTGGTCATCTAGAAGCCATGTCTCATTAAACAGCAATGGTGACAGCATGTTGACAAATTCATTTGCTACCCAAATTCCTTATTAGTCACCAAGAATTTCAGTCAATCTGTGACCTCATGAAAGGCAAGTTATGTCTAAATTATTATAGCTCATCCTACATTAAGTACATTAAAACTCTATACCTTGTGTCTTAGAATCAATACTAAGTATCAGTTCCAACTCAGAAGAAAGGTAAGGGCTTGGCAATTTGGGTTAGGTGACTTGCTTAGGGTCACAGAACTAGGAAATGTCTGAAGTCAGATTTGAACCCAAGACCTCCTGTCTCCAGGCATCCTATCCACTGAGCCACCTAGCTATCCCATTGAGTATATTTTAGATTTGTTTTCCAGAAGAGATTTTAAAGTGAGCACTTTTCTTCTCAGTAACATACTTTCAAGGCATCTCTTAGGGCAGGTTATTTCTGGAAAGATTTCTACAGATGACTAATCTCATTTCATGTGAATTATTATTGCCTTTAATTAATTCTGAATAAATGAATGATTATTCATATTTTAAGAAAGGCAAACATTTTCATGGTAGTTTTGGTGAAAGAGTCATTCAGATATGTAGTTTCATTCCCCCCCACAATAGTCCAATGAAATATGTAGGATGTTTTATTCTAGAGACAAAAAAACTGAGTTTCAGAAAAGGGAAATAATTTAGCCAGCATCACAACTTCTAAGTGAAGGATCCGAAACTTAGTCCTTCTGACTTCAGAACACATTCTTTGTTGTTGTTTTTTTAAACCTTACTTTTTCTCTTAAAATGAATACTATGTATTAGTTCTAAGGCAGAGGAAGGGTAAGAGCTAGACAATGGGGATTAAGTGACTTGCCCAGGGTCACATCGCTAGGAAGTTTCTGTGGTTAGATTTGAATCCAGGTCCTCCCATCTCTAGGCTTCACTCTTAGTTCATCGAGCCACCCAGCTGCCCCTTGGTAGAGCACATTCTACTACATCATGTTCCTTCCTCTTCAGTTTCAAGGGGTAAAATTTTCTGAAAACATTCTTAAATCTAAATACCACTCCTACTCAAGAGTATTCTGGCCACTAATTCTGCTTACACTATTTGTTTGCAATGTTTCTATGCCCAATTACATGGTCAATCTTTGTGAATGTACCATGTGTAGCTGAAAAGAAGGTGCATTCTTTTTTGTCCCTATTTATTTTTCTTCACTTATCTATGAAATCTAATTTTTCTAGGATTTCATTCACCTCTCTTATCTCTTTCTTATTTATTCTTTGGTTTGATTTATCTAGATCTGAAAGAGGAATATTTAGACCTCCCACTAGTATAGTTTTACTATCTATTTCCTTCTTGAGCTCTGCCAGTTTCTCCTTTAGGAATTTGGATGCTATACCATTTGGTACATACATGTTGAGTACTGTTATTTCCTCATTGTCTATACTGCCTTTTATCAGAATGTAATTACCTTCCCTGTCTCTTTTAATCAGATCTATTTTTACTTTGGCTTTGTCAGAAATCATGATTGCCACTCCTGTCTTCTTTTTCTTAGTTGAAGCCCAAATCCAAAAGATTTTGCTCCAGTCCTTGGACCTTAATACTGTGTATGTCCACCCCCCTCATATGTGTTTCTTGTAGACAACATATGGTAGGATTTTGGTTTCTAATACACTCTGCTATTTGCTTCCATTTTATAGGTGAGTTCATCCCATTTACATTCAGAGTTATAATTATCAGTTGTGTATTCCCCAACATTTTGGTATCCTCTCCTAGTTGTACCCCTTCTTCTTGTGCTATTCCTTTTAAACTAATGGTTTTTTTAAAACCAGTCCCCCTTGTCCCCTCCCTTGATTTATTTCCCTTTCCACCCCCTCCCTTATTATTCCCCTCTTTTTATTTTTTAAGGCCTGACGAATTCCCTCCCCCCTCTCTTTCCCTCCATTTTTTGACCTCCCCACTTCCCTGCTCCCCTTGGTTTATCACTTCTGACTTTCTCAGTAGGGTTTGATAGAATTCTATATCCCAATGGATATAGCTACTCTTCCCTCTCAGGGTTAATTCCGCTGAGAGTAAGGTTTAAATATTACCTCTTAATGCTCTCTTCCTCTCCTTCTTATAATATTATCCATCCCCTCCTCTTCCCATGTTTTCTTTGTATGGTATAGAATATCCTATTTTTCTTATTCATTCAATTTTCTCTTGGTGCCATCTACTATTCACCTCCCCCTTCCTCCCCACCCCCACCCTGTATCATCTTAGACCATTTAGTACTCCAACCTCTCCCTATGAATAATTCTTCTAATTACAATAATAGTGAATATAGTTTTTTAAAATTACACAATAACATTTCTCCATATAGGAATACAAACAATTTGATCTTATTGAAGCCCTTAAAGAGGCAAATTTAAAAATAAGAGTTTTCTTTCTTTCCCCTCTGTTTCTTATTTACCTTTTTATGTTTCTCTTGGTTTTTGTGGTTGGATATCAAGCTTTCCATTTAGTCCTGGTCTTTTCTGTGCAAATACTTGGAAATCTTCTATCTTGTTGAATGTCTATACTTTCCCCTGGAAGTATATAGTCACTTTTGATGGGTAGGTGATCCTTGGTTGTAGACCCAGTTCTCTTGCCTTTCTCAATATCATATTCCAAGCCTTGTGGTCTCTTAGTGTGGAGGCTGCCAGATCCTGTGTGATCCTGATTGGTGCTCCTTGATATTTGAATTGTCTCTTTCTGGCTTCTTGTAAAATTTTTTTCTTTTATTTGGAAGCTCTTGAATTTGTCTATTATATTTCTGGGGGTTATCTTTTCAGGGTTCAGTGTAGAGGGTGATCTAAGGATCCTTTCAATGTCTATATTGCCCTCTTGTTGAAGAACTTTAGGGCAGTTTTGTTGTATAATTTCTTGTAGTATGGAGTCCAAATTTCTATTAATTTCTGCTTTTTCAGGAAGACCAATGATTTTCAAATTGTCTCTTCTAGATATGTTTTCTTGATCTGTCAATTTCTCAGTGAGATATTTCATGTTTCCTTCTATTTTATCAGTCTTTTGATTTTTTTTATTTGTTCTTGCTGTCTTGAGAGATCATTGGCTTCTACTTGCCCAATTCTGGTCTTTAGAGTCTGGTTTTCTTCTATAACCTTTTGATTTTCCTTTTTGATTTGGTCTATTCTGTTTTCCAGGTGTTTAATTTTGATCTCCAATTTGCTTATCAATTCTTTTGATTTGGGGGCATCTTTCTCCAATTGGGAGTTTCTATCTTTTAAACTATTAATTTCCTTTTGAGCTACTTCCCACTTCTCTCTCCAAATATCTTCCATCTTTCTCATCATCTCACATTTGAACTCTTCAAGAGCTTGTAACCAATTTTCATTTTTTTGGGAAGGTTTGGATGTGATTATTTGTTTGTTTTCCTCTGTTGTTTGCTCTGTTGTCTGGATTTTTTCTGTGTAAAAGTTGTCGAGTGTTAAAAATTTCTTCTTGATTTTTCTCTTTTGAGGTTCTTGTGCCTGGCTTGCCATTATTATTATTTCTTTCTCAGTCAGAAGTCTGGGTGAGGCAGACAGGCTTTCTGCCTATCCTTTTGAGCTTTAGAGCAGTTTTGGTCTGAGTCACAGGGCCATGCACCTTCTCAGCTTTATCCTCATGCCCAGGGTTGATCTGCACTCTTTAGGCTCCTGAGGTCTCAAGTCTAGTTGTTCTCAGGATCAAGCCACCTGGTGGTCCCCTTGCTTGCTCCTCTCTCCGAAGCTACTTTAACAATCTCAGGGTGCTACTTCCACAGTCATGCATCCCTCTGCACTGGGTGCCTACCCAAGGTCCGTGCCTGCACTCAAGGTCTGTGTTCAAAATCCGTGTTCTTTAGCCTCTTGGGGTCTTAAGTCTTGCTGCTCTCAGGAGCAGGCCCTGATGATCCCAGATAGCTGCCAAGAACTTAATGGATGCCCCAAACTTGCTCTAACTCTTGTGCACTGGCTTTGGCACTGTAGGTGGTGTGTGGGGGAGGGGGTTGCTCAGCTCCTGTTTTAGTGAGAGCTATTTCACCCCCTTTATAGCATGGAAATGCCCTGATACCACATACCTTCAATGATTCACCCTGTTGTGGGGTCCCTTCATTCGTCTGGATTTGTTTTTATGTCCTCTTGAGGAGTCCTATATGTGTGGGTTAGGAGAGGTTAAGCAGCTGCTTTTATTCTGCCATCATTTTAACCCAGAAGTCCCTCTGCTTACACTCTAAATTAAATTCATTCAGGTAAGTTTTTATTTAGAATGTTAATATTGTAGAAATAAAATCATAGAAGGTGGACTGAACTGCATGTGGCCAAAGGACCACCTATTGGTTACTTCTGCTCTAGGTCAGAGGACTTGATTGTTGCTTCTACACACCATGTTAAATAGAAATATATGTATGTATGTATGTCTCTCCTAATGTAAATAAACATTTTTTTTAATTTAGAAAACTTGTGAGTAGGTCAGGGGCAACCCCTCTTCGTGGTTTTCATTTTGGTTTTTAGTTCTGATACCTCTAAGTTCTGCATTCTTGCAGGAATTACTTCAGGAGTAACTTTACCTATGCATTTGTCTTTGTTCTCACCTGTGTTCCATGCTGGAAAGCAGAGGAGGATGGTAGAAGTGAATGATTTATAGTCAGAGGACCAGCATTCAAACCCAGGTTCTTCCACTTACTACCCATATGACCTTGGGCAAATCACTCTCTGGGACTTAGCTTCTTCATCTGTGTGATGAAGAAGTTAGACTAGATGAAGTCTACAGTCTGTTTTAGCTCTAAATCTATTCTGGCTGACAGTAAAGGGTCATTTTAGGACAGAGGGAGTGTCTTAAAGTCTGATTTCCTGACCATTTTTGATTTAGGGCCAGAATGGCTGTGTCTATACACTTCCTTTAATCCTATTATTATGAATTACGAAAGGGGAAACACCTGTAACCTGCATTCTGTGAAGTCTCAGTATGTATCCAAGGACACTTTTCCCCTGACATAATCCATAAAAAGGTCAAAGGTCCAGTGGGACCAGGTAGATACTAGATCAAGTTTTTCTCCCAGCTGTCATGTACAACTTTAATTAAATTACATGTACTTCACTCTTTTTGCCCCATATGCTCATGTATCTCCCCTCCCCTCTTTAGATTAGAAACATGCCAGGGCAAACATTATTCTTGTTAGACTGGGAGTCCCTGGGAGCCATGGACAATATTTCTTCCTTGTAGAATCATAATGTTTAATATTCGTACATGGGGTAAGCAGCATGAAATGAATAATCAAATGTTTCTGGGAAAGGGGGAGCAAGGAGGCAGCAATCTGGAAAAGAGAGATACTCATTGGAGGCATAAAATCCATGGTGAAAAAGGAAACACTTGGTAGCTTCACATTTTTAGCTAATTATTTTTGCTAAGTACATGCAAAATTCAATGGATTCTCTATACTCAAAAAGCAAGGCTTGTTGGCTTCCTCTAAATTTTAGTACCCTGAAGGCAAAGTCTTAGTTACAGTTCCACGTCACGTAGCCTTCTCTCCCCCTTACCTCATAGTGTCTAGGATAATGTCCTTCACATAGCAGCTTATTGATCCATGGTGTTGACTGATTTACTCACAGTAAAAATAATAAAAATAAAACCAAAAAGTATTCTCTGTCACGTAAAAAGTCTTGCTCAAACCCACGTTGGGAAGTCACTTTCCAAGTCATGGCAATATAATTGAGCTGATTTTGATGATTTTGATGATTTAGGCAACTGAAACAACTAGATTCCCAAAATTTCATGGAGGCAAATAGCCAATTTACTTTTGTTGGATTTTTAGCAAATTATCTAACTCATTGGGACAACTCATATATTTCATGGTGATCAATTGATGGTAGTTTGGGTAGATGAGATCTTTATAGATGAGATTGAGAGGCAATATGGTTCAGTAGAAATGCTAGCCATGAAGAAAAACTTGGATTGATAGTCCTGTGTACAGGAGAAATTTTGTCTTTGAAGTCAGTCAGTCAATAAACATTTATTAGGTACCTACTATGTGCCAGGCATTTTGATAAATGCTGGAGATACAAAGAAATGCAAAAGATAGCTTCTGCTCTGAAGGAATTCCATCTAATGGAGGAAACAACTGCAAACAACTATGTACAAACAAGTTATGTATAGGATAGATTTGGAAATAATCAGCAGAAGGAAGTTTATAGAATTAAAGAGGATTGGGAATGGCTTCCTATAAAAGAGAGGTGTCAAACTTAAATAGAAATGGGGGCCACTAATTCATTTATTAGAATCCCTACAGCTGCTATTGACTTAGTTTTGAAATGTAATGTTATCTATGTTCTATTGGATTTTTATTTATGTTGTTAAGTCTTTTCCAATTACATTTTAATCTGATTTGGGCTTCATGGGAGCATTGCTGCAGACGATGGCCCCCAGCTGCATGTTTGATGCCTCTGCTACAAAAGATGGGATTTTAGCTGGAATGTGAAGCTGGGGAAGCCAAGAGGCACAAATTAGGGATGAGATAATTCCAGGCAGTGAAAATGCCAAATGTAATTTGTATAAAAGGGAGAAGCTACCTCAAAATTGGAAGAAAAGAGATTCTAAATGTATAAATATATTAGATTGCTGTAATCATGGAACAAGAGAGGATTGCTCAGTGGCAGATAGTAGAGGACAGTCATTGGCTTTACAGTAATCTGAGTGGAGGACCCAGACTAAGGGAAATCCCCCAAAAAGGTTACCTCTTTCTCTAAATTCCCTTCCCAGTACCTATCTTTTCCCACAGATACGATAATATAATCAGCTGTTTCATTACACAAATGTTTTGAGTAAACTGAGTAAGCTTAATTTTATTGGCATGTAACCCCTGACTTGAAAGTACTTAATAGATGCTTTATCTATCCATTCATCCATGAGAGGCTGAAGCTCAATGCCTGTCCTTTAGAAACTTATCATCTCATTCAGCAGACTGTTAGAAACATCTAGTAAATAGTATAAGACAATATATCTTCATCTTCTAAATTATGTCAAGTTCAGAGAAATGACAAGATCAAGTTCTTTGAAAATTGCTTCAGAGACAGGAAGAAGGATAATATTTATGCTCTTCAACTCCTATAATAGTGCTTTCCTCCTAGAAGGGGCTTCATAATATTAGTGCACAATATTAGATATAGGTAGAATTCTTCATCATTTACAGAAATTTTTTGAGAGACACAAAAATATAAATGATAATTCTTGCCCTTATCTAATTGGAACAGTAGTACCTACCACCCCCTAAATTCCAGTAGAAACAGAAAACAAAATGACAGGGGTTGGAGAAAGCCCCTCATCCTGTGAAGCCTGAATAAGGAAGGCAATGGCAATCTCTGGAGTGTTTCAGCTGACAGGAATTTGAAATAGTCAAGAGACTGAGACTGGTCAGTACAAAATTGAGTTTAGAACTCATATTTCAGCCCCTCGAATCCATACTCATCTAGCTGAACTACCTAGTTATCACCTAGCACTGAATTCCTGAAGCATGGAATTTGAACTTTTTCTCTTTCCAGTCCTACTCTTAAACCTTGTTGCAAATTTCTAATTTTGACCTTGCTTCCATCTCTAATCTGCTGATGGCTTTTTGAGTTTGTTGATTTATTCCCAACCTAGTTCCTATTACTGGCTCATGGTATTCCTCCTTCTCTTCTTTTTATTTTGTGTAAATGGAATTAGCTCACCCTCATTCATTCGTTAGACTTTAGCCATCAGAAATAATGTCACACCCCACCCAACTTAAAATTAAGTGGGGAGTGGGAGGTCTCTGATTCACATGTGATAGTAAGTAACAAATCAAAAACAAGGGACTACCTCCTGGGCAGTCCAAAACAGTACTGAGGCTGCCATTTGTCCATGTGAAACTGGAGGTGGACACAGGAAGTGACGGAAGATGCTATCTTTTAAATATGATGGTAACTTCCTGTGGAGAGTTTTTGGCACTTTGAACTTGGTGTGGAAGGATCTCTGGTGAGACCTCAGACTGCTTCCCTTTGAATTGTCACATGGGTAAGTTAGGCTGCCTCTTCCTCTTCCCTTGGCTTTTCTGGAGGCTCCAGACTCAAGGAGGCCTCTCTTCTTAGCGGAGGCCTTTTGGGTAGAAGCCTTGTTTAATTAACCTTTGTGCCCCTCTGCTGGGGCCTCTGAATCCCTACCTGGTTCTGGGCCAGAGTTTCTCTCAATTTCCCTACCTTCAACCTTCCTGAGTGTAAATAAATCAACATAAAAGTCTTTCTGACTTGGGTCTCTTTTATTTTGAAATCGAATTAATCGATTTCTGGCAACCAAACCTTAAATATCCAGTCCAACCATAATAATTCCCATTTTCCCCTCTTACAATTTTTAATAACCCTTACCTTTTGACTTAGAATCAATAATGTGTATTGGTTCCAAAGCAAAAGAGAGGTAAGGGCTAGGCAATGAGGGTTAAGTGATCTGCCCACGGTCACATAGTTAGGAAGTATCTGAGGCCAGATTTGAACCCAGGACACCTGCCCACACACACATACACATCTCTGAGCCTGACTTTCAATACACTGAGCCACCTAGCTATTCCCTGGTACTCCTCTTCTAATCATTACCTATGATAATTCCTCCCACTCATCCAAACATACAGGATAGGTTCTTTACTACTATCCTGGGGGAAGTGGGGGGGAAGAAACAGGAAGAAAAATTCAGTTAATACTATAGATAGAACCCAGGAATGGTCCTCACCAGCTTCTAGCCAGGATCCTATGCAATGGGCCAGAATAGACAAGAAACAGACATTTAGCCACCAGATGGTGTTTGTAGCCACTCACCTGATCCTGTTCAATTCTAAGACACTGGGTCCTAAGGATTTTCTCACCCTTTAGTGGCTTACTTATGCCCTGAAGAGCAGAAGCGCTAAAAAGGTACAACACTGGGAAAGCCAATGACAGACTGTAAGACACAGTGTTTGTGGCAGCGAGAAAGAGAGAGAGAGACAGACAGACATATGCAAGAGGATGATGCTATGCTGAAAGTAGGAAAGAAAAACACCAGAAAAGATGGTGGCTGTCCTTTCCCTGTCCAGCTTGAATTCTATGGCATCTGTGGTACCACCTGGTCAACCTGAATAAAACAAAACTATCAAAGTAGTTACAAGAAAGGGTCTTAAATCAAGGTAGAAAAATTGCAGTCTGGGTTTCCCCACAGTACCATGCACCATAGCACTGGTAGTCTCTGGTAAGATACAGAGAAAGCGATGATTAAATAGTCTTATGGGATGAGGGTAGAGAGAAACATCCTGGTTACATAAGTCCACAGAAATCTGAGCAAGAAGGCAATAGCAAGAGACTAGGATGGCTGGGGAATGAGTTTCTTGTTCTTTAGATTTGATTGCCCTTTTTATAATTCAGTTCTTGGGCAAAGGAGGTTTGGCAAAGGGCTTTCTTTTGCTTTCTTTCCCTTCCTTCCTTCCTTCCTTCCTTCCTTCCTTCCTTCCTTCCTTCCTTCTTTCCTTCCTTCCTTCCTTCCTTCCTTCCTTCCTTCCTCCTTCCT
>NC_058133.1:118250225-118265303 GCF_016433145.1 Gracilinanus agilis
TTTCTTTCTTTCTTTCTTTCTTTCTTTCTTTCTTTCTTTCTTTCTTTCTTTCTTTCTTTCTTTCTTTCTTTCTTTCTTTCTTTCTTTCTTTCTCTTTTAAGGCAGGAGAGGACCAAGGACTAGGCAATGGGGATAAATGACTTGCCCAATGTCACCCAGCTAAGAAGTGTCTTAGGGCAGATATGAACCCAGATCTTCCAAATTCCAGGCCTGGATCTTTATCCTAGCTACCCCTGCAAGATCAATTCATAATCATAAAGTGCCTTTTGATTTGATCTGGGAACTGGGCAGTCAGAATATTTTCTGCAGCTAAAGTCTACACTCCCAATACATGACTGACCAGACAATAAATTAGCTTTGATTCTCCTTTGCACCCCACCCCACCACTGACAAACATCACCTCTTTTTTACAAGTATGCTATGTTTCAGGGAGCCATTTCTCCATTCCAGTAGACAAACATGCTTGGGTATTATATGTATCATATACTCAGTATAGTCTTGAAAAGCAAATGAATTACATATAACTAGCACACAATATATAATCAGATAATAAAACCTCTATCATGTGATTCTATAAATCTGCCACTCTCCCAAACCCCTAAGTTCCCTAAAGAGATATAGGATTGATTTATAGTTTGCATTTGTCCAGTTATGTTTGGCTATACCCCTGTAAACTTGGAAACTGAGGGCAAAGTTTCTTTGCACAGCAGGTTTAACTCTCGATGCTAGCACATCCAGTCTTCAAACGAAGACACCAAAACCCTGGAGTTGGAATTTTGACTCAGTCTGGAATTCAAGATCTGGGGGCAATCAGAACTCATAGAGGCAAAGCTTTCCCTAGTCTCAGCTGTGCAAACACTGGCAGAAACATCTGGATGCCTCTGGTCACTATTAGCCTATTGTGGAAAAGGATTAGAGGACTCAGCATCCATGCCTGGCAAAAGCTCATGCTACTGTCATCAGCTCTAGGATTTCTTTTTCCTCTTGTGAGCACAGCAGCTTCTACTGCATGTTTTTCTCTTTGACCCCACCCCAGTCAAATTCCAGTCACCAAGACTCTGGGTAGGGACAGAATGAGAGGTATTACTGATCTAACAAGATCTATACAACTGCTTGAAATGGGAGAGGAGAGAATAGGAGTTACAATCATAATCAGATTAGCAGTGAGGTAATCAAATCCATTATTTGGTCATTGTTTTGGTGCAGAAAAACCAAATCCAACAAGCTTTGGTTGATTCAATCAACTAAATAGGTTACACATTCTTTCTTGGGGCTTCTCTGGGCTAACACTGGTTTATAGATTTAAGTTTTCAAGGAGTGTTGGGGCTGCACAGAAGGCAATTAGAATGTAGGAGCTGCTTGTGAAAGATAACACTGCCCATTCCTAATGATGGCAGCAAGGACTGCATGCCACCAAGGCATCTTTAAACCTTTCCCTTTCCCGCAGAATAATTAGGGTCCCTAGAACTGTGACTGTGACATAACATCAGAGGAAAGCAATGCCTTAGAAGGTGAAGTCAGGAATTTCACTTTCTTTAACGCTTTGAAATAGATATGACATTCCTTTTGCTGTTTGCTATGTCCAAAACCCTGGACTGCTCACAGCTCAGCCCAGCAAACAAGGTTTCCTTAAGGACTCATTCCATGCAAGGAAATGCCAATAGAAACACCCAGGGAGGGGGCAGCTGGGTGGCTCAGTGGATTGAGAGTCAGGTATAGAGACTGGAAGTCGTAGGTTCAAATACAACCTCAGACACTTCCTAGCTGTGTGACTCTGGGCAAGTCACTTAACCTCCATTGCCTAATCCTTACTGCTCTTCTGCCTTGGAACCTATGCATACTGTTGATTCTAAAGTGGAAGGTAAGGGTTTAAAGAAAAAAAAAGAGAAAATGAGACTGTCACAGCCACAAAGCTCTCCTACTACAAGATTGCCCTTGGTTCTTGTATTCACTATTCTTTCTCTATGATTTAGTTTTCAAACACCAGCATGGAAGAATTGACTGTCCCTGCTTTGAATACTGGCTATGTAGAACCTTAGCATGAGAATGCTAGTGGTGCATTCTTCAAGAATATTGCCAGCATTAAATAAATAATATGGAAATATGTTTTGCATAATAATGTAAACCCAGATTGCATTTCTTGTCAACCTCAGGAGGGGGGAGGAAAGAAGGGAGGGAGACAACATGAATCATATAACTTTGGGGAAAAAAACAAATAGAAAAAGGAATATTGCCAGCATGAGAGTAAGTAGGTAGGTGACTTGAAAGCCAGGCCCAGAGACAGGAGGTCCTGGGTTCAAATTCGACCTCAAATACTTCCCAGCTGTGTGAGCCTGGACAAGCCACTCAACTCCCATTGTCTATCCCTTATTCTTCTTTTGCCTTGGAATCAGTACATAGTATTGAGTCTAAGATGAAGTTAAGGGTTAAAAAAAAAAACAAACATTGCCAACAACTGCTGCCTTTCCACCCCCATAGCTAGGCTGCCCTGCCTCTTTAATTTTTTTTTCGATTCTGGCAACAACTAATTTTGAAAATCTGAAAAAATTAGTCGTTTCAGTCTCACTCTCTAGGGTTCCAGAATCTTCAAACAAAAGCAATTGCCAGCTTTTTTCTGACTTTTTTCCTACTTGAAGTACCCACTACTGCCAACCTCTCATGAACCAAAAGATTCACATTAGGGTCAAAGCAAACTTTTTTACTGGTCAAAGGTCAATAGAAAGGAAAACAAGACGTGCAGAGCTTAGGTAAGCATGGGCATAGAGCGCTATTTCTGCTCTGACCTTACATGGTTTTGTCCACATCTGTCTACTCCTTGTATTTTCTTTCTAAACTCCAGACTTTTAAAACTTCATTCTGTGAGCATCAGGTCTTCCTTCCCCCTCCTTTCTCCTGGGAGTTGGCACCTGTTGGATCTCATAACACAATAAGCCAGACTTCTAATTGTTTTCTTTGTTTCTTTGGGATCATCTGGACTATAAAAGATTTTTCTAGATTCTCCAACCCACTAAAGAAAAAACCATTTTCTCCTTACTCCAATTAGTCTTAGAAAGTATTATCTTTCCTCTATTATTTTATGGGCATTAAAAAAAGATCTTTTCTTCAAGATTAGAATCAGGGGGGGGATTATAATTCCCAACATAAGAGGGGAAGCTAGTTAGCTCAGAGGATTGAGAGACAAATTTAGATACAAGAGGTCCTGAGTTCAAGTGTGACCTGAGTTCAAGGCATTTCTAAATAAGGGAGCATCTAATTGTTTCTTTTTATGATGCTTTTAAGTACTTTCTGGGAAGTCAAGTGGGGCATTTGGGGGAGTACGGTGTCCCAAAGTCTATTTCCAGTCATTCTCTGAAATATTGAATGAATGCTTGACAAGGAAAAAAAAAAACAGGAAAAGGCAGAGAGGATAGATATTACTTCATTAATATAACTTAACCCAGTGGTTGTCAAGCTTTTTGATCTCAGGACTTGTTTACATTCTTTTTTTTAAAATAAAGATGTTTTATTTTTAACCATTACATGTAATAAATTTCCACATAAATTTTCTGAAGTTATATGATCCAAATTGTCTCTCTCCCTCCCTTCCCTCCCCCCACAATTTGATATGGGTTATACATGTATTATCATGCAAAACATATTTCCATATTGTTCATTTTTGTAAGAGAATAATTATATAAATCCCAAACCTCAAAACAAATACCCAAATAAACTTAAATGAAAAACTGCATGCTTTGATCTGTATTCCAACCCCAACAGTTCCTTCTCTGGAGGTGTATAGCATTCTTTGTCATAAGTTCATCAGAATTGTTCTGGATCATTTTATTGCTATGGATAGCTAAGTTTATCACAGTTGATCATCCCATAATTTTGCTGTTACTGTGTACAATATGTTTGCCTGATTCTGCTTATTTAGCTTTTTATCTATCTATCTATCTATCTATCTATCTATCTATCTATCTATCTATCTATCTATCTATCAACTTATCTATCCATCTATCTACCTACTTATCTATCAATTGATCTACTGATTTATCTATCTATGTATTTATTTCATGTGGGCTTTTCCAGCTCTTTCTGAAATGATCCTGTTCATCATTTCTTATAGCACAATAGTTTTCCATCATCATCATATATCATAATTTGTTTAGCCATTCTCCAATAGGTGGATAGCCCTTCATTTGTTTACATTCTTAAAAATGATTGAGGATGGGATGATTAGGTGGCTCCATGGAGAGAGAGCCAGCTCTGGTGTTGAGAAGTCCTGGATTCAAATATGGTCTCAGACACTTCCTAATGGTGTGACCCTGGGCAGGTCATTTAACCCCAATTACCTAGACCTTACCTCTCTTGTCTTAGAATTGATACAGTATTGATTCTAAAATAGAAGGTAAGGGTTTTATTTAAAATATCTATCTATATGTATATGTATATATATATATATGGATATATATGGAGAGAGAGAGAGAGAGATGACGTCCAAATAATTTTGTTCATGTGGATTATATCTACTGATCTTTACTGTATTAGAAACTAAATGTCAATATTATTATGGAAATAGTTTTGACCTCAGAGATCCCCAAACAGATCTTGGTGATTTACCCCAGACCAACTTTCAGGAACCACTGTTTTAACCTAACCAAGATGTCTGCTGAAGTTAGGAGTCGTAAAGAAAGGTCTGAGTAATTCTAGGGTCACTTGTCACAGAGACAAGTTAGGATCATCATCAGCGGCCACTGAATGCAGTCTGTTCCATCCAAGGGAGTGGACCTTCAACTTCCCTGACTAGAAGAGGGTGGAGGGGCAGTTCTGGACTAAGAAGATCAATTCACACAGCCATTCACTCAAGCTGTCATATATATTCTACCTTTCACTGCCAAAATCCTTGAGTCATTCATGGCATTTACTACCTCACCTCCCAGTCATAAATCAATCCTGAGTAACAAGGTCATTATTCTAACTGCTCTTTTAAATGTTATGGCCTTTTCTTAGTCTTCATCCTTTGTGACTTCTTGGTAGCTTAACACAATTGACAACTTTCGTGGCACAGCTCTCCTCCTTCCTGCCTAATTATACCTTCATACACTCTACTGGCTTCTTCTTGCTTCCAGGACCAAATGCAAAATGCTCTGTTTGGCATTTGAAGTCCTTTATAACTTAGCCTTCTCCTGTCTTTCCAGTCTTCTTATACCTTACTTGAAACAAATTCCCCAATTAATTCATTGGCTCTGGCCTTCTGGCTGTTACATAAATAAGATCTTCTATCTCTTAGTTCTAGGTATTTTCTCTTCTATCCTCAGTGCTCAGAATGTTCTCCTTCCTCCACTGCCAGGCTTCCTTTAAGTTCAAACTAAAATCTCACCTTCTATGGGAGGCCTTACTCATTGCTTCTTAATTCTAGTGCCTTCCCTCTGTGAAGTATTTGTTTATTTGCATATTGTCTTTTGCCTCTTTTTGTATCCCCAGGTGCTTGGCACAATGCCTAGCATATAGTAGACACTTAATAAATAAATGCATAATGATTAGTAAATTCTCTGTTGGATCATCATCTATTACCTCCTAAGAATGGTTGTCCCCAAGATTGTACCTTGAGTATTCTTTTTTTTTCTCTTCCTTGGTGACTTCAGCTGCTCTCATGGGTTCAATCACAATCTATATGAAGATAAATCCCTGATTTTTATAATCTTCTCTAAGCTAAATATCTCCAATTCCTTCAACTGATCCTCCTATTATATGGCCTCTAAACCTTGTGTCCTACAGATTGCCACTCCTTCCACCCACCCCCCAGCCTCAGGATTTTTATTCATTCATTAAATATTAAGCACCTACTATATAGTCAATGAAAACATAGGATAAGATCTAAAGATAAGACCCCTGATAAATTAATCTAGGAATTTGAAAATACAATGTCTGTAGTTCTAAGCCTTTCTATCTAGTGTGACCTTGGACTTTGCCTATCTCTTTTTTATTAAGTGCCAGTTGGAAGTATTGATACCCTGAAGCTGAAGCCCCAGCCCGCTTCTCTTCAAAGACCTTCTTCACCCCAGGATCCTGTGACCAGACAAATCTTTGGGACTGCTTTTTTTCCAGAAAGATTACTCAAGACACAATCACTAAACGGGAGGTTCTACAAATGATGTCCTGATCAAATACTGGTAATGACCCTCATAGTTCCAATATCTGCTAGGCACTGTCCTAAGTAATTGAGAAATAGTATCTCATTTGATCTTCATACAACCTGAGGCAGTAGATGCCAATATTATCCCCATTTTACACTTGAGTTAGGCAGAATTTGAGCACCTGGTACATAGTAGGTGCTTAATACATATTTACGGATTGATCAACTGATTGACTGGCCCAGAGTCACACAACTAATAAATGGTCTGAGACTACATTTGAACTCAGGTCTTCCTGACCCCAGGTCCAACATACACTAAAGTATCATACCATGGATGGTGGGGTCTGGGTCATTAATAGGTGAAATATATCCTTAAAGTATATTCCATAAGATGATGAAAAAAGTTTTTAAATGTATCCAGTGGGTATGGTGGGAAGAAAATTGGACCAAGAATCAAACTACTTGTAGTCCAGTCCTGATTCTTCCACTGAATTGCTATACAACTAGAGCTAATATCTTTTCTTCCTTGGCCTTTAGTTTCCTCACTTGTAAAATGAGGACTTTGATTCAGTAAGGCCTTTTTTTTCCCTTCTAAAGTTATACAGTTTCTTAACTAATTATTTTATCTACACAATACCCAAACAAGTGGTTTTGACTCTCCACCCCTTTTCAATTAATTCCTTTTCAACATTTATGTCATAATGAGAAAACCAACCAATCAATCAGCATTCATTAAGCCCTTACTATGTTCCAGGCATTCTATGAATAATTAGAGATATAAAGAAAAAGCAGAAATGGTCCCTTGCCCTGAAGGAGCTTCTAATGGGTGAGATAAAATACTTAAATCAATAAATAGAAAAGAAACACTATTTAAAACCCAACAATAACACATAGCTAGCTGTAAGAAGGGGTGAGACTAGGAAAGACATGGAAAGAAAGTTCCAAAGAGCAGGGACATTTCATTTTGATTCAGTGCTTTTGTTGTGCAGACACAACCACCCTGTCGGAACTATAAGGGCTATTGCCAGTATTTGACTAGGACTCTATTTGTAGATTCTGTCATTTAGTGACTGTGTCCTAAGAAATCTTCCTGGAAGAAAGCAGCCCTAAATGACTTGTCTGGTCATAGGATCCTGGAGTGAGAAAGGTCTTTGAAGAGAAGTAGCTGGGGCTTCAGGGTATCAATACTTCCAAATGGCCCTTAATAAAGGAATAGGCAAGGGTGTAAAATCACACTAGACAGAAAGGCTTAGAGCTATATACATTGAATTTTAAAATTCCTAGATTCAGCTGTGTGACCCTGGGCAAGTCACTTGACCCCCATTGCCCACCCTTACCACTCTTCCACCTAGGAGTCAATACACAGAAGTTAAGAGTTTAAAAAAAAATTCCTAGATTCATTTATGAGGGGTCTTTTCATGTTTTCCTAGACTATATATAGGTACTTAATATTTAATGAATGAATGAAGGTCCTGGGTCTAAGGGAGTGAGGACAACCTGTATGACAGAAGGCTTAAAAGCCATAAGAGGATCATTTGAAGGAGTTGGAGAAGTTTAGCTTAGAGAAAACTCAGGGAAGAAGATTGCTGTCTTTCAGTATTTAAGGAAGAGGCATTAGAATTGTTCTGGTTAGCCCAAGAGTATAGTTCAGTTAGACATAACTAGAAGGTTTAAAGAAGCAATTTTACACTTGATATTAAAAAAAAAAAAAACCAACCCCAAACCTTGCTAATATTTGGAGCAGATGTTCTTCTTTTTTTTTTTTTCCTTTAAACCCTTACCTTTCATCTTGGAGTCAATATTTGTGTATTGGCTCCAAGGCAGAAGAGTGGTAAGGGCTAGGTAATGGAGGTTAAGTGACTTGTCCAGGATCACACAGCTAGGAAGTGTCTGAGGCGAGATTTGAACCTAGGGCCTCCCATCTTTAGGCCTGGCTCTCAATTCACTGAGCCACCCAGGTTTCCCCTGGGGTTAACCTGGGGTTCATGGGCCTACAGATTTTGAAGATGAACTTAGGTACCAAAATATGGGTATTTTTATTTTCACTAATCTCTAATGAATTTTTCTTCTCTTTTTAGTATAGGCAACAAATATTATTCTAAGAAGGATGAAGAACATACAAAAAAATGCTTTTACTGCCTTCTTCTTTCAATGTCAATCTGAAGTTTTGCTCCTTTTGGCTTTATCTTCTTTATTTCTTATTTTTACTTTGTATTTAAATTTAAATTTATTTCATTTGTATGGTTCTCACAAAACTTTAAACTGCAAAGTGTTAAAGTTTTTGAGATTAAATGTACACTATTTACATGTTAGTGTTTTTGGAAAACATCTAATAGAGGTTTTTTTTTTATTATTGTACATATATTGACTATTTTTTTTACGTGTTGATACAATTTTTAATAGTTGTTTTCTGACCAGGATCCAACAATGTGTTCTTTCATAAATCATTAGCATTTCTATATATTTCCAACACATCAAAGCAGTGAGAGTTAGAAAGAGAAACACAATGTGTCCTTTACAAGAAACATGATGAAAATGAGAAACGCAGATAAAGTAAAGGCAAGGAAACTAGCAATAGATCTAAGTCTGAGCATGAACTAAATCCAAACACAGTTTCTGGTGGGACAACAATGGTTTAGAGAACATAAATATTCTATAAAAGTCTTACTTTAACATTCATCATACTATGGAGATAATTCTGCTTCCTGAGGGATTGTGGCATTGGAACAAAAGTTCTATGGGTGTGATCAAGTTGGAAAGATCTGGTTTTGGAATGAGTATGGTTCTGGCAACAGATTGTGTCTGTTGCCCAAGGACCAATCTAGCTAAATATGGTCCTGGTAATGTATGTTATCTGAGAACCAGATTACTTAAGTTGATCAAGTTAAATGCTGATAGGAACATGGAAAAACAGGCATATTACATTGCTAGAGCAGCTGTGGATTGTTTTTTAGAAAACAAGATGGAAATGTTCATTAAGAGCTGCAAACTCTTCATGCTCATTAACTAAGGGATCCCCTTACTAGGATTAATCTCAAAGGGTATTATTATTTATTTTTGCTAGGTAAGTTTTTCTATATATATGTGTGTGACACACATATATCTTTTTTAATTTTATTTTTCCTTCAGGGCATTATTTAGAGCGTAAAAAGCTGTGTATGTATGAAAGTAATCATGGAAGCTTTGTTTGTAATGACAAAAAAATTGGAAATAATACAAACACAACGATTGTGGGAAATGGCTGAATAGATTGTGATAAATGAATATAATGGATTCTATTATATTATTATAAATGACAAATATTGGAAATATAAAGAAAATAAGGGAAATATATGAAGAGATGAGACTAAGAATAATACATACTATGATTTCATTAAAAAAAAAGACCACAAAATCAAGACATAAAAATATTAAAAACGAACCCAAAGGTAACTCAAAAGTCAAGGATGTTTATATTAGCACACATATGTAATTCACTTATTTTTAAAGAAAATGTAAACAATGTGGAGTTTGGGGTTTTGCACATTTTTTTGCATTTATTTACTTAAATTCTTTTGTTTTTGTTGGTGGTCACTAAATATATAATTTTTAAAAAATTGTCTTCTGATAGTTTATGATCCATGTTCGCTTCCTCCCTCCCTATTTCCCCCCTCCCTAGGTGGCATGTAATATTATATAGATTATACATGTGCTGTCATGTAATAGATATTTCCTTTGTCATGTGAAAGAAGATCACTTATACAAGATTTTTCAAAAAACCATGAAGAAGATAAAGTGAAAAATAGCATGCTTCAATATTCTTTTTTAGATGAAAAGAGCTATAATTAATCAGTAGACATTGGCTGCTGCTAGTTTTACTTTACATCTTCATTTCATATAGGTATTTTCATATTTCCTAACACTCATTATATGTTATTTTTATTTAGCTCTAAAGGGAAAAAGTGGTATTGGGTTGGACTGTAAATGATGTGTAAGAATTCAGTAGAGGCAAGAAAAGGTTTAAGAGATGGTTTAAGCAAACAGATAGAACTTAGCACAGACCATTTTTTTGGTTATTGTTTTGTTTGTGGGGAAAGGGACAGAGTCTAGTTTGGCTAGAGTGAGGAGGATATGGAAGAGAGAACTAAAAATAATAAACTTGAAAAGGATGAAGTGATCCCATGTTGTAAAGGATCTTAAATGACAAATCAAGGGTTTTGAGCTTTACTTCATGGGGAAAGGAAGCCAGCCAATATTTTTTAGAAGAGGAAGAACATGGCCAGATTTAGGAATAAAAAAAATTATTTTGGCAGTCATTTGAAGTAGGGTTTGGAGGTGTAGTAGGCAGGCCCTCCCCCAAATAAATGGCTATTTTTTGCTGGATAGTTAATTTTTTGGGGGAAAAAAGGCAAAAGCACACAACTGATCCCCTATGGGCTTTTTAGTCCCAGCAGGCAAGCATACAGCTTCCATTATAGATAGAATAAAAATGTTTTGAAAAGTACATAAGCAGGTTTTAACATGTTCATAGGATCATAGATTTAGAGCCAGAAGAGACCTCAGAGGCTATCTAATCTAACCACTAGATTGTAAAAATGAGAACATATGAACCTGAGAAAATTAAGTAACTTGTCCAAAGTCAAATAAATAGTAAGTATCAGAAACAGGATTTGAACAGGTCTTCTCATGCTGAAGTCAATGCTATTTCCATTGTATTATGTTGCTTCCCTGCAATTTCTAGACTAGTATATTTAGTGGTCCTGAGATGAAGACAAAATAGGCTTCAGTCCCTGGATGTGTTTTGCGGGGAGGGAGTGGAACAGATACCAAGAAGTGCCTGACTAATGGAAGAAGTATTTTAGTAGTTTGTGTAAGACCCAGAAAATTACTTATTTAGAAGTAGATATATTTTTTAAAAATCCAAATGTGACAACTATCAAAATCTTGTTCCTTCATTGCAGTTACCTTGAAATGAGGAAACGCTCATCATCCTAAAACATCCCATAAATCCGGATATTCTTCCTCCTCACTTTTCCTTGCTCCTCTGATTGGATGGTGGGGCCACAAACTTCAAAACTTCCTTTAAGGAGGGAATTCAACTCAGATAGTTCTTGGTTTCTCACATGGCTGCATAATTTTGGGACTTCTCTGATTTCTCCACTATGTCCCTGCAACAAGTACCATTCCTCTCTACTCCTTCCACCTTACCCTTACTTTTCAGCTTCTTTTTGTATGTTCTTTCTCCATTATATTGTAAGCTCCTTGAGAGGAAGGAATGGCTGTCTTACTTTTTCATATTTATATACTCAGTGCTCAACACAGTGCCTAGAACATAGTAGACATGTCATAACTATTTATTGTCTATTGAATTGATCTGAGAATATTTTTTTCTTCCCTCCAAAAATGCTTTATTTTTCCCAATTGCATATAAAAAGAATTTTTGGCATTCATTTCCCAACATTTTGAGTTCCAATTCTCTCCGTACTTTCTTTCCTTTCCCTCTCCTCTTCCTATGACAGTAAGTAATTTAATTTTGGTTATACATATGCTATCATATAAAACATATTTCCATATTCATTATGTTGTGGAAGAAGACATATAAAAACAAAACAAAATAAAAAACCATGAAGAGAATAAAGTGGAAAATGGTACATTTTTATCTGAATTCAGACTCCAGAAGTTCTTTCTCTGGAAATGAATAGCATTTTTCATCTTGAGTCCTCTGGGATTGTCTTGGATCATTGTGTTGCTGAGAATAGCTGCCATCCTCAGTTTATCTTAGTCCTGCAGTTACTGTGTCCAGTGTTCTCCTAGTTCTTACTTCATTCTGCATCAGTTCATGTAAAGTCTTTTCAGTTTTTTTCTGAAATTCTCCTGCTCATAATTTCTTATGGCACAATAGTATTCCATTATAATCATATACCACAACTTGTTCAGTATTCCCTAATTGATGGACATCCCCATAACTTTCAATTATTTGCTACTAGAAAAAGAGCTGCTATGAATATTTTTGTACAAATAGGTCCTTTCCTAATCTTTTTGATGTCTTTGGAAGATCACTACTACAGACCTAGAAGTGGTATTGCTCAATAACAAAGTATGTATAATTTAGAGTCTTTTGTGCATAGTTCCAATTGCTCTCCAGAATGGGTGAATCAGTTCACAACTCCACCAACAGTATGTTAATGTCTCAATTTTTCCACATCCCTTCCAACATTTATTTTGCTTTGCTATCATATTAACTAGTCTGATAGGTATTAATCAGTTGTTTAAATGTACTTTTCTCTAATCAATAGTGATTGGGAGCATTTTTTCATATGACTATAGATAGATAGCCTTAATTTCTTTTGAAAACTGCTACTTCATATCCTTTGACCATTTATCAATTAGGGAATGACTTATATGCTTATAAATTAGACTCAGGTCTATATATTTGAAAAATGAAGCCTTTGTTAAAGATGTTATAAAATACAGAGATACTGTAAACATTTTCTCCTAGTTTTGTTTTCCTTTGAATCTTGGTTGCATTAGTTTTGTTTGTGCAAAATCTTTTTAGTTTAAGGTAATCAAAATTATCCATTTTATATCTTATAATGTCTCTTTTTTATTTTGGTCAGGAATTCTTCTCTTAGCTATAGATCTGACAGTTAAACTATTCCATGCTTCCTTAATTTGCCTATAGTAGCACTATTTATATTTAAATTTTGTATCCATTTTAACTTTATCTTAGTATATGATGTGAGATGTTAGTCTATACCTAAGTTCCGCAATACTGTTTTCCAGTTTTCCCAGTAATTTTTTTTTAAAATTTTTAAACCCTTAACTTCTGTGTATTGATTTATAGGTGGAAGGTTGGTAAGGGTAGGCAATGGGGGTCAAGTGACTTGCCCAGGGTCACACAGCTGGGAAGTGTCTGAGGCCAGATTCGAACCTAGGACCTCCCGTCTCTAGGCCTGGCTCTCAATCCACTGAGCTACCCAGCTGCCCCCTTTCCCAGTAATTTTTGTCAAATAGTGAGGTCTTGTTCCAAAAGCTTGGAACTTTCAGTTTTTCAAACATTAGATTACTATGGTCATTTTTCTACTGTATATTGTATACCTAATTTGTTCCATTGATCTACCACTATATTTCTTAGCCAGTACCAGATTATTTTGATCATTACTACTTTATAATGCATTTTGAAATCTGGTATGGTGAAGCCATCTTCTTTCACATTTTTTTTTCATTAATTCCCTTGATATTCTTAACTTTTTGTTCTTCCAGATGAATTTTGTTGTTATTTTTTCTAACTCAATGAATATTTTTTGGTAGTTGACTGGTATGGCACTAAGTAAATTAATTTAGAGAGAATGGCTATTTTTATTGTATTAGCTCAACCAGCTCATGAAAAATTAATATTTTTCCAAATGTTTAGTTCTGATTTTATATTTATGAAATGTTTTATAATTGTGCTCATATATATTTGGAGTGTGCCTGGCAGGTAGACTCTCAGGTATTTCATATTATTTAGAATTCTTTTAAGTGGAATTTCTCTCTCTCTTGCTACTGGACTTTGTAGCTAATATATATAAATGCAGATGATTTATGTGGTTTTATTTTATTTATATTCTGCAACTTTACTAAAGTTGTTAATTATTTTCACTAGTTTTTTATTTTATTCTCTAAATATACCATCTTATCATCTATAAAGAGTGATAATTTTGTTTCTTCATTGCCTGTTCTAATTTTTTCAATTTCTTTTTCTTCTCTTATTGCTATAGATAACATTTCTAGTACAATATTGAATAAAAATAGTGATAATGAGGCTTCCGGGTTAAGATGGCGGCAGAGTAAGAAGCAGCTCTTAACCTCTCCTGACCGAAACACACAAAACTCCTCAAGGGGACATAAAAACAAGTCCAGACGAACGGAGGAACCCCACAACAGGGCACAGCATGGAAGGTACGTGGAATCGAGACATTTCCTGGCTATAAAGGGCTCTCACTAAATCGCAGGCTGAGCAACCGCCCCACCCCCACCCCCTCCACACTCATCTATAGCTCCGAACCCAGCTAAAAAGAAATAGGGCAAGTTTGGGGCACCCATCGAGTCATCAGCAGCTCCGGGACCTGTTCCTGAGAGCAGCTAGACTTAGGACCCCATTAAGTCAAAAAAAGCACGCGAAATCTGAGCGCGCGGGAGCAGGACGCTGGGCGCAGAGCACAGGCTGAGCAGAGGCGTGGGCAGAGGCAGACACAGCCAGGAATTAAAGCCTAAGTGGGGAACCAGTGCAGACAGGTATACGACTGTGGAAGCAGCGCCCTGAGATTTGTAAAGAAGCCTCCAGCAGAGGATCAAGCAAGAGGGCCCACCAGGGGGCTTGACCTTGGAAAAAACCAGAACTCAGACCTCAGGAGCCAATAGATCGCGAACAGACACTGAGCACGAGGATAAAGCTGAGAAGCTGCTGGGCTAATGATGGCTACTCAGCATCAGGAAGTTCAGAAGAGAAAGAATAATAACAAGAAGAAGAAGTCTTTAACACTCGACAGCTTTTACACAGAGAAAATCCAGACAACCGAGCAAACAGAGGAGGAGAACAAACAAGCATCCGGACCCTCCTCAAATAAGGAAAACTCCTCACAAGCTATGGAAGAGTTCAAAACTGAGATTCTGAGGAAAATGGAAGAGATCTGGCAAGAAAATAACAGTTTAAAAGGTAGAATCTTGCAATTGGAAAGTGAGGCTCAGAAATCAAATGAACTGATAAGCAAATTGAACACCAGAAATGACAAGATTGAAAAGGAATACCAAAAGATTATAGCCGATAACCAGTCCCTAAAGGCTAGAATCGAGCAATTAGAAGCTAATGATCTCTCAAGACAACAAGCACAAATAAAACAAAGTCAAAAGACTGAAAAAATAGAAGGAAATATGAAATATCTCAATGAGAGAGTGACAGACCAAGAAAACCGGTCTAGAAGAGACAATTTGAGAATAATTGG